>NC_053389.1:635959790-636266405 GCF_905171765.1 Bufo bufo
AGCAGGGAGAGAAGCTGACATCACAGGTCATGTGATCCTCAGTCAAATCTGATAAACCAGGCACTGCAGATAAAGTGAGTTAATTGTAAAGTTGTTATATTGGCCTAGGTAGGAACATAGAAAGAACAAAAAAAATAACTCGGACAACCCCTTTTACATGCAATTACAAACAAATTCAGATCCAGGTGCTGGTTTGTAAACTGTAGAATATTTTTCATTGGACAACCCCTTTAATGCAAGGATGAGGTCTCATCGCTGCACAAAGAGAAAAAGACACGTTTTCCAGTGGCATTTTTCTAGTTTACAACACAATGCAGAACATAAGAAAGTAGTCAAATTAAAAGGCAATTTAAAATCTCAAGGAGCCAGAAGAATTTGGCGATATAAATTTATGACACTGTTTGACACACTGACTACAGGAATTAATTTCTCCCACGGATTTATGGCACACTACACTATCTAAAGAATCAGCCTCAGATACACATGGGGTAACCAGGTCTCTGAGACAATGACTTAGAGACTATAATAAACTTTCACTCTGCTTATCTGTAAGATAATTAAGGACACATTCTCCAAGCTCTTTTTGTCATTTCTGTTTTTCAGATGTCCATTTATTACACTATGTTTCTCTCTGTCCTTTGTGTATATATATTGCTGTTTCTTCAGACACTATGTTATATTATGCCTGAGGAAGAGACCTAAGTTGTCTTGAAAGCTTGTTATGTAACATCAGTGCTTCTATTTTTGTTAGCCATTAAAAGGTGTCATACCTGCAAGACTCTATTTTGTTTCTCTTAATGTTTCTCTTTCTTTTGACCAAAATATTAGAGGTATATCTGTGCTAATAAAGAAGTTTCCAATTCTAAAGGGTTTCTATATGTAGAATTATTATTTTTCCCAATTACATTTTCTTCCCTTATTCTGTATGGGATATTTCAATAAAATATCACTGTGTTAACAATGCTTTCCCATGCTCTATGCGTGTTGTACAAGCCATATTCCATATTCACTATTTTGTGCATAACTTTCAAATATAGGTCCAAATTATAGTTGCAATAGTACTAAGATGTTCCAAGAGCACGTCAAAATGTCTTGAGGAGCAGCAGTTAAGACTAATCTAAGGTTACTTACAATTGGTTGCTAGGCAATTTGTTCTCTACCTCCAAAGCACTGTCTGCACTAAACAGAGGCTAACAATTTGTATACAGGAGCCTTCTTTGTTTAAGTCCTATAATCTACACAAGTATATACATTTATTAAAAAAATAAATTTTACAATAATGTTTTAACAGTTGTCAACCACATATGTTGTATGTGTCATGGTCTTACCTTCTTGCTGTTCTCCTTCGTTTGACATGTGCTGGCGGCCATCTTGGTTTCTGGGTTTCTTGTAGCCTTCCACCCTGCGGCTCCTCCTTCCCACTGGGAGGAGCTGGATGCCTAGCTCATATATATAGGAGGTCTGTGGCTTCAGTTCCTTGCTTGGTCCTCCTGTGTTCACATGCTTCTAAGACTGCTGCTGCTTCTGGTTCCTGATCCTGGCTTCGTCTGACTACCCTGCTGGTTCCTGATCCTGGCTTCGTCTGACTACCCTTCTGGTTCCTGACCCCTGGCCTCTCAAAGACTCTGCTTCGGTTTCACCATCCGTTTGGACTTTTGCTTTACAGCTTTATTTTCAATAAAGCCTTCTTATTTTCACTTATCTCTTGTTGTACGTCTGGTTCATGGTTCCGTGACATTAGGACCAAGCCATGAATTCTGACGGTACAGGGCCATCCTCGCTACCCATGCTGGTTGCCAGACTTGATCAGCAGGATCACCTGTTGGGTCGGTTCGCTGTGGCGTTGCTAACCCTGCTTGAACGCACGGCTCATTTCGCTCCCGTTGCCGATGGGTCGGTTGTCGCTCCTACTGCCGCTCCGGTTGTTGCGCCAGAGTCTACCCCGACACCTGTTGTTGCGCCTGCGGTGTTTCGGGGTATGACCGGTTCTGCCCCTCTTCCACAGCGCTTTGGGGGAGAGCCAACTCAGTGCCGAGGTTTCCTTAACCAGGTGGGCATTTATTTCGAGTTGCTGCCACATGCCTTTCCTACTGAGAGATCAAAGGTGGGCTTCTTGATCTCGCTGCTCTCGGACAAGGCCTTGGCCTGGGCCAGCCCTTTATGGGAGAACAACAATCCGGTGGTTGCCGAGTTTTCCGGTTTTGTTGCTTCTCTTCGGAAGGTATTCGATGTGCCGGCTCGTGCTGCCTCTGCTGCGAAGCTCCTTATGTCCATCAGACAGGGTTCGCGATCCGTAGCTGAATACGCCATTGAGTTTCGTACCCTGGCAGCAGAGACGGGCTGGAATAATGAGGCTCTGGTCGCTGCTTTCTCTGATGGTCTCTCGGATGCCTTGAAGGATGAGGTTGCAGCTAAGGACCTACCAGTGGAGCTCGAGTCTCTTATTTCTTTCTTGATTTTGATTGACACCAGACTCAGGGAGAGACCTTCCTTTAAGGAGAGCCTGCGGAGGTCTTCTAACAGATTGGCGCCTACGTTTGCTGTCCCACCCGTGCCTCCCTCTCCTCCCACGCCTCCTGGGGATGACTTGTCTGGGGGTGAACCCATGCAGCTGGGGTTTGCTCGCCTGTCCGAGGGGGAGAGGGTACTCCGGAGACGCGAGGGCCGATGCATGTACTGTGGTCTCGGTGGGCATTTTCGGTTGGCATGTCCGAACCGTCCGGGAAAACGCTCGCACCTGAGATCCTGTCGGGGGCAGATCTTGGGTGGAGTCTCCTCGTCCCCGGTTTCCCGTGTTGACAAACCACTGATCACTGTTGTCCTCTCCTGGGTCGGGGGCTCGGTGACGACCCAGGCGTTGGTGGACTCTGGTGCTGGTGGTTTGTTCATTGATAGTGTGTTCGCTGCTGCCAATTCCATTCCTCTGCAGGCTCGAGGTTCCCCACTGGCTCTTGAGGCGATAGACGGCAGACCCCTTCTGCCGCCACACGTGACTCATGAGACCCTTCCAGTGGGGATAGCCATTGGTGCCGTTCACAGAGAGTCGGTCTGCCTCCAGGTTATTTCGTCTCCACACTACTCGGTGGTCTTGGGGTACCCCTGGCTCCAGAAGCATAATCCGACTTTCGATTGGAGATCGGCCGAGATCCTCTCGTGGTCACCGCAGTGTGGGGCTAGTTGCATCCATGGGTCTGTCAAGTTGCTGTGTACTTCCTCGGACTCTCTGTTGCCTCCTGAATACGAGGAGTACCGGGATGTATTCGATAAGGTGCGCGCGGTTGCCCTACCTCCGCACCGCCCATACGATTGTGCCATAGAGTTACAACCTGGTGCCGTTCCTCCTCGTGGCAAAGTCTATCCACTGTCGGTAGCGGAGAATGAGGCCATGGAGGAGTACGTGAGGGAGGCACTTTTTTACGCGGACACATTCGCAAATCCTCGTCCCCGGCAGGGGCTGGATTTTTCTTTGTGAAAAAGAAGGGCGGTGAGTTGAGGCCTTGCATCGATTACAGGGGTCTCAATCGCATCACGATCAAGAACGCTTACCCGATACCCTTGATTTCCGAGCTGTTCGATCGCCTTAAAGGGGCCACGGTCTTTACCAAACTCGACCTGAGGGCGGCATATAACCTGGTAAGGATCAAGGCGGGCGATGAGTGGAAGACCGCGTTTAACACCAGGACCGGTCATTATGAATCCTTGGTTATGCCCTTTGGGTTGTGCAATGCGCCCGCAGTCTTTCAGGAATTCATCAACGATGTTTTTCGTGACCTGTTGCAGCAGTGTGTGGTGGTCTATTTGGATGACATCTTGGTATATTCTGAATCCATGGAGGCCCACATTCTGGATGTCAGACGAGTGTTGCAACGGTTACGAGAGAACAAGCTGTTCGGTAAGCTTGAGAAATGCGAATTTCACCGATCCCAGGTAACCTTCTTAGGTTACATCATTTCCGCTGAGGGGTTCTCCATGGATCCTGAGAAGGTTTCGGCTGTCTTACAGTGGCCCCAGCCCAGTGGTCTTCGTTCCCTGCAGCGCTTTTTGGGCTTCGCCAATTATTATCGGAAGTTCATCAGGGACTTTTCCATGCTGGCCAAGCCTCTCACGGATCTGACCAGGAAGGGCAGTAATTCCCAGGTCTGGCCGCTCGAGGCCATCCGAGCTTTTGAGGCCCTAAAGTCCGCTTTTGTGTCGGCTCCGATTCTGTCGCATCCCAACCCTGGGTTGCCCTTTGTCCTCGAGGTGGACGCGTCTGAGACGGGAGTAGGCGCCCTTCTGTCTCAGCGTAGAACACCAGAGGGTCCTCTGCTTCCTTGTGGGTTTTACTCCCGGAAACTGTCTTCCGCGGAGTGCAACTATCAGATTGGTGACAGGGAGTTATTGGCCATCGTGCAGGCCCTTAAAGAATGGAGGCACTTGCTCGAGGGTTCGGTGGTCCCGGTTCTCATCCTGACGGACCATAAGAATCTGACCTACCTTTCTGAGGCCAAGAGATTGACACCACGTCAGGCCAGATGGGCTCTGTTCTTGTCACGTTTTAATTACGTGGTCTCCTACCTACCCGGTTCCAAGAACATCAGGGCGGATACCCTATCACGGCAGTACTCCGAGCTGTCCAGGGAGGAGTCGATTCCGACTTCGGTCATACCTCCGAATCAGATCCTGGCCGCCATTCGCACCAGCCTGACCTCTCCCCTGGGTGAGCAGATTTTGGCGGCTCAATCTGGTGCTCCCTCTGGGAGACCCAACGGCAGATGTTTTGTGCCTGAGGAGTTGCGCACTCGGTTGTTGCGAACCTACCATAACTCCAAGACCGCAGGGCATCCTGGAAAGAATCAGCTGTCCTGGGCTGTTTCACGTCTGTTCTGGTGGCCTTCCCTACGTTCCGACATCGCCGCATATGTAGCGGCATGCTCCGTTTGTGCCCAGAGTAAGTCCCCTCGGCACCTTCCGTTGGGCCTTCTGCAACCCATAGCCACCGGGGAGCGCCCATGGTCACACCTGGGGATGGATTTCATTGTGGACCTCCCTGCATCCCGAGGCCATACGGTCATTCTCATGATTGTGGATCGGTTTTCCAAAATGTGCCACTGTGTTCCTCTCAAGAAGTTACCCTCTGCACAAGAGTTGGCCACGATTTTTGCCAGGGAGGTCTTCCGGTTGCACGGTTTGCCCAAGGAGATTGTGTCGGATCGGGGGAGTCAGTTTGTGTCCAGGTTCTGGCGCGCCTTTTGCTCCCAGTTGGGGATTCATCTCTCCTTCTCCTCGGCCTACCACCCTCAGTCCAATGGGGCCGCAGAACGATCCAATCAGGCCTTGGAGCAATTCCTTCGTTGCTATGTCTCCGATCACCAAGACAATTGGGTTGACCTCCTGCCTTGGGCTGAGTTTGCCAGGAACACGGCGGTGAACTCTTCCTCTGGGACGTCTCCCTTCATGGCCAATTATGGGTTCCAACCTGCCGTGTTACCGGAGGTATTCTCTCCCCAGGATATTCCGGCTGTGGAGGATCACCTTTCCGTCCTACGTGCTTCTTGGGTACAGATCCAGAAGTCCCTTGAGGCCTCTGCGCAGCGCCAGAGACTCCAGGCTGATCGCAGACGAGCGCCTGCTCCTTCCTACCAGGTCGGAGACCGTGTATGGTTGTCCACCCGCAACCTCAACCTTCGAGTGCCCACTCCCAAGCTGGCGCCTCGCCTTGTTGGTCCCTTCCGAGTGCTTCGCAGGGTAAACCCGGTAGCCTATGCCCTTGCGCTTCCTCCTGGCATGCGGATCTCTAACGTGTTTCATGTCTCCCTGTTGAAGCCACTGGTGTGTAATCGTTTCACTTCCTCGGTTCCTCGGCCTCGTCTGGTCCGAGTGGGCAATCGTGAGGAGTATGAGGTGAGCAATATCCTGGACTCACGCCTGGTCCGCGGTCGGGTGCAGTTTTTGGTCCATTGGCGTGGTTATGGTCCAGAGGAGCGTTCCTGGGTTCCCTCCGCAGATGTCCATGCTCCTGCCTTGCTCCGAGCCTTCCACGCACGCTTCCCTCAGAAACCGTTTTTTGCTCCGCGGAGGAGGGGCCCTTGAGGGGGAGGTACTGTCATGGTCTTACCTTCTTGCTGTTCTCCTTCGTTTGACATGTGCTGGCAGCCATCTTGGTTTCTGGGTTTCTTGTAGCCTTCCACCCTGCGGCTCCTCCTTCCCACTGGGAGGAGCTGGATGCCTAGCTCATATATATAGGAGGTCTGTGGCTTCAGTTCCTTGCTTGGTCCTCCTGTGTTCACATGCTTCTAAGACTGCTGCTGCTTCTGGTTCCTGATCCTGGCTTCGTCTGACTACCCTGCTGGTTCCTGATCCTGGCTTCGTCTGACTACCCTTCTGGTTCCTGACCCCTGGCCTCTCAAAGACTCTGCTTCGGTTTCACCATCCGTTTGGACTTTTGCTTTACAGCTTTATTTTCAATAAAGCCTTCTTATTTTCACTTATCTCTTGTTGTACGTCTGGTTCATGGTTCCGTGACAGTATGTTTGTCTGAAAAGGACACATTTACAAAAATTTCTTTTTTTTCCCTTACATTATCTAGATAATTTGAATCACGTATTCTAGATCGGGGCAAAAGCACAAAAAAAAAGAAAAATTCTACCAGTGAAGCAAATTGGGATGAATTTATCAAGAGCTTGTGCCAGTTTTCTAGTGTAAAAAACTAATTTTTTGGTGCAAGACATTTTTGCGCAAAAAATTGTGTCTCTAACACGTCTCTTGTCATTTCCAAAAAAGTGACTAGAAAGTGTGCTGGGGTTTATGGGAAATGGTGGGGCCTCCCACGGTCCTGCAGATCTACTAAAATTTATGCCACCTATTGGCATGAATTAAAAGTGCAAATCTATGCTCATAGCTGGCATAGATTTCATTTTGTGACTGATGGACAGCCAATGATGTGCCTCTTAAAAGGGTTGTCTCACTTCAGCAAAAGGCATTTATCATGTACAGAAAGTTAATACAAGGCGATTACTAATGTATTATGATTGTCCATATTGCCTCATTCTCTGTCTTCATAAATTTTTCCATCACATTATACACTGCTCATATGCAGCGGTTACAACCATCCTGCAATCCAGCAGTGGTGGTCGTGCTTGCACACTATAGGGAAAAGCGCTGGCCTCACTAGTGACCGGGACCATGGGAGCGCACATAGGCATGCATGCACAGCAGCTCCGATCCTGGCCACCTCTTATCTGCATTGGAGCAGTGGCCGTAACCCCTGGATACGAGCAGTGTATGTGATGGAAAATGAATGAAGCCAGTAAAGAAGGCAACATGTAGAATCACAATACATTAGTACCGTAAGTGCCTTGTATTAACTTTGTCTACATAGTAAATATCATTTGCTGAAGTGAGAAGACCCCTTTAATATATTTGTCACATCTTATTCCAGTGCACATCAGATTAAGATCTGCTTTTTTTATGCAGTGAAAGGAGAGGTGCTTTATGGCAGCCACATGGACAATAGACACTGGTCTAGAGCTGACCGCATTGACCTCAATGGGAGAGTTTTCTAGGCCTGCTCTGTGATCTGTACAGTGGTCATTGTACAAGGAAAGAATAGATACGTTTTAACAATCACCTATTGTGGATGGTAGATCTTGTCTTATCTATAGACAGAGGTGATATAATTACAGGCAGGATTAGAATGACAGATAAGCAGGTAACTGCAGTAAAGTGATCTATACACACCAAGAAGTGGCACCTATTACTAGGCCTAAATTATGTAAGGTTGGATGGTACTCCAATTAATTGATTATGTGGGCAATAGGAGATGGTTCCCAGACCAAATAATAATAAAAATTCAGACTCCTGTGCTCCACTTTGCTATTAAGGTAATTGCTTTATTTCAAAGAGCGGTATCCAGTCAAAATAAACGTTTTTCGGCATATAGCCTTCTTCAGCATAACTGGAGGGGCATATAGAGATATCTTAGTAAATACATGATACTGGTCTTAAAATTAAAAAATGTCAATACAACATGTTTATAGAAGAACAAAAAACAATTTAAATGTACACTTAGTTACACAGAACATATAAACATCCGGTTAGTCAAGAATCTGACAATATTGTTCTCCACAAATGGATCATAGGAAATCCAAGAAGAGGGGTATATGGATGGTATGTTGATCCGCATAGACGATAGGCCTGAGGTCGGCATCATAAATCACAGTGATGGGGAAGCTCAGGATGGGGTGAAAAGATGTTAAGGAGGGCAAATGATATGGGAAATCATGTAGTATGTACCAGTTTCCAGATTTATATACTAAGAATATAGTTCACCTTCTATAATACACATGTATAGTATACAGTAAGCTATATAGTGGTGCCGAAGCACAGTGTTGCAAAGACTACATCGTATAGATAGGAGGTGCATGGTAATCTTACCTGGTTGAGCCGCATAGATAGAGGAGAGAAAAGCGTAAGGTTGAAATACCCACAGTAGGTTGCAGTATGTTTAAATGTTCTGTGTAACTAAGTGTACATCTAAATTGTTTTCTTTTGTTCTTCTATACACATGATGTATTGACATTTTTTAAAATTTTAAGACCAGTATCATGTATTTACTAACATATCTCTATATGCCCCTCCAGTTATGCTGAAGAAGGCTATCTGCCGAAAAACGTTTATTTTGACTGGATACCGCTCTTTGAAATAAAGCAATTACCTTATTACTAGGCCTAGTGGCCAACGCAAAAAGTAAAGGAGTACCCATGTGCTATGCCAGGAGTAAGTAATAGTGCAGGGAGCACGGGCAGGAGCAGCAATGTGCGCTCCTGCCCGTACTCACAGCGCTGCTGCTGCCCATTCATAAAATGTACTCCGTACTCTGTTAACAGCTCAGCAGTGTACAGAGAACAGAGTTTTAAGTGCACCGAGGAATGGTGCGCTTTAGGTAGCAAAAAGTGTAGTAAAAATACAAATTTGATTAAGGGTCCATTCACACATCCGTGTGTGTTTTGCGGATCCGCGGATCCGCAAAACACGAACAGCGGCAATGTGCGTTCCGCATTTTGCGGACCGCACATTGCCGGCACTAAGAGAATATGCCTATTCTTGTTCGCTATTGCGGACAAGAATAGGACATGTTCTATTTTTTTCAGGATCGGAATTGCGGACCCGGAAGTGCGGGTATAGAAATGTATGGGCCCGCAATTCCGTTCCGCAAAATGCGGAATGGAATTGCGGATGTGTGAATGGAGCCTAATAAAGTATATTAGACATAGTTTTATTAGGGCATTACAACACACTACAAGTTTAGATAAAGGTTCAGTTACTCTTTAATGTCTTATTTGTCCATAAATACATATTTTACTCATTTTATGTTGGTCTCCCATATGAATGTATACTATTGTATTACATATTGTGATATTTGAATGTGGGCACAATGCTCCTTTCTCACTTTTTTATGGGTGTTTTTTTAATTTAATGGTTATCCAATTTCCTGTAACTGCTGCAGACTTCAGCAAAAGACCATTCTTGGGGTGCAGGAATGGAGGTGAAGCATACTATATTGTCTAGGGAATGCATACTGGTCCAAAAGTCTTTGGAGATCATTTATTAAGACTGGTGTTTTAGGCGCTGGTCTTAATAAGGCCCTGTGCTGGCGGTGGATCAGCCAAAGTTATGTAGAGGCTCAGGCCTCTACATAACTTCAGCAGATCCACCGCCTCTTCTAAATGTATTTAATATGTGAGAGAGAATCTGAATCACACATCCTCATTACTATGCTTTTGATATAACAACTGTTTTAAATTTCAGCATGAGATAACATGGCTATACAGCACTATTAAGAGGCATTAGTATACAGTTTGATCAAAGAGCATAGGCCCACTTACCACTTTGCACCTGTTCACATTATGCGGTGCTGGTCGGTGGCCATCGCTGCTTTTGTGCTGTGCTGGTGGAGTGATGGGGCCCAGGGCCTGGATGGCTTTGCCACACAGTGAGGGCGCTGTGTGGCTGCTGGGTCCCATTGCCTGCTGGAGCGGTAGTCGCCGCACAGTGCCGCACCAAAGTTAGAGTAGGTCCCCACTTGAAGAGGCAACCTTGTCGTGGTAAGTGGGCCTATGCTCTTTGATCAAACTGTATACTAATGCCTCTTTATAGTGCACAGCAAATGATTGATAATAGTGCTGTATAGCCATGTTTTATCATGCTGAAATTTAGAACAGTTGTTATATCAAAAGCATAGTAATGAGGATGTGCGATTCAGATTTTCTCTCACATATTGAATATCTTCTAAATGTATGCCAGCTCCCTTGCTGATGTAGATTTAGACCATTTTCTACGCCTAAGGGCTCATTCAGACGGCCGTATGCTGTCCGCAAAACTGCGGATCCGTTTTTTTTGCAGACAGTTCAGCATGTCCGCAAAAAAACAAATAGCATTCAGTATTTTTGTGGACCCATAGACTTTAATGGGACAATGTCCTGATTTTCACAGACAAGTATAGGACATGTTTCATTTGTTTTGCGGAGCCAGGGAATGGAAGAAAAGGGCCCCATAGAAGTGAATGGGTCAGCATCTAATCCGCAAAAAAACTGATCCACATTTTTGCGGACAGCATACGGCCGTCTGAATGAGCCCTTAAACAGGAGTAGAAAATAATGAATGAGACGTGCCTGCCAGCCCGTCCCCTTTTTCCGACATGCCCACTTATTCAGACCTGGTGTTAGTGGGGAAAAGTTGCAGATTGCACCAGAATCTGCACCAGAAATATGCCTAATATAGATGTATTTCTGTTGGTAAGTAACCCCCTTTGATTCTAAAGGCAATTCCTCCTAGTGTAGAAGAAAGTATTTCAGGCTTCCTAAAAGAGCTAAGGTAATTGCATCTAGTGTCCAGGCATCAATATCACTTAGAGGTAATGTGTCACACACTTCAAAATGATATCACTTAAAAGTACAGATCGCCCTGCAAAAGAATGAGCCTGCATACAACCCTGTACACAACTAACAAGTTAGGCTCCATTCACACGTCCGCAAATGGGTCCGCATCCGTTCCGCAATTTTGCGGAACGGGTGCGGACCCATTCATTTTCTATGGGGACGGAATGGATGCGGACAGCACACAGTGTGCTGTCAGCATCTGCATTTGCGGAGGGCAGCCCCGATCTTCAGGTCCTTAGCTCTGCAAAAGATAGAACATGTCCTATTCTTGTCCGCAGCTTGCGGACAAGAATAGGCATTTCTATAGGGGTGCCGGGCGGGTGTGTTGCGGATCCTCAATTTGCGGGTCTGCAACACACCACGGACGTGTGAATGGAGCCTTATAGGGGTCAGAATATGGCGATGAAAAGAAAAAATGCATTTTTTTCTAGTTTTTTTCAGTATTAGAATATAAGAAAAACTATACAAGTGTGGTATCGTTGTAATCATATTGACCTGGATATTGAAGGCAACAGGTCTATTTTACCACAGCTCTCCACTACATCATATGTAATATTAGAAAGTACAACTTGTCTTGAAAAAAATAAGGCCTCATAAGGCTATGTGAACGGAAAAATAAAAAAAGTTATGGCTCTGGGAGGCAGGGAGTTTAAAAACAAAAATGCAAAATTGCAAAATTGATTACATAACCTCAGGTCACCACCGATCAGATATTGATGACCTATCCAGAGGATACACCATCAATATCGAACTCCCAGAAAAAACATTTAAAATGGGATCATGAAGTTCTTTTCGTAAGTATTGCCAGATATGTAGGTAAGCTAACAACTTTTTTCAACTTTTTCCATTACAAGCATAATTACTAACCATAGCATGCTGCAAATAGTAATTTAAAGTGAATTGTGCAGCATTCTCAATAAAACACACTTTCTTTCATAGATATGGAACATGCAACTACAAGAAGATGTATCCCTTCCTCCAAATGTTATCAGAAAATGTGGCACATGTGCTTGATTAATAGAGATGGCCCATGTGCTTGATTATTAGAGATGGCCTTGCGGTTCGCCCGGCGATCGCTTGGCGGCAAACTTTGCTCTTTCGCGATTCGCCGAACATGCAAACTTATGGCGATGTTCGCATGCACTATATTCTTTTGCATTGCGCCGAACTTTGACCCATGACACATCCATCAGGTGGGACAGGACAGCCAATTGAGATGTTTCAGCACATAGACACATCCACACCCTGAAACAGAACCCGATCTGGCAGCTATTTTACATTCTGTGTTTTGCCAGTGTAGGGAGAGGTTGCTTTGTGGAGCAGGGACAGACTGTTAGGGTGTCAGTCCCTGCTCTGACTATGTGCGGAGGTCGGCCAGAATAGCAGCACGTGTTTAGTTTTTTGTTTTGTTTTGGAGTCGTGCTAGATCCGCCTCCCTTCAGGTGCACTGGGTGGGGTCATTGGTTTAAATTTCACTCATTCCCAGTGTTCTGTGCAGGTTATAGAAATCAGTCTGGCCTTGGAAGCAAGGAAGGAAGGATTGTCTGTTTCAGCTCAGATAAGATAAGTTTGGTTTCTGTTTTTGTTGTTTGCTGTCTAGGCTGTTTGTGTGTCGTCTGTCCCCTCCAGGCTCTGAGGGAGCAGGCTGCCCCTATTTCCCTTTCACCATCTCAGGGATTCTAGGGTATTTTCAGCCCAGGCACGAGGACACATTATTCCTACCTTCAAGGTCTGAATGTGGGCTTAGCCGTGTAGGGAGAGAAGTCAGGGATTTGCTAGGAGGTGACCTTTCCCCAGCTTCTTGCCTAGAAACTTGTTTGTTGGTTTATCTGTGTATCTGAGATCCCGTCCGCCGTGACATTATAACCCGCCAATACTTTGACTGTCATTGCTCAGCGGTTTTGTGATGCCGTCCATTGATGCGTTAGTTGACCGCATGCAGGGGCTATCCCTAGAGGTTGCGGAGCTGCGTAATTCGGTCACACGGTCACACGGGGAGCCTAAAGCCTCTCTTCCTGATAGATTTGCAGGGGGTACGGATGACTTTATCCGTTTTAGAGAGTCATGCAAATTGTATTTTCGGCTGCGTCCATCGTCGTCAGGTGATGAAAGTCAGAGGATAGGTATAATCATTTCTCTGCTTAAAGGGGACGCGCAATCCTGGGCCTTTTCTCTGCCTCTCGGTTCTCGGGCCCTCCGGTCAGTGGAAGAATTTTTTAAGGCCCTGGGATTAATCTAGGATGACCCAGATTGGGTCTCGATGGTGGAATTGAAATTACGTAATTTATTACAGGGTGAACATACTGCAGAGGCTTACTGTGTTGAGTTTAGGAGATGGGCTACCGAGTCAGAGTGGAATGATCCCGCGTTACGTAGTCAGTTTTGTCAGGGGTTATCTGAGAGATTGAAAGATGTCCTTGCTTTTCATGAGTACCCAGATTCTTTGGAGAATGCAATGTCTTTGGCAGTACGGTTAGATAGACGTATTAGAGAAAGGTGTAGGGCTCCCTCCACGCAAGGGATCCCTTCTGTGAGTGGTTTCGTCTCTACTGCTTCCCAGGGTGATGTTACAGGTAACTCTGGGGTAGGGGAGGAACCCATGCAGCTGGGTCAGGTTTCTTTCCGTTCTGGTAGTAGAGACTTTAGGAAATTGCACAAACTATGCTACTACTGTGGGAAAAGTGGTCATTTTATTTTTGCTTGTCCTTTTGTTAAACCGCATGTGAAAGAGAAAAAGAAAAAAAAACAACTTTCCTGACTCTTGGTAGCGTGAATGGTGTGGTGGAGCAAGCAGGTATGCAAGCTCCCTGTAATACCCTTTTCTCCTTCCAGCTATGGTTGCGCTAGACTCAAGATAATTTTTTGTTGAAGTATTCCTTGACTGTGGTGCTGGGGTAAACCTTATTGACTTTCTTTTTCTTCAAAATCTGGGTCTAAGTACTTGCACTTTAGAAACAGAGATTCCGGTTTTTGCAATTGATTCTTCCCCTCTTTCTCAAAGGAGTCTCACTCATATTGCTCATGGTATTCACTTAAGGGTGGGTGATTCACATGTTGAGATTATGTCTTGTTTTGTCATGAAGGATTTGCCGGCTCCTATAGTTTTGGGGTTACCATGGTTGACTAAACATAACCCAATTATAGATTGGCAAGCAAGACAAATCATTGGTTGGAGTGAATTTTGTTCGGATAATTGTCTTGGCACATCTATCTCTGGTGTGTCCACTACGGCTTTACCTCAGTATCTCTTAGATTTTGCGGATGTCTTTTCGGAGGGTGGGGCTCAGGAATTGCCCCCTCATCGTGACTATGATTGTCCAGTTAATCTCATCCCAGGGGCTAAGTTGCCAAAGTCTCGGCTTTACAATCTTTCTCAACCCAAAAGAGAGGTCATGCGGAAGTATATAGCCGAGTGTTTGGCAAAAGGTCATATTAGGCCATCTAAGTCTCCGGTGGCAGTAGGTTTGTTCTTTGTAAAAAAGAAGGATGGATCGCTGAGACCTTGTTTGGATTTCCGGGAATTGAACCGTATTACGGTCCGGAATCCATATCCCCTGCCTTTGATCTCTGACCTTTTTGATCAGATTGTTGGAGCCAAGGTGTTCTCCAAGTTGGATTTGAGAGGGGCCTACAATCTGATCAGAATCAAGGAGGGGGATGAGTGGAAAATGGCCTTCAATACGCACGAGGGTCATTTTGAGAATCTTGTTATGCCTTCTGGGTTGACGAACGCGCCAGCGGTATTTCAGCGATTCGTCAATGACATTTTCCATCAGGCGCCGACGTCTCTGTCTGGTCGGATGAGGCATTGCAGGCCTTTTCGACTATTAAGGAGTGTTTTGCGTCTGCTCCCATTGTGGTGCAGCCCGATGTGTCTCAGCCATTCGTGGTGGAGGTTGATGCATCAGAAGTGGGGGTTGGAGCGGTGCTGTCGCAGGGTTCATCTCCTGGCAAATGGGTCCTGTGTGCTTTTTTCTCTAAGAAGCTCTCGGTCGCCGAGAAGAATTATGATGTTGGAGATAGAGCGTTGCTGGCCATCAAGTTGGCCTTTGAGGAATGGCGTCACTGGTTGGAGGGGGCGTCTCACCCCGTTACAGTATATACAGATCATAAGAATTTGGCTTACCTGCAATCTGCCAAGCGTCTGAACCCTAGACAGGCCAGATGGTCACTGTTTTTTACCAAGTTCAATTTTGTGGTTACCTTTCACCCGGGGGTTAAGAACGTCAAGGCAGATGCCTTGTCTCGCAGCTTTCCTGGGGGAGGTGATTCAGAGGATCCTGCTCCGATTTTGGCTGATGGGGTGGTGGTCTCTGCTCTGTACCCCGAATTGGAGATGGAGGTGTTGGGAGCCCAGGAGGGGGCTCCTGGTTCTTGTCCCCCAGGGAGGTTGTTTGTTTCTGAAGGTCTGCGATACAAGGTATTCAAGGAACATCACAATACTGTCCTTGCTGGACATCCTGGTGGTAAGTCCACCTGTGACCTGGTGTCCCGGAGGTTCTGGTGGCCAGGGTTACGTAAGAGCATTGAGGATTATGTGGCAGCTTGTGAAACCTGTGCTCGGTCAAAGGTTGCTCATACTCGACCGGCTAGTTCACTTCTTCCTTTGTCTTTTCCGTCTCGTCCTTGGACGCACTTGTCTATGGACTTTATTACGGATCTGCCGAGTTCCTCCGGGAGAACAGTAATTTTAGTGGTAGTTGACCGTTTCAGTAAAATGGCTCACTTTATATCATTAACTAATCTGCCTAACGCCAAGACTCTTGCGCAGATTTTTGTTGATAATATTGTGAAATTGCATGATATTCCTTCGGATGTGGTCTCTGATAGGGGCACGCAGTTTGTCTCCAGGTTTTGGAGGGCGTTCTGCTCTCGGCTTGGCATTCAACTTTCATTCTCTTCGGCTTTTCATCCGCAGTAGAATGGACAGACAGAGCGTACTAATCAAAACCTGGAGACCTACTTGAGGTGCTTTGTGGCTGAGAATCAGGAGGACTGGTCCTCATTCTTGTCCCTAGCAGAATTTGCTTTGAATAACCGTAGGCAGGAGTCCACGGGTAAGTCGCCATTTTTTAGCGCATACGGTTTTCATCCTCAATTTGGTACCTTTACTGGGACTAGTTCCTCTGGGATGCCAGAGGAGGAGAGATTTTCTTCTGCCTTGTCTTCTATCTGGCGGAGGATCCAAGTGAATTTGGAGAAGATGGGTGAGAGGTATAAGCGAATGGCTGACAAGAGACGTGTGACTGGTCCGGACCTGTGTGTGGGTGACCTGGTGTGGTTGTCCACTAAAAATATTAAACTGAGAGTGCCATCTTGGAAACTGGGTCCAAGATTTATTGGTCCGTACAAAATATCTGCGGTGATCAATCCAGTAGCGTTTCGGCTGGATCTTCCGCAGACTTGGAGGATCCATGATGTGTTCCACAGGTCTTTACTGAAAAAATATGTGAAACCTGTGGAACCATCGCCATTGCCTCCTCCTCCTGTTCTGGTCGATGGAAATTTGGAGTTCGAGATCTCCAGGGTTCTCGACTCTAGAGTTCTTCGGGGTTCCCTTCAGTACCTGGTACACTGGAGGGGATACGGCCCTGAGGAGAGGATGTGGGTTCTGGCGCTGGATGTCAGCGCCAGCCGACTGGTGAGGGCTTTTCACAGATCCCATCCGGATAAGGTTGGTCCGGAGGTCACCCGTAGAAGGGGGGGGGTACTGTCGTGCCCTGCTCTGACTATGTGCGGAGGTCGGCCAGAATAGCAGCACGTGTTTAGTTTTTTGTTTTGTTTTGGAGTCGTGCTAGATCCGCCTCCCTTCAGGTGCACTGGGTGGGGTCATTGGTTTAAATTTCACTCATTCCCAGTGTTCTGTGCGGGTTATAGAAATCAGTCTGGCCTTGGAAGCAAGGAAGGAAGGATTGTCTGTTCCAGCTCAGATAAGATAAGTTTGGTTTCTGTTTTTGTTGTTTGCTGTCTAGGCTGTTTGTGTGTCATCTGTCCCCTCCAGGTTCTGAGGGAGCAGGCTGCCCCTATTCCCCTTTCACCATCTCAGGGATTCTAGGGTATTTTCAGCCCAGGCACGAGGACACATTATTCCTACCTTCAAGGTCTGAATGTGGGCTTAGCAGTGTAGGGAGAGAAGTCAGGGATTTGCTAGGAGGTGACCTTTCCCCAGCTTCTGGCCTAGAAACTTGTTTGTTGGTTTATCTGTGTATCTGAGATCCCATCCCCCGTGACATAGGGACACCGAACGCTAGCTAATAGGGCCACAAAAGTTCTTTTTAAGGATCGGTATAGGTGTGCTATCGATGAGTGTGATATACTGAGGGGTGTGATATACTTATAATATACTTTCTATCATAGAAAGTATATTATAGTGCATTTGTATTGTGCAGCAGTTGTGTGCGGTTCTGCTGCGATACCGCAGCTATATACAGGGAGTGCAGAATTATTAGGCAAGTTGTATTTTTGAGGATTAATTTTATTATTGAACAACAACCATGTTCTCAATGAACCCAAAAAACTCATTAATATCAAAGCTGAATATTTTTGGAAGTAGTTTTTAGTTTGTTTTTAGTTTTAGCTATTTTAGGGGGATATCTGTGTGTGCAGGTGACTATTACTGTGCATAATTATTAGGCAACTTAACAAAAAACAAATATATACCCATTTCAATTATTTATTTTTACCAGTGAAACCAATATAACATCTCAACATTCACAAATATACATTTCTGACATTCAAAAACAAAACAAAAACAAATCAGTGACCAATATAGCCACCTTTCTTTGCAAGGACACTCAAAAGCCTGCCATCCATGGATTCTGTCAGTGTTTTGATCTGTTCATCATCAACATTGCGTGCAGCAGCAACCACAGCCTCCCAGACACTGTTCAGAGAGGTGTACTGTTTTCCCTCCTTGTAAATCTCACATTTGATGATGGATCACAGGTTCTCAATGGGGTTCAGATCAGGTGAACAAGGAGGCCATGTCATTAGATTTTCTTCTTTTATACCCTTTCTTGCCAGCCACGCTGTGGAGTACTTGGACCCGTGTGATGGAGCATTGTCCTGCATGAAAATCATGTTTTTCTTGAAGGATGCAGACTTCTTCCTGTACCACTGCTTGAAGAAGGTGTCTTCCAGAAACTGGCAGTAGGACTGGGAGTTGAGCTTGACTCCATCCTCAACCCGAAAAGGCCCCACAAGCTCATCTTTGATTATACCAGCCCAAACCAGTACTCCACCTCCACCTTGCTGGCGTCTGAGTCGGACTGGAGCTCTCTGCCCTTTACCAATCCAGCCACGGGCCCATCCATCTGGCCCATCAAGACTCACTCTCATTTCATCAGTCCATAAAACCTTAGAAAAATCAGTCTTGAGATATTTCTTGGCCCAGTCTTGACGTTTCAGCTTGTGTGTCTTGTTCAGTGGTGGTCGTCTTTCAGCCTTTCTTACCTTGGCCATGTCTCTGAGTATTGCACACCTTGTGCTTTTGGGCACTCCAGTGATGTTGCAGCTCTGAAATATGGCCAAACTGGTGGCAAGTGGCATCTTGGCAGCTGCACGCTTGACTTTTCTCAGTTCATGGGCAGTTATTTTGCGCCTTGGTTTTTCCACACGCTTCTTGCGACCCTGTTGACTATTTTGAATGAAACGCTTGATTGTTCGATGATCACGCTTCAGAAGCTTTGCAATTTTAAGAGTGCTGCATCCCTCTGCAAGATATCTCACTATTTTTGACTTTTCTGAGCCTGTCAAGTCCTTCTTTTGACCCATTTTGCCAAAGGAAAGGAAGTTGCCTAATAATTATGCACACCTAATATAGGGTGTTGATGTCATTAGACCACACTCCTTCTCATTACAGAGATGCACATCGCCTAATATGCTTAATTGGTAGTAGGCTTTCGAGCCTATACAGCTTGGAGTAAGACAACATGCATAAAGAGGATGATGTGGTCAAAATACTCATTTGCCTAATAATTCTGCACTCCCTGTAGAGGGATAAATGCTATACCTGTTGTCTCAAAAATACTGATTGAGGGGTGTGATATACCTGCTTCTACAAAATACTGATTATGAGGTTCTATATACCTGCTTCCACAAAATACTGATTGAGGGGTGTGATGTACCTGCTTCCACCAAATATTGATTAAGGGGTTTGATATTCCTGCTTCCACAAAATACAGATTGAGTGGTTCGATAGACCTGCTTCCACCAAATATTGATTCAGGTGTTCTATATACCTATTTCCACAAAATACTAATTAAGGGGTTTGATATACTTGCTTCCACAAAATACTGATTAAGGGGTTTGATATACCTGCTTCCACAAAATACAGATTGAGGGGTGCGATATACCTGCTTTCACAAAATACTGATTAAGTGATTTGATATACCTGTTTCCACAAAATACTGATTGAGGGGTGCGATATACCTGCTTCTACAAAATACTGATAAAGGGGTTCTATATACTTGCTTCCATAAAATTATGATTGAGGGTTGCAATATACCTGCTTCCACCAAATATTGATTGAGGCCTGCGATACACCGGCTTCCACAAAATACTGATGGAGGGGTGCGATATACCTGCTTCTACAAAATACTGATTAAGGGGTTCTATATACAGTACAGACCAAAAGTTTGGACACACCTTCTCATTCAAAGAGTTTTCTTAATTTTCATGACTATGAAGGCATCAAAACTATGAATTAACACATGTGGAATTATATACATAACAAACAAGTGTGAAACAACAGAAAATATGTCATATTCTAGGTTCTTCAAAGTAGCCACCTTTTGCTTTGATTACTGCTTTGCACACTCTTGGCATTTTCTTGATGAGCTTCAAGAGGTAGTCCCCTGAAATGGTCTTCCAACAGTCTTGAAGGAGTTCCCAGAGATGCTTAGCACTTGTTGGCCCTTTTGCCTTCACTCTGCGGTCCAGCTCTCCCCAAACCATGTCGATTGGGTTCAGGTCCGGTGACTGTGGAGGCCAGGTCATCTGGCGCAGCACCCCATCACTCTCCTTCATGGTCAAATAGCCCTTACTTTCAAAGTTTTCCCAATTTTTCGGCTGACTGACTGACCTTCATTTGTTAAAGTAATCGTTTTTCTTTACTTAGCTGCTTTTTTCTTGCCATAATACAAATTCTAACAGTCTATTCAGTAGGACTATCACCTGACTTCTCCTCAACGCAACTGATGGTCCCAACCCCATTTATAAGGCAAGAAATCCCACTTATTAAACCTGACAGGGCACACCTGTGAAGTGAAAACCATTTCAGGGGACTACCTCTTGAAGCTCATCAAGAGAATGCCCAGAGTGTGCAAAGCAGTAATCAAAGCAAAAGGTGGCTACTTTGAAGAACCTAGAATATGACATATTTTCAGTTGTTTCACACTTGTTTGTTATGTATATAATTCCACATGTGTTAATTCATAGTTTTGATGCCTTCAGTGTGAATCTACAATTTTCATAGTCATGAATAGTGTTGATCACGAATATTCGAATTGTGAATTTTAATCGCGAATATCGGCACTTCGAGGATTCGCGAATATTTAGAATATCGCAAAATATATTCGTAATCGCGAATATTTTTTTTTTTTTTAAATACCAGTTCATGCAAATTTTTATGCGAATATTTTATGCGAGTTTTCGCAATCAAGAAAATAATGCCTGGAGATCATGAATTCGCGAAATTCTCGAATATATGGCGAATATTCACCCAAATATTCGCGAAATATTGCCCCTGACACTCATCACTAGTCATGAAAATAAAGAAAACTCTTTGAATGAGAAGGTGTGTCCAAACTTTTGGTCTGTACTGTACCTGCTTCCACAAAATACTGATTGAGGGGTGCGATATACCTGCTTCCACAACATACTGATTAAAGGGTTTGATATACCTGCTTCCACAAAATACAGGTTGAGGGGTGCGATATACCTGCTTCCACCAAATATTGATTCAGGTGTTCTATATACCTGTTTCCACAAAATACTGATTGAGGGGTTTGATATACCTGCTTCCGCAAAATACTGATTGTGGGGTGCGATATACCAGCTTCCACCAAATACTCATTGAGGCCTGCTATATACCTGTTTCCACAAACACTGCTCTTCTCTAGGGACTTTGGCACAGGGTCATTTTGAAAATGACAGGCAGAGGAAGAGGCAGGCCGTTCCACAGGGGTGGTAGGGGTAAGGCAACTGCACCATGCCGGAGCCTAAGTGGGAAGTTGGAGAAGGTGCGTGCGATTATGTCAAAGGATGCACCAGAGTTGGGTGAATGGCTCACTCAGCCTTCCGATTCTGCACCCTCCTCATCCTCTGTATCAGCACCCTCCTCACTCTCTGCTGTGTGCACCCCCAAAGACACCACCTCCACCACCATAGCCCCTCCACTCGAGTCAGAGGAATTATTTTCCCATCCATTCCCAGACCTTACCGATGCGCAGCCATTCTTGGCATCGGATCAGGAAGAGGAGGTAGCAACGGCCGCCACCCAGTGGTCTGACGACAGTACCCAGATCAGCCCAAGGAGGGTGGTCCCCGCTGTTGCTTCCTACTCCGAGATCTCTAATGTCAGTGGTGGTGAAGGTGACGATGATGACGTGTCGACAGACGTCACGTGGGTGCCCACAAGAGAGGAAGAGGAGGGGAGTTCAGAGGGAGAGACGGAGCAACAGATAGGGAGGAGAAGGAGGAGAAGCAGGCAGAACTAGCAGTGCACAGGAGGCAAAAAGCAGACTGCAAATGTATCTGGAGCGAGCCATCCACCATGCACGGTTACATCTTGCGCTCCCAGGAGGCTGGCACATGGTTCCGCAGTGTGGGCTTTTTTTAACGTGTCAGCTGCTGACAATAGTGTTGCCATCTGCAGCCTATGCTGTCAACGCATAAGTCGTGGTAAGCCCAACACTTCCTAGGGACGACCGCCTTAAGAAGGCACCTGGCCTCCCATCACCGAGCCCAGTGGGAGCAACGCCATCAGAAACCACAAAGCCACACTCCCGGCGCTCCACATCCTGCCTCTTCTCTTTCTCCTCTCTCCTCCCATTTGTCCTCCGCTCCACCTTCCACCGTGCCATCGTCGTGTTCATCTGGCAGAAGGCAGGCTTCCGTGGCCCAAATGTTCAAGCGTAAAAAGTTGATGATGCTGGATAACCCTCTTGCCCAATGGCTGACCACTGGCTTGCCGGAAGGGCTAGCCAGCCAACTACTGCCATATAAACTGGTGGACTCTGAGGCCTTAAGAAAATTTGCGGCTATTGGCACACCGCAATGGAAGGTCCCGAGAAGGAAACATTTCTCCAGGAAGGGCATCCCAGAGCTATATGGCCACGTTCAGCAGCAATTGAATATATCTCTGGCACACAGTGTCGATGCCAAGATACATCTGACCCGTGGTCTAGCAAACACAGGCAGGGAAAGTACATAACTTTTACTGCCCACTGGGTGAACCTTTTGACAGCCGTCAAGCATGTAACCCGTGGCACCCGTGTGGATTTGGTCTTACCGCCACGGATTGCATGCAGGCCTGCCTCTTCTTCTCCTCCTACTACTCCATCCTCCGTCTCCTCCTCGGCTGACTCCTCCTTTTCCACTGCTACCGTCTCTTCCGCTGCATCCCCAAGCTCCCCAAAACCTACTCGATGTGCCAGGTGAGACATTGCCATGCTGTGCTGCGGCCGTTTTTCCTGGAAGCCAAGAGCCACACCGGTCCTGCACTGCTTTTAGCTCTGCGGTCACAGGCCGATCAGTGGCTAACCCTGCTCAATTTGACAGTTGGTAAAGTGGTGTGTGACAACGGTTCCAATCTGCTGAGCACGCTGAAGCAGGGCAAAATGACACACGTCCTGAATTTAGTCGTGTAGCTTGATGTGCCGTTTGTGATTTCTTTTCACCACGCCAGTGGCTGTTCATGCGCGACGCATGAAGACTTCTGCGGCCATTTGATGAGATCACCAAACTGGTCAATCGCAGCCAGGGCACCATCAGTGACATCGTACCTTATGCCTTCTTTCTGGAGCGTGCATTGTGTCGTGTCATTGATCATGCTATCGAGGAGCAGGAGCTGGAAGATGAAGAAGTCGCAATACTGAATGAATTCCCAGGGGGAACTACTCCATCTGAGACAAGTCAGCAGGAGTCTGAAGAGGAGTCAGAGGAGGATGGTGGATGGAGGAGGAGGAGCAAGAAGAGCAGGCTTTGAGGGGGACTTTAAACTTTGCGGGAATTCCTGGTGTTGTCCGTGGAGGGGAGGAGACCGAGGATGACATTCTCCTGGGCGATGAGCAGGAGCCAGGGCGCTCCACCGCTTCCAATTTAGTGAAAATGGGGGGCTTCATGCTTCATTGTTTGAAGAGGGACAATTTGCCATGGAACTCTTGGCTTGCCCCTCGACGAGTGTCCTGTCCGAAAGGATGTTCAGCGCAGCAGGGGGGATCATGACTGATAAGCGCACTCGCCTAGCTCACGACAGTGTGGACTACCTCACATATCTAAAAATGAATGAGGCATGGATCTCGGAGGAATTCAACACCTGTGACGACCACACGTAATTGAATTTCATCATGCCAGCCCACACATATCCGCCACCACCTAAAACAAATAATGGCCTTGTCTTATGTATATATAGCGGCATAAAAGGCCTTTTCTGTCAGGTGAAAGACAAATTTTTGGGGCCTCTTCTCCAGTGACCTACAGTAAAAATGTTATCCAGTGACGACCTAATGTACCTTCAGACACATACAGACACATAATCACTAATTTTTGGGGCCTGTACTGGCCTACAGTAAAATTTTTAGCCGATGACCACCTATTGTACCTCCAGCCACATCCTCACAAGTTCTTTTCTGTCAGCGGAATACCTAATTTTTGGGGCCTGTACTGGCCTACAGTAAAATTGTTATCCACGGACCGTCTAATATACATCCAGCCACATAATCACTTCTTCATTTCTGTCAGGTGAATGCATAATTTTTGGGGCCTGTAGTCCACTGGCCTACAGTAAAATTGTTATTCAGTGAGCGCCTAATGTACCTCCAGCCACATAGTCACTTGTTCTTTTCTGTCCAGTGAATGCCTAATGTTTGGGGCCTGTACTCCACTGGCCTTCAGTAATATTGTTACCCACTGACTGCCTAATATACCTTCAGCCACATAATCATTTGTTCTTTTCTGTCCGGTGAATGCCTAATGTTTGGAGCCTGTACTCCACTGGCTTGCAGTAAAATTGTTATCCACTGACTGCCTAATATACCTCCAGCCACATAATCACTTGTTCTTTTCTGTCCGGTGAATGCCTAATGTTTGGAGCCTGTACTCCACTGGCCTGCAGAAAAATTGTTATTCACTGACCACCTAATATACCTCCAGCCACATATCGGAGATATAAAACAAAAGGCTTTATATAAAAGAAAGGATCAAAGAAAAAATATCAAATTAATATTGATCCTCGAGGTGGACATATATAACACCTCAAAAAGAGCTCGATAGATTATTTAATTGTATTGTGCAATCAGTAAAACTAGATACAAGTATCTATGCAAAAATATAAATGACGATTTATTATACAATAATTTAAGATGAATCAATGTGAAATTTAATAATCTGCAATGATACACAGTGATATGCAGTACCCAAAATTCGACACTAGATGGCACCAACATAAATACCAGCGTGTACACAGTACCTCTCAGACAGAAGAATATAATACAATCCGTCTTGACCACAATTTTTTGATATAAAAACTTAATAATGTTAAAAGATAGATATGAACCCTTGCTCTGCACAAACCATGACAAATCTCGGATAATCGGGCAGGATGGTCACACAACTTATAAATTATCAAGCCTGGTATTGACTATGGAATGAAATTATTCCAATCAGAGAGTTACCTCTGAAGTCAATATTTAGGTCTTTTATTCAGTAATATGCATCTTTACTGAATAGTGACAACATTGATTTAGCACTTTTAACAACTATACATCCACCAACAGCATAGAGTTTGCTAAATATCAGGTTCATTAATTTATATCTATACTTCACAAAATGAATTTATACATTAGCAAAAATGCAGATGATGTGCAGAGACTAAGGGAAGTCAGCTCTAAGGTATGATCTGGTCATTAGGATCTTCCTCCTGGGTTTTCTTTGTTTCTCTTTGTTTTCCTGGTTCCCCCTTGTCTTTTTCCTGTTGCTCTTTTTGATTCCGTTCTGTTGCTCTCCCTCATGTGTGTGCGGTTTATTATCACAAACTTATCAGTTAGACACACCTTCCTATCTTGGAGTTTTCCAATCATTGTCTGCTAGGGGTGTACATATGATAAGGATTGTGATGTCATTGTATTACCCAAAATGCACTTCTGCTGTTGGTGTAATGTTACTCAATTACCCCTAGGTGACACTATCACCTAAGCTATTAGTATCATTCTATTGAAGGTTAAATATCCAAGTATGACATTATCTCACATTTTATACACATGACCTCTGGAACGTAAATCAAAGCTAGAGGGATTAATTCTGACACTTCTACCAATAAGCACAGACTTTTAGGCACCATTTGAATGTTTCTCATACTCCTAAATTTATGTTATAGATAATAATATGATGAGCCTTGTTTTCTCACAGACATATCTGTGCCTCCTCTGCTATACGAACGGGTGATTGATGGTTAGTTAAAATAACACATCTTTACAGATACTCATTAACAAAGTCCATACTTAAACTGTTTTCATCATATAATAGGAATATATGCATTCCTATTGAGAAATATATATGATAAAATACATAAATGTCCTTAATAATACATAAGAATATAAAACGATACATATGTCCTATTGATTTTCTTATACAAAAACGAAGGTTGATTACACGTGTATATAGATATTACAGATTTTGTGCTTCATTAATGGATACCAAACTGTAGAGGTAATTAGTACCATCTGCGTCCAGAGAATATCGTTATCTAAGTCATAAATCCATAAGGAGACAAGAATGCCTCTTCTCAGACTGGTACATGAACTGTGTCTTTCCCATGAACCTCTTTCGGCCTACTTTAAAATACATAACCAATAACAATATGGCCTCTTATAGGCCTAATCAAATCCACTATAATGAGGATATTTTTATATAATGTTATATACCTATTAAAAAGGCCCAACACACATAATTACTTGTTCTTTCCTGTCCGGTGAATGTCTAATGTTTGGGCCCTGTACTCCACTGAAAAAGGCAACGCTCCAGCACACAGGTAACGTTCCTTTTTCATTGCATCTATCAAGACTGGTCCGGTCGAGTTCCATGCACCTCAGCTGGTATGGTGAGCTGGAAAAGCATTTTTTCTACATTTAAGCTGTATTCCACTGGCCTGCAGTAAAATTGTTATCCACTGACCGCCTAATATACCTCCAGCCACATAATCACTTGTTCTTTTCTGTCCGGTGAATGTCTAATGTTTGGGGCTTGTACTCCACTGTCCTGCAGTAAAATTATCCACTGACCGCCTAATATACCTCCAGCCACATAATCACTTGTTCTTTTCTATCCGGTGAATGCCTAATGTTTGGGGCCTGTACGCCACTGACCGCCTAATATACCTCCAGCCACATAATCACTTGCTCTTTTCTGTCCGGTGAATGTCTAATGTTTGGGGCTTGCACTCCACTGTCCTGCATTAAAATTGTTATCCACTAACCGCCTAATATACCTCCAGCCACATAATCACTTGTTCTTTTCTGTCCAGTGAATACATAATTTTTGGGGCCTGTAGTCCACTGGCCTACAGTAAAATTGTTATCCACTGACCGCCTAATATACCTCCAGCCACATAATCATTTGTTCTTTTCTGTCTGGTGAATGCCTAATGTTTGGGGCCTGTACTCCACTGGCCTGCAGTAAAATTGTTATCCACTGATCGCCTAATATACCTCCAGCCACATAATCACTTGTTCTTTTCTGTCCAGTGAATACATAATTTTTGGGGCCTGTAGTCCACTGGCCTAGAGTAAAATTGTTATCCACTGACCGCCTAATATTCCTCCAGCCACAAAATCACTTGTTCTTTTCTGTCAGATGAATGTCTAATTTTTGGGGCCCATACACCCCACTTTTTTCAGTGAGTTTTTTGTCTTTATGTGTATGGAATGTGCCACTTTATTTTGTTGGTAACATTCTTTTGCACCTGGTAGCTTCTGTGTCACATGGTCTGTTGTGGGTGCGGCTGATAGCTTTATCCTACCTCACAGTGCATTGGTGATACCACTATGGAGGCATGTGAGAGTCTGGCTGTGAGTTGGTTTCTAGCACTGATTCAGACCCTGCCACGGGCAGTTGAGTGGTAGATCCCCATGCGTGCTGAGACACTGTGACGTGGTGCATGAGGGGCTCCGATATGTTCCTGACTGGAAGATATTGGCAAAGTTCTCAGTTTTTAACATCAGCCTGAGGAATTCGCTAGTATTGTCAGTTGCGTATCATTTTGGTGCATTTTTTCCACTGGTCTCATACTCCCTTGGCCTAAAATAAAAAATTTCTAGGCTCCAGCAGGGCACATTTTTGAGAGTTTCCCTTTAAGACGCATAAAAATGGCCCCTGATTAAAATACATATTTTTTGTGGGAATTTTTACCATTGATCCCCCTCTGGTATGTCACTGTCCATGTTGTGGGACTATTTGTGCACTTCTATTAAGTATTTGGTTGCTGCAAATATGACCTGAAGATTATTCAGGTTCACCTGAGATTAAAGTGAATGGGGCCCGCCACAAACGCACGGTTAGCGAACATTTGATAGCGAACGTATTCACGTTACGTCCCGGCCGGGGGCTCCATGCAAGATCTTACCTCGTGGGGTATCACTGATGATAAGAAAGTTGAGGAATCAGCCCAGAACTACAAGGGAGGAGCTGGTCAATGACATGAAGAGAGCTGGGACCACAGTTTCAAAGGTCACTGTCGGTAGAACACTACGCTTTCATGGATTCAAATCATGCATTGCACGGAAGGTTCCCCTGCTCATGTCATCACATGTCCAGGCCCGTCTGAAGTTTGCCAATGACCATCTGGATGATCCAGAGGAGGCATGGGAGAAAGTCATGTGGTCAGATCAGACCAAAGTAGAACTTTTTGATCTAAACTTCACTCGTCGTGTTTGGAGGGAAAAAAAAAACAAGAACACCATCCCTACTGTGAAGCATGGGGGTGGTAACATCATGCTTTGGGGGTGCTTTTCTGCGAAGGAGACAGGACGACTGTATTAAGGAGAGGATGAATGGGGTCATTTATTGTGAGATTTTGAGCAGCAACCTACGTCCCTCAGAACATTGAAGATGGGTCGTGGCTGGGTCTTTCAACATGACAATGACCCGAAGCACACAGCCAGGATAACCAAGGAGTGGCTCCGTAAGAATATCCGTAAGCATATCAAGGTTCTGGAGTGTCCTTGCCAGTCTCCAGACCTAAATCCAATAGAACATCTTTGGAGGGAGCTGAAACTCTGTGTTGCTCAGCGACAGCCCCGAAACCCGACAGATCTAGAGGAGATCTGCATGGAGGAGTGGGCCAAAATCCTTGTTGCAGTGTGTGCAAACCTGGTCAAGAACTACAGGAAATGTTTGACCTCTGTAATTGCAAACAAAGGCTTCTCTACCAAATATTAACACTGATTTTCTCAGGTGTTCAAATACTTATATTTAGCAGTGCAAGACAAATACATTCTTTAAAAATTAAACAATGTGATTTCCTGAATTTTTTTATTTTTTATTCTGTCTCAAAGTGGGAATGCACCTACAATGTGAATTTCAGACCCCTCCATGATTTCTAAGTGGGAGAACTTGCAAAATTGCAGGGTGTTCAAATACATCTGTTCCTCATTGTATATAGAACAGAATGCAGACATAGGCATAAAGAAACTTGTGTTCTGAGCACTGCATTAAATAAATTGCATGAAATTGTGTGTGTGTGTGTGTGGGAGAGGGGGGGGGAATCTGTTCCCCCTGCCACACCACCACCAACAAATACCAAGGCGAAAAAAGCAGACCAGTTTTTATATGACGATATCCGTAAATTATACTGATATAAATATACTGATGAATAGGGTGGAGCCATCCCATAGAAGTAAATGTGGACAGCATAGTTGTAATTGTACTGCTCACCGCTGCAATTGGGCGAGCGCTATTTTCTCTTTAAACAGCTGATCGGCAGGGCACCAAATTTACAAAATATTTGGAAAAATTAGCAAATTTTCAAATTTAAATTTCTCTACTTTTATAATAGATAATGCCCACTAAATTTTATCGCCGGGTTGTTAGAAACACATTGTGCTGAGATCAGCCCAAACAAATCAAAGTCTAAACACTCCACAAAAAATTTAACTAAACACCTCCATATAGAAACATAGAAAGTCTTTATTAAGTATATATTAAACAGTACTTGTAACATGTATAAAATCAGCAGTAAGGAAGGGGGAAACCTTCAGTGAAGAACAAAAAAGCCCTAGAGGGGGTTGAGGGGTCGGCACGCAGGGGCGCACAGAGTTACAGAAAAACCACACAGAAAGCTGACATGAAGTAATGCAAGCTCCAGACATTAAGGTCCAATAGTAAGGCAGGAGAACAGGCTATGTGTGGAAGTTAATAGTGATAAATACCCCAAGATGCATGTGGATCCTGTAACGGGGTTTCGAAGGCGCACTCGGTCTCCCATTAGCCGCAGACCTGCTGCTTAGCTTCGGGAGCGAGGATCTGTGTTTGACCCAGGGCGGCTTTGTTAGCTGGGAGGCTCCCTGCTCCTAGGTCTGCCTTGAGCACCGAGCTGATCACTCGGTGCTCGACTGGTTGGTCTGTCGGTCATGTGACGCTGGCCACATCACATGACCCTCACTCCCCACTATAAATACAGGCAGCCTGCTGGCCATAGGTTGCCTGTTAATTTAGGTTCCTGGCAGTTGTTGGATACCTGTGTACTTACCTGATCCTGTTCCCTGACGATCCTTTGCCTGCTCCTCCTGTACTGCGCATCCTTCCTGGTATATTGACCTCGGCTTCCACCTGACTATTCTTTGCGGACTCCTTTGATACTTCTTGACTCTCCTGGTATTTATGACCCCGGCTTCTCCTGACATTTCTTTGCTTATCCCTCTGTACTGCATTGTCCTCTTGGTTTTGACCCGGTCCGTTCACTATCCGTTATTTGTCTTGTCTGTCCTTCCCGCACGTATACTAAGTTAGGGACTGCCGTCCAGTTGTCCCCCGTCAGGACTCGTGAGGCAAGTAGGCAGGGCCAGGGGTGAGGGTGGAGCGCAGTGGTCACTATCCTCCCCCCTGTGTGTGTGTGTACGTGACCGTTAAAGATTAACAGGCCCAATAACCACTTGTCACGAGGGTATCAAGAGCCACGTCTGACTCCGTTATACCCGGGGTCAGGAAGTCGCAGCGGGTGGCTGCGCGCTCTATATCTAAAGATCACGTTGTTTTTTAGTGATTGTTTTCTGTGTTTGCCTTGCTATCCTTTTTGTCTCTCTCAGGGATCCGTAGCTTCTCCTCCTCAGCTGTTTCTTGTCTGCCACTCCCTACCTCCTTATATTCTCCCCTCACACTTCTCTAGTTGCCAGTTATAGAGCTTCCTGCCTGGACATCTATACTGACCCACTGTAGTGGTGAATCCTGCTTCTCGTTCCTGAGTGCTACCCTCCGGATCCCTGTTGGGCTTATTATTGTCTCCTGTTGTCGCCCACCTGGTAATATATGTTGAGTCTGTGTTGTCTGTCCTCCCCTTGGTGTTTTCCCTTAGAGTTAGTGGTGCGGACTAGTGTTCCCATCGCCCTGTTCACTACCTAGGGCTCAGCTCAGGGAAAGCCAGGGCTTTAGGCACGTGATCGGCGTACGGGTGAGGAACCCGTCTAGGGACGTCAGGGCAGCCAGGTGCCAGCCGCCAGGTGAGTCAGGGGTCACCATCTTCCCTCTCACTTGGGCAGGGCCTTCCTCGTTCCCTCCCTCTGTGTCACGTATGTGATAGCCACGCCGACCGTGATATTATAACTGGCCTTTACTTTTTGAGAAAAATAAAAAATAAAAAAATTTATATAATTTTTTATTTGTTGTTTTTTTTTCTCTCTCTACTTAGAATCCAATATGGATCCTATTGATGCCCTGGCAGAACAGCTTCAAAGCCTGTCTTTGGAGGTGGCAGGATTGAAGGCGTCTGTTCTCCAACAACAGCAGCAAATGCAGCAGACCGCACCCCCAGCGGTTGCTATGGGTAACCAGGTTGTCACTGAACCCAAGGTTGCTCTTCCCGACAGATTTTCTGGGGGAAGGGACAAATTTGCGACGCTCCGTGAGGCCTGCAAATTATATTTTAAGTTGCGCCCTTACTCCTCAGGTCATGAAGAACAGCGGGTAGGGATTGTCATTTCCCTGCTTCAGGGGGATCCGCAATCCTGGGCGTTCTCGTTACCCCCTGGTTCTCAGGCTCTTCGGTCAGTGGAGGGATTTTTTGGGGCTTTGGGTCTCATATATGATGACCCTGACCGAGTCGCCCTGGCTGAGTCGAAGTTACGGAGACTCCTACAGGGAGATCGGTCAGCAGAGGAATATTGCTCAGAGTTCCGTAGGTGGGCTACGGATACTCAGTGGAACGACCCGGCTCTCAGGAGTCAGTTCTGCTCTGGGTTATCTGAAAGGGTTAAGGATGCACTGGCGCTGTATGAGACCCCCCTTTCCCCTGATGCTGTTATGTCCCTCTCTATCAGAATAGATAGACGTCTTAGGGAGAGATCGAAAATTCCGGAGCAATTGGTTACCTCTCCCAAGCAACAGTAAGCCTGTACTGACTTAGATGAGCCTATGCAGCTAGGCGGAACTTCTCGTCAGGTCCGTCCTCCCGAGGTTCGCCGTAGGGGGGGGGGCTTGTTTTTTCTGTGGGGGGAGGGGTCATTTCATTAATGTCTGTCCCTCCTTTCTCAAAAACAAAAGACCGTCGGAAAACTACTAACCCCGGGCTGTGCGGAGGATGTCAGCCGGGGGGTATACGTTTCCTCCATACGAACATCTCAATTTGTGTTACCAGCGGTCATTGTTTTTGGTGTTAAGACGGAGTCTATTTCTGTTTTCCTAGACAGTGGAGCAGGGGTAAACTTGATTGATGCCCATTTTGCCCGCACTATGGGTTTGTCTCTCTGTACGCTGCAGAGACCTATTCCCGTATTCGCTATAGATTCTGCTCCTCTGTCTCAGAGAAACCTCACCCACATTGTTCGTAATTTACACCTTCGGGTAGGGGACCACCATAATGAGTGTCTTTCATGTTACGTTCTGGAGGGCCTTCCCTCTCCGGTGGTATTGGGTCTTCCCTGGTTGATAGCGCACAATCCAGTGGTGGATTGGCAGGCCAGGGAGATATTGGAGTGGAGTGAGCATTGCAGAGAGAATTGCTTAAATAACAATTGCTTAATCGCCTCCATAGCTTCCCTACCTACATTTATTTCGGACTTTGAGGACGTTTTTTCTGAAAAGGGTTGTCAGAAACTACCACCTCATCGTCCTTATGATTGCCCGGTTAACCTGATTCCCGGGGCAAAATTACCCAAGTCCAGGTTGTATAATCTTTCGGGTCCCGAGAGACAAGCCATGAAAGATTATATCTCCGAGAGTCTGGCTAAGGGACACATCAGACCCTCTTCTTCACCCGTGGCTGCAGGGTTTTTCTTTGTTAAAAAGAAAGATGGGGGCCTGCGTCCTTGCTTAGATTTCCGTGAGTTAAACCAGATAACCATCCGTGACCCATACCCTCTTCCTCTCATTCCTGACCTTTTTAATCAGATTGCGGGTGCTAAGTGGTTCTCCAAACTTGATCTTAGGGGGGCCTACAATCTGATTCGTATCAGGGAAGGGGATGAGTGGAAGACAGCTTTTAACACCCCTGAGGGGCATTATGAAAATCTAGTTATGCCTTTCGGTCTGACCAATGCCCCTGCTGTCTTCCAACATTTCGTTAATGATATTTTTAGTCCTCTCATCGGCAGGTTTATAGTCATATACCTAGATGATATCTTAATTTATTCGGCTGATCTGAAAACACATGAGGTGCATGTCAGGCAAGTACTGCAGGTCCTACGGACGAATAAATTATATGCGAAAATTGAAAAATGTGTCTTCGCTGTTCAGGAATTACAGTTCCTGGGATATCTATTATCTGCTTCAGGTTTCCGCATGGATCCTGGGAAGGTCCAGGCAATTTTAGATTGGGATCTTCCTGAGAACCTTAAAGCCCTACAACGGTTTTTGGGTTTCGCTAATTTCTATAGAAAGTTCATTAAAAATTATTCAGTGATCGTTAAACCCCTTACCGACATGACTAGGAAGGGGATGGATTTTTCCAAATGGTCTGTCGCCGCTAAAGATGCATTTTCCTCTCTAAAGGAGAGGTTTACCTCGGCACCTGTTCTAATTCAACCTGATGTCTCCCAGCCTTTTATTGTCGAGGTAGATGCGTCAGAGGTGGGAGTGGGAGCTGTATTGTCTTAGGGTCCGTCTCCTGGCAAATGGCGTCCTTGCGCTTTCTTTTCCAAAAAATTATCTTCTGCGGAGAAGAATTATGATATTGGAAATAGGGAACTGTTGGCGATTAAACTGGCGCTTGAAGAGTGGCGTCACTTCTTAGAGGGAGCAATCCACCCCGTCACGGTGATTACGGATCACAAGAACCTTCTGTACCTAGAATCGGCTAAGCGTCTCACCCCTAGACAAGCTAGGTGGTCGCTATTCTTTACCAGATTTAACTTTGTAATCACCTATCGTCCTGGGGCAAAAAATACCAAGGCAGACGCATTATTTCGTAGTTTCCATGGAGGGGGTAATGTTTGTGATCCAATACCTATTTTACAAAGAGAAGTGGTTGTCTCTGCTGTACACTCTGTTCTAGAGGGAAAGGTGTTAGAGGCTCAGGGGGACGCCCCGGCCTCTTGCCCCTCAGAGAAATTGTTTGTACAGTTAAACCTGCGTCTTGAATTATTAAAAGAACATCATAATTCGGCACTAGCTGGACACCCGGGTAGTAAAGCAACCTTGGAGCTTTTATCTCGTCGTTTTTGGTGGCCGAGGTTGCGTCAGGATGTAATGGATTTCGTGTCTACTTGTTCTACTTGTGCACGCGCGAAAGTCTCTCATACACGTCCAGCAGGGTCTTTATTGCCACTTTTCATCCCCAATAGGCCATGGACACATCTGTCAATGGATTTCATCACTGACTTACCGTTGTCGGCGGGTAAAACAGTTATCTTGGTAGTAGTAGACAGGTTTAGCAAAATGGTACACTTTATTGCGCTACCCGCACTTCCTAATGCTAAAACTCTCGCTCAGGTGTTTATCAGTGAAATCGTGAAGCTTCACGGGGTCCCTTCCGATGTGGTTTCGGATCGGGGAACCCAGTTTATTTCTAAGTTTTGGAAAGCTTTTTGTTCCCGTTTGGGGGTTCACTTGTCCTTTTCCTCAGCTTTCCATCCTCAGTCGAATGGACAGACTGAGCGTACCAACCAAAACCTAGAAACATATTTAAGGTGTTTTGTGTCTGAAAACCAAGAGTTGTGGTCATCATATTTACCGTTAGCTGAGTTTGCCATAAATAATCATTATCAGGAGTCCACTGGCAAGTCACCATTCCTTGGTGCATACGGTTTTCATCCCCAATTTTGTACTTTCAAAGAGGGGGGGTCTTCTGGGGTTCCCGAAGAGGAAAGGTTTTCTTCATCTCTTTCATCGGTATGGCAGAAGGTGCAAGTTAACTTGAAAAAGATGAGTGGTAAATATAAATGCATGGCCGATAAGAAACGGTCGCCAGGTCCGGACCTAGGAGTGAATGACTATGTGTGGTTGTCTACTAGGAATATTAAGTTGAAGGTTCCTTCTTGGAAACTGGGTCCTAGGTTCATTGGTCCCTATAAAATAGTAGCCGTCATTAACCCTGTGGCTTTTCGCCTGGAGCTACCTCAGACTTTTAAGATCCATAACGTCTTCCATAAATCGTTACTCAAGAAGTATGTTCCACCTCTAGAACCATCGCCGCTGCCACCTCCTCCTGTCATTGTGGCTGGTAATCTGGAGTTTCAAATAGCCAGAATTGTTGATTCTCGTCGGGTCCGCCGCTCTCTTCAATATCTGGTGCATTGGAGGGGTTACGGTCCCGAGGAAAGAATGTGGGTTCCAGCGTCAGAGGTAAACGCCAACAGGTTAATTCAGACTTTCCATGCCTCTCATCCGGAGAGACCTGGTCCTGAGTGTCCGGAGGCCCCTCGTGAAAGGGGGGGTACTGTCACGAGGGTATCAAGAGCCACGTCTGACTCCATTATACCCGGGGTCAGGAAGTCGCAGCGGGTGGCTGCGCGCTCTATATCTAAAGATCACGTTGTTTTTTAGTGATTGTTTTCTGTGTTTGCCTTGCTATCCTTTATGTCTCTCTCAGGGATCCGTAGCTTCTCCTCCTCAGCTGTTTCTTGTCTGCCACTCCCTACCTCCTTATATTCTCCCCTCACACTTCTCTAGTTGCCAGTTATAGAGCTTCCTGCCTGGACATCTATACTGACCCACTGGAGTGGTGAATCCTGCTTGTCGTTCCTGAGTGCTACCCTCCGGATCCCTGTTGGGCTTATTGTTGTCTCCTGTTGTCGCCCACCTGGGAATATATGTTGAGTCTGTGTTGTCTGTCCTCCCCTTGGTGTTTTCCCTTAGAGTTAGTGGTGCGGACTAGTGTTCCCATCGCCCTGTTCACTACCTAGGGCTCAGCTCAGGGAAAGCCAGGGCTTTAGGCACGTGATCGGCGTACGGGTGAGGAACCCGTCTAAATAAAATCACTGTCCAGAATAAATACTCCCTCTCATTGATTCCAGATTTATTTAACCAGGTTCGAGGGGCAACCTGGTTTTCCAAGATTGACCTGAAAGGGGCATACAATCTAATCCGAATCAAGGAGGGAGACGAATGGAAGACGGCGTTCAATACTCCGGCAGGACACTTTGAATATCAGGTGATGCCTTTTGGACTCAGCAATGCCCCAGCTGTGTTCCAAAACTTCATGAATGACATTCTTAGGGAGTTCTTAGGTAAATTTGTTATTGTCTATCTTGACGACATTTTGATATTCTCTCCTGACTTTGAATCCCATGTGTCTCATGTTAAACAAGTATTAGAGGTGTTGAGGGAGAATCAGCTATCCGCTAAGCAAGAGAAATGTGTCTTTGGTGTACAGGAGATTCTGTTTCTAGGGCATGTTCTGACTCCTCACGCCTTCAAGATGGATCCTGGTAAGGTACTAGCAATTAAGGAATGGGTAAGACCTTCATCCTTAAAGGCCTTACAACGGTTCTTAGGTTTCGCCAATTACTATCGTAAATTTATTATGAATTTTTCCGTACTTGCTAAACCGTTGACCGACCTTACTAAGAAAGGGGCGGATTTGGAGAATTAGTCTACTGAGGCCATTTCTTCATTTGAAAAATTAAAAAAGGCATTCAGTAGCGCTCCCATTCTGATCCAGCCTGATCAGGAGAGACCTTTTATTGTCGAGGTGGATGCGTCCGAGGACGGCGCAGGAGCAGTCCTTTCACAAGGTCCTGCTAGCCTCACTAACCTGAGACCATGTGCCTTCCTCTCCAGGAAATTCTCTCCCACGGAGAGAAACTACGACATAGGGAATAGGGAGCTGCTGGCCATTAAATGGGCATTTGAGGAGTGGAGACATTTTCTGGAGGGAGCAAGGCATTGTGTAACTGTTGTCACTGACCATAAAAACCTTATGTTTCTCGAGTCTGCTAAGAGGTTGAATCCCCGTCAAGCCAGATGGGCTCTGTTTTTTACTCGTTTTGAGTTTTCAATTACGTTGAGGCCGGGAAGTAAAAATGTGAAGGCGGACGCATTATCTCGAAGCTTCCATGCTTTTCAACCTACTGAGGTACCACCTGAATCCATCCTACCATAAAAAATCTTCATAGCAGCTCTAACCCAGGATAACTCGGCTCGCATTAGGTCTGAACAACATCTGGCACCGGTATCCACCCCAACAGATAAGTTGTTTGTTCCCGTACAATTTCGTCTCCAGCTGTTGGGTGAGTGTCACGATTCTGCCTTTTGTGGACATCCGGGTGTTGGGGGCACTAAGGATCTGGTTTCTAGATCTTATTGGTGGCCCACTCTAACTAGGGATGTCAAGTCCTACGTGTCAGCCTGTGAGGTTTGTGCCAGGTCCAAGACACCTAGGACTCGACCTGCTGGTAACCTACGACCCATACCCATTCCCAGTAGACCCTGGTCCCATATCTCGATGGACTTTATAACTGACCTACCGCCGGCGGAGGGTAAGACTGTAGTTTGGGTAGTGGTCGATAGGTTTAGCAAGATGGTCCATTTCATTCCCCCGTCTAAACTCCCGAATGCCAAAACCCTGGCGTCTATTTTTGTGAAAGAAATTGTTTGATTGCATGGTATCCCGGAAAATATTGTTTCTGACAGGGGTGTGCAGTTTGTGTCCAAATTCTGGAGGGCCTTCTGTCAAAAAGAGCAAATTTCATTGTCTTTTTCCTCTGCCTACCACCCTGAGAGTAATGGGCAGACTGAACGCCTTAATCAGTCTGTGGAACAATTCTTGAGGTTGTATGTTGCTGATGACCAGCAATTATGGGTGAAATTTCTTCCATTGGCTGAATTTGCTTTGAATAACTGTGTCAATTCTTCTGCTGGGGTTTCACTTTTCTTTTGTAACCATGGTTTCCATCCCCGTTTTCATTCTGGGTCATCCGTCTCCTCCTCTAACTCTGAGGCGGATAGGCTCTCCTCTGAACTGTGCACAGTTTGGGCCCGGGTTCAATCGAACTTAGAAAAGGCTCAAAGTTCTCAGAAACTCAAGGCCGATAGGAGACGTTCAAGGGGGGTGAATTTTCAGGTTGGGGATAAGGTATGGTTGTCTTCCAAGAATCTCTCTCTTAAGGTAGATTCTAAAAAGTTTGCTCCTCATTTTATTGGACCATATAAGATCACTGAGGTTATTAACCCGGTATCATTTAGGTTGGAGCTGCCCGAGTCATTCCACATTCATAATGTGTTCCATAAATCTCTACTTAAAAAATATTTTGAACCGGTAGTACCATCGAAAGCCTTGCCTCTGCCGGTTCTTGTTAATGATGCTGTCGAGTATGTGGTGTCTAAAATAGTGGATGTCAGGAAGGTGCGTAATTCCTTGCAGTACCTGATTCACTGGAAGGGGTATGGACCTGAAGAGAGATCTTGGGTACCTGCCAGGGAGGTTCATGCTCCTAGACTTGTTCGAAAATTTCATTTAGAACACCCTGAAAGGCCATCGCCTGAAGTCTTGGGTCCGGTGGCCCCTCGTAAAATCCGCAGACCTGCTGCTTAGCTTCGGGAGCGAGGATCTGTGTTTGACCTCATTCCCAGGGCGGCTTTGCTAGCTGGGAGGCTCCCTGCTCCTAGGTCTGCCTTGAGCACTGAGCTGATCACTCGGTTGGACTGGTTGGTCTGTCGGTCATGTGACGCTGGCCACGTCACATGACCCTCACTCCCCACTATAAATACAGGCAGCCTGCTGGCCACAGGTTGCCTGTTAATTTAGGTTCCTGGCAGTTGTTGGATACCTGTGTACTTACCTGATCCTGTTCCCTGACGATCCTTTGCCTGCTCCTCCTGTACTGCACATCCTTCCTGGTATATTGACCTCGGCTTCCACCTGACTATTCTTTGCGGACTCCATTGGTACTTCTCGACTCTCCTGGTATTTATGAGCCCGGCTTCTCCTGACATTTTTTTGCTTATCCCTCTGTACTGCATTGTCCTCTTGGTTTTGACCCGGTCCGTTCACTATCCGTTATTTGTCTTGTCTGTCCTTCCCACACGTATACTAAGTTAGGGACTGCCGTCCAGTTGTCCCCTGTCATCAGGACTCGTGAGGCAAGTAGGCAGGGCCAGGGGTGAGGGTGGAGCACAGTGGTCACTATCCTCCCCCCTGTGTGTGTGTGTACGTGACCGTTACAGATCCCTCAGCCGCCTCCTCCCAACGTTGTTTCACCAGTAAACTGGCTTCTTCCGGGGACAAGAAACGAATACAGAACTCCTCTTTTTGTAGCGTCTTCCTAGGTGCAAATTAACAAACTAAATTACTACAAGGTGTGTCCTAGAAAATGCCCTCCAATGAGGCGTTGCATAGAAGATCACATGATCATAGGGAGGGTCGATTAGATGCGGAGGCATAGGACCTGGAGCTCAGCCACAATGACGCACCGGCCGCATGGGGTACACGTGACCGATACGTCAGTCTGACGTCACCCAGGCCCACACCTACCATCACAAGCGCCGGAAAGCCGCGGACATGAAAATCACAAAGGCATCACATCAAAAATACAGAGGCACCATTCATAATGTAAAGTAATAATTCAGAAAAGGACAACAGGATATAACCAATAAGTGCACGTGAACATATATACACACGGCCACACCTCCGGAGGGGCCGGTCCAGGGCAGAATTACATGCTAGGTCATGTAGCTGCGATGACACTTCAGACACACAGGTTACCTATGATCAGCACATCAGCGCCACATCAAATGGTCCTGGGCAGTAATAGCAAAAAACGCTAATAGATACAAGGACAATAGGACTATGCAATAATAAAACAAAAGTGTCAAGGAAATAAAGGGAAGGTGAAAGGGGGTGAGGAAGTGTGACAAGTGTGGGTGATGGTGAAGGAAAGGGAAGTGAGGGACTAAGAAAAAGGAGAAAAAACATATAAGGTGTGTGCAAGAAAATAAATCAAGTCATATAAGCATATTATTTGTCAGTGTTAATACCATATAAATATATAAAATGTAGATGAAGTATGTGGATAATATGTAAATAAATAAATAAATACTTAATTCATGTAAACCTATGTAAATACACTATATGAAAAATGCGAGAAAAAGATCATATATTAGTGCAATATAATGATACAAAATTAATTAAAAAATTAGTAAAAAAACTGCCAAAGCGTCCTAAATTCATATAATGATGTAAAAGATGTTGTTAAATGTCCAAAAATGACTAATGCTTTATCATTTCAGATAGACCCTTCCCTACAAGGGAAAACAGACAGATGCCCAACCGGCTTAGCAACCCCTCCACAAGAACCCAACAGCGGAGAAGGCGAGAAGAAACTTCACAAGGGGGCGGCACACGAAACCGACACAACCAAAGCCATCCATCCGGCCCTCCAAGACACACCACGAGCAGGTAAGCACTGAAAAGAAAAAAAGGGGGGAAAACAGTCAAAGTTAAAAGCATAGGGAATTTAAAACAATAAAAACAAGGGATTAGGATGCGCAAAAAAAAACTAAGAATGTATATCCAAAGCACCTATTATACATAATAAATATGAGGCAAAGGACATATCCTCATTCAATCCCCTAGGTATCATACAATCTAATTCATGAATCCATCTTACCTCCTTCTGTGCCAATATTTTCTTCCAGTTACCACCACGCGAAGTGATGTAGACGCAGTCAATACCTCTGACCCGGAACTTGGTGCTGTCGTAATTATGAAATTGCTTGAAGTGCCTGGGGATAGGTTTAAGCATAGTTATATCCTCCTTATCCCTACCTGCTTCTATACCAAGGACGTGTTCCCGTGTGCATCTCTTCAATTCCCTTGTGGTTATACCTATATAAACACATTGGCATGGGCAAGTCGCCAAATAGATCACGCCTTAACTATTACACATGATGTTATGGGTAATGATGTACTGTCTGTTACTCCTAATAGGATTGCAGAAATGTGAGGCCCTGTCGATGTTAGGACAGGCCATACATTTCCCACATGGAAAACACCCTTACTTTGGGCCCTTGGAACCAAAACTTCTCTGCGGGTGGTGGCCAGGGTGGTAACTTTTGACCAATAAATCTTTTACATTTTTTGTGCGCCTATAGGTAATGGAAGGGCAAGAGAGGAGAGTCTTGGTCAGAATGGGGTCTAGATGTAGTACCTCCCAGTATTTTATCAAGGCGTCTTTCATCAGACGCCACTAAGGATTTTACGATGTAATAAAGCGTACCTTATCATCTTGATTTTGATTTTGATGTTTCTGACGGTACACTAGTAGTTGGTCTCTTTTTGCCATTTTGGCCTTATTATATCCTTGTGAGATCTTCGCTCTGGGATATTCATGATCTAAAAACCTCTTCCAAAGGTCCTGAGACTGTATTTCAAAGGCTTCTTCCGTCGAGAAGATCCTTTTGGCCCGAAGAAATGGCAGTATGGCATATTTTGAATGAGGTTTAATGGATGATATGAATCCGCATGTAAGATTGAATTCGTGGAGGTTTCTTTACGAAAAAGGTCAGTGGATATTTTTCCTGTCTCATCCACCAGGATTTAAACATCCAGAAAATCCAGACATGTTTTGTTAATCCTATAAGTCAATGTGATGTTCCGATTATTTTGGTTCAAAGCCCCCACTAGTTCGGTGAATCCAGACTGTGGGCCCTGCCACTGTCACTATAGGTAGGTAAGTGGGGAAATAACCAGACACAGGAAAACAAACAGAACAAACGACAAGGTCCAAAAGCTAGGGAGAAAATGGTCACCTCCTAGTGATGCCTAAAAGCTTTCCCTAAACTGCTGGGCACATGTGCATACCCTTATGGTGGATATGCACATGCCCTCATGCCTAAACCTAAACACCCTGGGCAAACCCTAAGCAGCAGGGAAAAGGGAAGAGGCAACCTGATTCTTCAAACCAGGAGGAAGCAAGCGTCTCCCTAGAGGCCTAGATAAAACACACAAAGGGAAATAACGGAGAGGACTTATCTTGAGCAGAGCTGGAGCAGACAATCCACCACACATCAAGAGCTCCCAGGAAAGAACTATAACCCGCACAGGCCACTGGGGGAAGGAGGGATAAATAGCCTTACTAACAATGAAACCCAGTACACCTGAGGGAAGGTGGATCCAGCTTAAACCCAAATCAAAACAAACAGAGAAGTCAGACATGTGCAGCCAGTCTGACAGACCTCCACACATTCACAGGGCAAGGCGTGACAGCCACACGATGAAGAGGTCATTAATGTAGCGGGCCCACATCTGGACCCCACCGATCATATCAAATGTCTCTGTGAGGAACTCCTCTCTCTCCCACAGCCCCAGGAACAGGTTGGCAAAGGACGGCGCACAGGCCACCCCCATCGCTGTCCCCTGGAGCTGCAGGTAGAAGGCGTCCCCATACAGAAAGAAATTGTGGGTAAGGAAAAATTCCAGCAGTTCTAAAATTAACTCACCCATTTCATCAACTATCTCCGCCGTAGTCAGAAAAAAAATCGAACTGCTTCCAAACCATCTCTATGACGGATGCTTGTGTAGAGCGATTCAACATCACAGGATGCTATCCACATGTCTGGTTCCAGATGCAGATCGTTCAGCCGATGTAAAAGATCCTTAGTATCCTTCACAAAGGACGGTAGTTGTTCCACAAGTGGCTGTAACACAAAGTCAATAAATTTGCGCGCAGGTTCACATAAACTCCCCATCCCTGAGACTATCGGACGTCCGGGGGGACAGGTGGCATTTTTATGGACCTTGGGGAGCATATACAGGCAGGCTACTTTTTAATGTTCAGGAATAAGGCTATCAGCCTGTTTTTTTTGCAAGGATCCCTTTTTCCTGAGCTTGTAAGACTAACATGGTTAACTCCCTTTTATATTGATCACTGGGGTTATAGGTTAAACACTTGTAGCATGTGGAATCCTTCTACTCCCTGTATTCTTCCTTTTCATACTCCTTTTTTGGCCAAATCACTATGTTACAGCCTTTATCCGCAGGTTTAAACACTAGGTCCTTCATGTTTTGCAATTAACGAACGGCCTTTCTCTGTATATATGTTAAGTTATACTGCACATTTATATATGCGCTATTGTTCTCTAAATCCAGTTTGTCTCTCTGGAACTTCTAGCTTTTGGTAGTTTTAATCTCCTTCTCCCATACAACATATAGGTCCTGCATCTCCTTCTCCCAGCGTTCTTTGTCATTTGCGGACAAACGTGAAGCCAGTTGTTCTGTCGTACTTTTAATAGATTCCTCTAATTCACATAGTGTTTTGTCGTTTAGTTCAATGATTGACTGAATTAATTATCTGGAACATGTATTACACGTGTCTTCCCATTTAGTTGTAAAATCCATGTCTTGACTGCCATAGGTTGGGAAGATATGAATCCTCAACCCTCTAGGGATATAATTATATTTCAAATAGTTCACAAGTGATACCTTGTTCCACCATGTCCTTGCATGCTTCATATGGTACTTTTTAAAGGGATTCTGTCATCAGAATTTAGGCCTATAACCTAAACATATGGCGATGTCCCTAGTAATACACTGAATCCTAAAGTGACTTTATCAAATGCGCCTGTGGCTCTATGATCATAAAAAACAGGTTTATATCACCTGTCACTCACGTCAGAAATGTGTCCAAGGGGTTGTCTCATGATGCAGGGGGCCCGGCTGCAGCCTTCTCCTTTCGGTGCCCAGCGCCGCCTTCTGAATTGAAATCGCCGCCCTCCCTTTCATTAGAGCCGCCTACCTCAGTTTATCGCCGCCTCTCTAACGTTCGCTCTCCTCAGCCAGATCTCGCAGATTCGAGCGAAGTGCGCCGGCCGGCGCATGCGCACTTCGCTAGACGAGGCCGCTGCCAGTAGACCGCAAGGGCGCATCAGGTTATACCTAGTGCGCACGCACGGGATCTGGCTGAAGAGAGTGGACGTTAGAGAGGCGGCGATGAACTAAGGTAGGCGGATCTAATGAAAGGGAGGGCGGCGATTTCAATTCAGAAGGCGGCACTGGGCACCGAAAGGAGAAGGCTGCAGCCGGGCCCCCTGCATAATGAGACGACCCCTTGGACACATTTCTGACGTGAGTGACAGGTGATATAAACCAGTTTTTTATGATTATAGAGCCACAGGCGCATTTAAAAAAAAGTCACTTTAGGATTCAGTGTATTATGTTTAGGTTATAGGCCTAAATTCTCATGACAGAATCCCTTTAAGGTCATTCTTGAGTTCCCTGATTTGCCGGCCATCCATATCCTCACTTCCGTTACCATTACCGTTGAATAGATCATCTGCATGTGATTGCCACAGTACAGTCCGAGCCCGGAATTCCATCTCAAAAACTTCTTTGAGGAAAAAAAAATAATCTCTGTAAAAATAAAGAACATGCAATGCCCACTAAATTTTATCACCGGGTTGTTAGAAACACATTGTGCTGAGATCAGCCCAAACAAATCAAAGTCTATACACTCCACAAAAAATTGAACTAAACACCTCCATATAGAAACATAGAAAGTCTTTATTAAGTATACATTAAACAGTACTTGTAACATGTATAAAATCAGCAGTAAGGAAGGGGGAAACCTTCAGTGAGGAACAACAAAGCCCTTTAGGGGGCTGAGGGGTCGGCACGCAGGGTCGCACAGAGTTACAGAAAAAACACACAGAAAGCCGAAATGAAGTAATGCAAGCCCCAGACATTAAGGTCCAATAGTAAGGCAGGATAACAGGCTATGTGTGGAAGTTAATAGTAATAAATACCCCAAGATGCGTGTGGATCCCTCAGCCGCCTCCTCCCGACGTTGTTTCGCCAGTAAACTGGCTTCTTCCGGGAACAAGAAACTAATACAGAACTCCTCTTTTTGTAGCGTCTTCCCAGGTGCAAATTAACAAACTAAATTACTACAAGGTGTGTCCTAGAAAATGTCCTCCAATGAGGCGTCGCATAGAAGATCACATGATCACAGGGAGGGCCGATTAGATGCGGAGGCGTAGGACCTGGAGCTCAGCCAGGATGACGCACCAGCCACGTGGGGTACACGTGACCGATACGTCAGTCCGACGTCACCCAGGCCCACACCCACCATTACAAGTGCCGGAAAGCCGCGAACATGAAAATCACAAGGGCATCACATCAAAAATACAGAGGCACCATTCATAATGTTAGTAATAATTCAGAAAAGGACAACAGGATATAACCAATAAGTGCAGGTGAATATATATACACACGGCCACACCTCCGGAGGTTCCAACCTGTTCCTGGGGCTGTGGGAGAGAGAGATGTTCCTCACAGAGACATTTGATATTATCGGTGGGGTCCAGATGTGGGCCCGCTACATTGATAACATCTTCATCGTGTGGCAAGGCCCACAGTCTGGATTCACCAAACTAGTGGGGGCTTTGAACCAAAATAATCGGAACATCACATTGACTTATAGGATTAACAAAACATGTCTGGATTTTCTGAATGTTCAAATCCTGGTGGATGAGACAGGAAAAATATTCACTGACCTTTTTCGTAAAGAAACCTCCACGAATTCAGTCTTACATGTGGATTCATGTCATCCATCAAACTTCATTCAAAATATACCATACTGCCAATTGTTGGGGGCCAAAAGGATCTGCTCAACGGAAGAAGCCTTTGAAATACAGTCTCAGGACCTTAGGAAGTGGTTTTTAGATCATGGATACCCCAGAGCGAAGATCTCGCAAGGCTATAATAAGGCCAAAATGGCAAAAAGAGATCAACTACTAGTGTACCGTCAGAAACATCAAAATCAAGATGATAAGGTACGCTTTATTACATCGTATAATCCTCAGTGGCGTCTGATGAAAGACGCCTTGATGAAATACTGGGAGGTACTACATCTAGACCCCATTCTGACCAAGACTCTCCTCTCTGGCCCTTCCAATACCTATAGGCGCACAAAAATCTTAAAAGATTTATTGGTCAAAAGTTAACACCCTGGCTATCACCCGCAGAGAAGTTTTGGTTCCAAGGGCCCAAAGTGTTTTCCGTGTGGGAAATGTGTGGCCTGTCCTAACATCGACAGGGCCTCAGATTTCTGCAATCCTATTATCCTAAGAGTAACAGACAGTACATCATTACCCATAACATCATGTGTAATACTTTAGGGGTGATCTATTTGGCGACTTGCCCATGCCAATGTGTTTATATAGGCATGACCACAAGGGAATTGAAGAGACGCACACGGGAACACGTCCTTGGTACAGAAGCAGCTAGGGATGAGGAGGATATAACTATGCTTAAACTTATCCCCAGGCACTTCAAGCAATTTCATAATTGTGACAGTACCAAGTTCCGGGTCAGAGGTATTGACCGTGTTTACATCACAGTGCGTGGTGGTAACTGGGAGAAAATATTGGCACAGAAGGAGGTAAGATGGATTCATGAATTAGATTGCATGATACCTAGGGGATTAAATAAGGATATGTCCTTTGCCTCATATTTATAATGTATAATAGGTGCTTTGGATATGCATTCTTTGTTTTTTTTGTGTTTTTGCGCATCCTAGTCTCTTGTTTTTATTGTTTTAAATTCCATATGCTTTTAACTTTGACTGTTTTCCCCCCTTTTTTTCTTTTCAGTGCTTACTTGCTCGTGGTGTGTCTTGGAGGGCCGGATGGATGGCTTTGGTTGTGTCGGTTTCGTGTGCCGCCCCCTTGTGGAGTTTCTTCTCGCCTTCTCCGCTGTTGGGTTCTTGTGGAGGGGTTGCTGAGCCGGTTGGGCATCTGTCTGTTTTCCCTTGTAGGGAAGTGTCTATCTGAAATGATAAAGCATCAGTCATTTTTGGACATTTAACAACATCTTTTACATCATTATATGAATTTAGGACGCTTTGGCAGTTTTTTAACAAATTTTTTAATTAATTTTTTATCATTATATTGCACTAATATATGATTTTTTTCTTGCATTTTTCATATAGTGTGTTTACATAGGTTTACATGAATTAAGTATTTATTTATTTATTTACATATTATCCACGCCCTTCATCTACATTTTATATACAGTTGCAAGAAAAAGTATGTGAACCCTTTGAAATGATATGGATTTCTGCACAAATTGGTCGTAAAATGTGATCTGATCTTCATCTAAGTCACAACAATAGACCATCACAGTCTGCTTAAACTAATAACACACAAAGAATTAAATGTTACCATGTTTTTATTGAACACACCATGTAAACATTCACAGTGCAGGTGGAAAAAGTATGTGAACCCCTAGACTAATGACATCTCCAAGAGCTAATTGGAGTGAGGTGTCAGCCAACTGGAGTCCAATCAATGAGATGAGATTGGAGGTGTTGGTTACAGCTGCCCTATAAAAAAAACACACACCAGTTCTGGGTTTGCTTTTCACAAGAAGCATTGCCTGATGTGAATGATGCCTCGCACAAAAGAGCTCTCAGAAGACCTACGATTAAGAATTGTTGACTTGCATAAAGCTGCAAAGGGTTATAAAAGTATCTCCAAAAGCCTTGCTGTTCATCAGTCCACGGTAAGACAAATTGTCTATAAATAGAGAAAGTTCAGCACTGCTGCTACTCTCCCTAGGAGTGGCAGTCATGTAAAGATGACTGCAAGAGCACAGCGCAGACTGCTCAATGAGGTGAAGAAGAATCATAGAGTGTCAGCTAAAGACTTACAAAAGTCTCTGGCATATGCTAACATCCACTAAACGAAGAATGGATTTCATGGGAGGATACCACAGTGGAAGCCACTGCTGTCCAAAAAAAACATTGCTGCACGTTTACAGTTTACACAAGAGCACCTGGATGTTCCACAGCAGTACTGGCAAAATATTCTGTGGACAGATGAAACCAAAGTTGAATTGTTTGGAAGAAACACACAACACTATGTGTGGAGAAAAAGAGGCACAGCACACCAACATCAAAACCTCATCTCAACTGTGAAGTATGGTGGTGGGGGCATCATGGTTTGGGGCTGCTTTGCTGTGTCAGGGCCTGGACGGATTGCTATTATCGAAGGAAAAATGAATTCCCAAGTTTATCAAGACATTTTGCAGGAGAACTTAAGGCTATCTGTCCACCAGCTGATGCTCAACAGAAGATGGGTGTTGCAACAGGACAACGACCCAAAGCATAAAAGTTAATCAACAACAGAATGGCTTAAACAGAAGAAAATACGCCTTCTGGAGTGGCCCAGTCAGAGTCCTGACCTCAACCCGATTGAGATGCCGTGGCATGACCTCAAGAAAGCGATTCACACCAGACATCCCAAGAATATTGCTGAACTGAAACCGTTCTGTAAAGAGGAATGGTCAAGAATTACTCCTGACCGTTGTGCACGTCTGATCTGCAACTACAGGAAACGTTTGGTTGAAGTTATTGTTGCCAAAGGAGGTTCAACCATTTATTAAATCTAAGGGTTCACATACTTTTTCCACCTGCACTGTGAATGTTTACATGGTGTGTTCAATAAAAACATGGTAACATTTTATTCTTTGTGTGTTATTAGTTTAAGCACACTATGATTGTCTATTGTTGTGACTTAGGCTACTTTCACACTGGCCTTTTGAATTCCGTTTGCAAGATCCGTTTCAGGGATCTCACAAACGGTTCAAAATGGATCAGTTCAGCCCCAATGCATTCTGAATGGATAAGGATCCGTTCAGAATGCATCAGTTTGGCTCCGTTCCGCCTCCATTCCGCTCTAGATGCGGACACCAAAACGCTGCTTGCAGAGTTTTGGTGTCCGCCTGGCGATACGGAGCCAAACGGATCCGTCATGACTTACAATGTAAGTCAATGGGGGCGGATCCGTTTTCACTGACACAATATGGTGCAATTGAAAACGGATCCGTCCACCATTGACTTTCAATGTAAGTCAAGACCGATCCGTTTTGACTTTGTTCTTCATAATGCAAACGGATCCCTTCTGAACCGATGCAATCGTTTGCATTATAGGTGTGGATCCGTCTGTGAAGATACCAGACGGATCCGCACCTTACGCAGGTGTGAAAGTACCCTTAGATAAAGATCAGATCACATTTTATGACCAATTTGTGCAGAAATCCATATCATTCCAAAGGGTTCACATACTTTTTCTTGCAACTGTATTTATATGGTATTAACACTGGCAAATAATATGCTTATATGACTTGATTTGTTTTCTTGTACACACCTTATATGTTTTTTCTCCTTTTTCTCACTCCCTCACTACCCTTTACTTCACCATCACCCACACTTGTCACACTTCCTCACCCCCTTTCACTTTCCCTTTATTTCCTTGACACTTTTGTTTTATTATTGCATAGTCCTATTGTCCTTGTATCCATTTTTTTTTTTTGCTATTACTGCCCAGGACCATTTGATGTGGCGCTGATGTGCCGATCATAGGTAACCTGTGTGTCTGAAGTGTCATCATAGCTACATGATCTAGCATGTAATTCTGCCCTGGACCGGCCCCTCCGGAGGTGTGGCCGTGTGTATATATATTCACGTGCAATTATTGGTTATTACTTATCCTGTTGTCCTTTTCTGAATTATTACTTTACATTATGAATGGTGCCTCTGTATTTTTGATGTGATGCCTTTGTTATTTTCATGTCCGCGGCTTTCCGGCGCTTGTAATGGTGGACCTGGGTGACATCGGACTGACGTATCGTTCACGTGTACCCCACTTGACCGGTGTGTCATCCCGGCTGAGCTCCAGGTCCTACCCTGTGATCATGTGATCTTCTATGCGACACCTCATTGGATGGCATTTTCAAGGACACACTTTGTAGTAATTTAGTTCGTTAATTTGCACCTGGGAAGACGCTACAAAAAGAGGAGTTCTGTATTAGTTTATTGTTCCGGAAGAAGCAAGTTTCCTGGCGAAACGACGTCGGGAGGAGGTGGCCTAGGGATCCACACGCATCTTGGGGTATTTATCACTATTAACTTCCACACATAGCCTGTTATCCTGCCTTACTATTGGACTGTAATGTCTGGGGCTTGCATTACTTCATGTCGGCTTTCTGTGTGGTTTTTCTGTAACTCTGTGCGCCCCTGCGTGCCGACCCCTCAGCCCCCTCTAGAGCTTTTTTGTTCCTCACTGAAGGTTGCCCCCTTCCTTTTATAGTTACTACTTACTACTTTACATTCCGCATATGTCTACTTCATGTGTGGATCATTTTGTGAATGCCATTTTATTTTTTTGGGACGTTAGAAGGCTTAGAAGTTTAGAAGCAAATCTTGAAATCTTTCAGAAAATTTCCAAAACCCACTTTTTAAGGACCAGTTCAGGTCTGAAATCACTTTGCGAGGCTTAGATAATAGAAACCACCCAAAAATGACCCCATTTTAGAAACTACACCCATCAAGGTATTTAAAACTGATTTTACAAACTTTGCTAACTCTTTAGGTGTTCCACAAGAATTAATGGAAAATGGAGATGAAATTTCACAATTTTACTTTTTTGGCAGATTTTCCATTTTAATAAATTTTTTTCCACTAACAAAGCAAGGGTTAAAATCAGGGCTCGAGTCCTGCGGGAACGTGTGGGAATGGCGTTCCTGCACTTTTTTCATAGCAGGAACGCCATTCCCTTTTAGAGCCGCCCGTCTTTAACGCCGGGCAAAAGGACCAGGAAGCGGTGAACGCTTTGCACTCACTGCTTCCTGGTCCTCTGTAGGTAACGCTTGAAGTTAAAATATACCATCGGATTGGAGAAAACTCAGATCTGATGTTATATTCTAAATCCGAGGCGTTCCTATGGTGTTGGGGACGCTGCATCATTGGTGGGCAGTGCGCCCTCCCCCCGCCCTTCCCAGTATTAAATTAATTGGTGGGCAGTGTGCCCTCCCCCCCAGTATTAAAATCATTGGTGGGAAGTGCGCCCCCCCAGTATTAAAATCATTAGTGGGCAGTGCTCCCTCCCCCCATCATTGGTGGCAGCGGCAGTTCCGATCGGAGTCCCAGCAGTGTAATGCTGGGGATCCGATAGGTTACCATGGCAGCCAGGACGCTACTGAATTCCTGTCTGCCATGGCCAGTTACTCTGCAGCATTATACTTATATGCACTGAGGCCGCCCGGTTGCTCCTTCTTCTTGTAACTCACAGGTTATAATGAATAAGAATAAGCGATGCGCCGCACAGACCTGTGAGTTACAAGAAGAAGGAGCGCCGGGTGGCTACAGAGCATGTAAGTATGCTGCTGACTAACTGACCATGGCAGCCAGACAGGACTTTAGTAGAGTCCTTGCTGCCATGGTAACCGATCAGAGCCCCAGCATTACACTGCTGGGACTCCGATCGGAACTGCCGCTGCCACCAATGATGGGGGGAGGGCGCATTGCGCACCAATGATTTTAATACTGGGGAGGGCACACTGCCCACCAATGATTTTAATACTGGGGAGGGCGCACTGCCCACCAATGATTTTAATACTGGGGAGGGGAAGGGGGAGGGCGCAATGCCCACCAATGATTTTAATACTGGGGAGGGGGGAAGGGCGCGAAGGGCACACTGCCCACCAATGATTTTAATACAGGTGAGGGGGGGAGGGTGCACTGCCCACCAATGATTTTAATACCGGGGGGGAGGGTGCACTGCCTACCAATGATTTTAATACCGGGGGGGAGGGTGCACTGCCTACCAATGATTTTAATACCGGGGGGGTGCACTGCCCACCAATGATTTTAATACCGGGGGGGAGGGTGCACTGCCTACCAATGATTTTAATACCAGGGAGGGGGGGCGACCTGCCCACCAATGATTTCAATACTGGGGAGGGTGCACTGGGGGCTGATGGAGAGGCACTGGGGGTTGATGGAGAGGCACTGGGTGCTGATGGAGAGGGTACTAGGGGCTGGTGAGAGGCACTGTGGGCTGATGGAGAGGCACTGACAGGGGGGCCTTGGGGCTGGTGAGAGGAACTGGGGGGCCACTGGTGAGAGGCACTGGGGGCTGATGGAGAGGCACTGGGGGCTGATGGAGAGGCACTGGGGGCTGGTGAGAGGCACTGGGGGCTGATGGAGAGGCACTGGGGACAGGTCAGAGGCACTGGGGGCCAATGGAGAGGCACTGTCACTACCAGAGCTTTGGGACGTTCTCACAGCTCTGTTTCTCCACCCCTGTGATGATGTCACTACTAGAGCTGGGAGGAGTTCTCTGTTTCCTTCCTCCCAGCTGTTTCTCCTGCGTTTGATTTCCCTGCCTTTATATTCCCCCTCCTCCTATTGTAAGGTGTGGATTCTATTTCTCATTTGAGTTGTAGCTCTTGCTTGAGTATCTTCCCTTGTATGCTATCCTTTCACTGGACCTGTGTTCTGCTGCAGCAAAGCCTGTCTTTGGATCCGTCTTCACTGCGGCTGCAGCCCCTTCAGCTAAGTGTGCAAACATTGTTGTGTATCTGTGTGTTTTCTGACTGGATCCGAGGCGACCACGGTCCCCTCCATATACTGAGCAGGGCACCGGTGGCCGTGCCCCTTCCACTATTGTAGGGGTTACAGTGGTCATCAGTCTTAGGTACGCGGGCATGCCTCCTTCCACCATTTGGATCCGGGCATGGGCTTAGCAGCATAGGGAGAGCTTTGAGGGTCTGACAGGGGTCACCCTTTATCCTCCCTAGTTTGGGTCCGGTCAGTAACTCTATTTTCTGTGCATGCTCTTGTTGCTCACATACAGCCGTGACATTATAATCCACCAAAACCGTCTTTTTTTTTACATGGATCCGCTTTCTGGCCTGGTTGACCGCATGCAGGGTCTTTCTTTGGAGGTAGCGGATCTCCGTCAATCTATGACTCAGCTTCAAGCATTGGGCTCTGCTCCGGCCCATGGAGTCTGTTGCGAGCCAAAGGTCTCACTTCCGGAAACGTTCTCCGGGGGCAGTGAGAGTTTTGTTCGCTTCAGAGAGGCATGCAAACTCCATTTTTGCTTGTGTCCACATTCCTCTGGTAATCCGGAGCAGAGGGTGAGGATTGTCATCTCCCTGCTCAGGGGTAATGCTCAGACTTGGGCTTTTTCGCTGCCATCAGGGGATCCCTCCCTTCGATCCGTGGAAGGATTTTTTGTGGCCCTGGGGCAGATATATGATGACCCGGATCGTGTTGCTCTGGCCGAATCTAACTTACGTTTTTTATGCCAGAGCAAACTGTCTGTGGAGCTTTATTGTTCTGAATTTCGGAGATGGGCAGCTGATTCAGGTTGGAATGATGCTGCACTCCGGAGTCAGTTCTGTCATGGTCTCTCAGAGAGATTGAAAGATGCGTTTGCTTTCCATGAGAGACCAACGTCCTTAGAGTCTGCCATGTCATTGGCGGTACGCCTTGACAGGCGTCTAAGAGAAAGAAACGAGACCTCTCTGTCCAGCCATTGTCAGTCTAGGGGCAGTGGTGCGGACTAATTCAGTGTGCAGGTGCCTCATCCTGTCTCGCTCCCCTCTGAGGAGGAGCCCATGCAGCTAGGTCGACTTGCCCCTGATAAAAGAGGATTTAGTCCTCAGAGTATGGTGTGTTTTTGTTGTGGGGGCATAGGTCATTTGGCAAATGTTTGTCCGTCTAGGAGATTCTTGAACTGTACTAAGAGCGATAATAAGAGAAAAACCTCAAAAGGTAAATCATCAAACTCTGCTTCATCTGCTACTTTGGGCAAAGTTGATGTAGGAATTGATGCTTTTCCTCTGACCTGCAGTTCCCGTTTTCTCCTGTCTGCCAGGGTGGCGCTAGAGAGCAAAGTCATTTCTTGTGAGATTTTTGTTGATAGTGGAGCGGCCGTCAATCTTATTGACACTCAATTTGTAGCCATGCATGGTTTTCAGGTTTGCACATTAGAAAAGGATATACCTGTTTTTGCTATTGACTCTGCTCCACTCTCACAGAGATCTCTGAAGGGCATTGTTCACAATATCCGGTTAGCTGTAGGTGACACTCATGTGGAGGATATATCTTGTTTTGTCCTTAACGGATTGCCTTCTCCTCTAGTTTTGGGGTTACCCTGGCTCACTAGACATAACCCCACTATTGATTGGCAAGGAAGGCAAATAAATGAGTGGAGTGACTTTTGTAGTGAGAATTGTCTTACAGCGACTTTTGCAGAGGTGTCTACTAAAACTGTGCCATCATTTCTCTCTGATTTCTCGGACGTGTTTTCCGAGAGCGGTGTTCAGGAGCTACCTCCTCACCGGGAGTTTGACTGTCCCATTAACCTCATTCCCGGCGCCAAGCTGCCAAAAGCTCGCCTCTACAATCTCTCACAACCGGAAAGAATCGCAATGCAAACCTATATCTCCGAGAGTCTCGATAAGGGGCATATTCGTCCCTCAAAATCACCTGTTGCCGCTGGTTTTTTTTTTGTTAAAAAAAAAGATGGCTCTCTGAGACCTTGCCTAGATTTTAGGGAGCTGAACCGTATCACGATTCGCGATCCCTATCCCCTTCCTCTGATCCCGGACCTCTTCAACCAAATTGTTGGGGCCAAGGTTTTTTCCAAATTGGATTTGAGAGGCGCGTACAACCTGGTCAGGGTCAGAGAGGGGGATGAATGGAAAACGGCCTTTAACACCCCTAACGGGCATTTCGAGAATCTCGTTATGCCTTTCGGCCTGATGAATGCTCCGGCCATCTTTCAGCATTTTGTTAACAGTATTTTCTACCATTTAATGGGGAAATTTGTATTGGTGTATCTTGATGATATTTTGATTTTTTCCCCTGATGTTCAGACCCATCAGGATCATCTTTTTCAGGTTCTGCAGATTCTGCGGGAAAATAAATTGTACGCCAAGCTGGAGAAATGTCTTTTTATGGTATCGGAGATTCAATTTCTGGGTTTTCTCCTATCTGCTTCTGGTTTTCGCATGGATCCGGAGAAGGTCCGTGCTGTACTTGAGTGGGAGCTTCCTGAGAATCAGAAGGCATTGATGCGCTTTCTGGGTTTTGCAAACTATTACAGAAAGTTCATTTTGAATTATTCCTCTGTTGTCAAACCCCTCACTGACATGACAAAAAAGGGGGCGGATTTTTCCTCTTGGTCGGAGGAGGCGCTTGCAGCTTTTTCTAAGATTAAAGAGAGTTTTGCATCTGCTCCCGTCTTGGTGCATCCCGATGTTTCCTTACCTTTTATTGTTGAGGTGGATGCTTCCGAGGTGGGTGTGGGTGCGGTTTTGTCCCAGGGCCCTTCTCCTGCCAAATGGCGACCCTGTGCCTTTTTCTCTAAAAAACTCTCCCCGGCAGAGAAAAACTATGATGTGGGAGATATGGAGTTGTTGGCCATCCAGTTGGCTTTCGAGGAATGGCGCCATTGGTTGGAGGGGGCCAGGCACCCTATCACCGTTTTTACCGACCATAAGAATCTGGCATACTTGGAGTCGGCCAGGCGTATGAATCCGAGACAGGCCAGATGGTCTCTGTTCTTCTCCAGATTCAATTTTGTCGTCACATTCCGCCCTGGGATCAAAAATGTGAAGGCTGATGCTCTCTCTCGCTGTTTTCCGGGAGAAGGAAACTCCGAGGACCCGGGTCCCATTTTGGCGGAGGGGGTAGTTGTTTCTGCTCTATATTCGGATTTGGAGGCGGAGGTCCAGGCTGCCCAGACTGAGGCACCTGCCCGTTGTCCTTCTGGGAAGTTGTTTGTGCCTCCTGAGCTACGTCACAAACTCTTCAAGGAGCATCATGATACTGTTCTTGCTGGTCACCCCGGGAGTAGAGCCACGGTAGATCTCATTGCTCGGAGATTTTGGTGGCCGGCTCTTCGTAAGTCGGTGGTGGGTTTTGTGGCTGCTTGTGAGACGTGCGCTCGCGCTAAGGTCCCTCGTTCACGGCCTTCAGGTTCCCTTCTCCCGTTACCCATACCTTCCCGTCCTTGGACACACCTGTCCATGGACTTTATCACGGATCTTCCTCGTTCCTCAGGGAAGTCGGTGATCCTGGTGGTGGTGGACCGTTTTAGCAAGATGGCTCATTTCGTACCTTTCCCTGGTTTACCCAATGCTAAAACGTTGGCGCAAGCTTTTGTCGACCATATTGTTAAATTGCATGGCATTCCCTCTGATATTGTTTCCGATAGAGGCACGCAGTTTGTGTCCAGGTTCTGGAAGGCTTTCTGTTCTCGCCTGGGGGTTCGGCTGTCCTTCTCTTCTGCTTTTCACCCGCAGTCGAATGGTCAGACTGAGCGCCTCAATCAGAATCTGGAGACATATTTGCGCTGTTTCGTGGCAGAGAACCAGGAGGATTGGTGTTCATTTCTCCCTCTTGCTGAGTTTGCTCTGAACAACCGTCGTCAGGAATCTTCTGATAAGTCGCCATTCTTTGGTGCATATGGGTTCCATCCGCAGTTTGGGACATTCTCGGGAGGGGCTCTTTCTGGTTTACCTGAGGAGGAGAGATTTTCCTCGTCTTTGTCTACCATTTGGCAAAAGATTCAGAGTAATCTTAGAAAGATGAGTGAGAAGTATAAGCGTGTGGCTGATAAGAGACGTGTGCCTGGTCCGGACCTGAGTGTGGGTGATCTGGTGTGGTTGTCTACAAGAAATATTAAACTGAAGGTTCCCTCCTGGAAATTGGGTCCCAAGTTTATTGGGCCTTATAAAATCTTGTCAGTCATCAATCCTGTTGCCTTCCGTCTTGATCTTCCACGGGTTTGGAAGATACATAATGTATTTCACAGATCTCTCTTAAAACCATATGTCCAGCCCACGGTACCCTCCTCTTTGCCTCCTCCTCTGATTTTGGTTGATGGCAATCTGGAGTTTGAGGTTTCCAGAATTGTGGACTCTCGCATTGTCCGCAGTTCTCTCCAGTACCTCGTTCATTGGAAGGGTTATGGTCCTGAGGAGAGGATGTGGGTTCCGGTGTCGGACATTAAAGCCACTGGCCTCATCAGGGCATTTCATAGGGCTCATCCTGAGAAGGTGGGTAGAGGGGGGGGATCCGTCTTCAGTACCGACAGTACCCCGCACAAATAAATAAATAAATAAAACTCACTTCACTGGGGGGTAGTCATCAGGATAAGCATAATACACCTGTGACTTGAACCCCCCCGGCCAGGATCGCAAATCGTAGTGATGGAAGGCAGCAAAAATTCAGTGCTTCTGATCAATCACCTTTAATATGCATATGTGGAGCCACATATGCATATTAAAGGTGATTGATCAGAAGCACTGGATTTTTGCTGCCTTCATTCACTACGATTCTACATGCGATCCTGGCCGGGGGGTTCAAGTCACAGGTGTATTATGCTTATCCTGATGACTACCCCCCAGTGAAGTGAGTTTTATTTATTTATTTATTTATTTGTGCGAAACTGCCGTAAGGGGCACTCCACATTGTTTACACAATTTTTACTATACTATTTATATTATTTTTATTATGCTTACATGGTTTTAGTCGGTCCCTTCTCTACTAGCCTTGTGTATCCAGGGTCTTCTATACGGAGTACCCATTATCCTTACTCCACGCTAATGCTTTATGATATATTTTGTGCAACATAGTAGTTATCACTGCAACTGGTGCCTTCTACTTCTATCCCATTTTTTTTATTTTCAACTGTACTTTGACACAGGGTTTGGCGCTCGTTTTCCCTCATTTTGTCTTTGGGGTCTATACTGCAAGTGTTTGACTCTGTTCAACACGGTAGATATATCACCCTGCACACGCATATATTAACTGCAGACTGTCAGCTTTAATTTGAGGGTATTTACATCCAAATCAGGTGAACGGTGCAGGAATTACAACAGTTTTCATATGTGCCTCCCACTTTTTATGGGACCAAAAGTAATGGGACAATTGGCTTCTCAGCTGTTCCATGGCCATGTGTGTGTTATTCCCTCATTATCCCAATTACAATGAGCAGATAAAAAGGTCCAGAGTTCATTTCAAGTCTGCTATTTGCATTTGGAATCTGTTGCTGTCAACTCTCAAGATGAGATCCAAAGAGCTGTCACTATCAGTGAAGCAAGCCATCATTAGGCTGAAAAACAAAACAAACCCATCAGAGAGATAACAAAAACATTAGGCCTGGCCAAAACAACTGTTTGGAACATTCTTAAAAAGAAGGAACACATCGGTGAGCTCAGCAACACCAAAAGACCCGGAAGACCATGGAAAACAACTGTGGTGGATGACCAAAGAATTATTTCCCTGGTGAAGAAAACACCCTTCACAACAGTTGTCCAGATCAAGAACACTCTCCAGGAGGTAGGTGTATGTGTGTCAAAGTCAACAATTAAGAGAAGACTTCACCAGAGTGAATACAGAGGGTTCACCACAAGATGTAAACCATTGGTGAGCATCAAAAACAGGAAGGCCAGATTAGAGTTTGCCAAATGACATCTAAAAAAGCCTTCACAGTTCTGGAACAACATCCTATGGACAGATGAGACCAAGATCAACTTGTACCAGAGTGATGGGAAGAGAAGAGTATGGAGAAGGAAAGGAACTGCTCATGATCCTAAGCATACCACCTCATCAGTGAAGCATGGTGGTGGTAGTGTCATGGCGTGGGCATGTATTTGCTGCCAATGGAACTGCTTCTCTTGTATTTATTGATGATGTGACTGCTGACAAAAGCAGCAGGATGAATTCTGAAGTGTTTCGGGCAATATTATCTGCTCATATTCAGCCAAATGCTTCAGAACTCATTGGACGGCGCTTCACAGTGCAGATTGACAATGACCCAAAGCATACTGCAAAAGCAACCAAAGAGATTTTTAAGGGAAAGAAGTGGAATGTTATGCAATGGCCAAGTCAATCACCGGACTTGAATCCGATTGAGCATGCATTTCACTTACTGGAGACAAAACTGAAGAGAAAATGCACCAAGAACAAGCAGGAACTGAAGACAGTTGCAGTAGAGGCCTGGCAGAGCATCACCAGGTATGAAACCCAGCGTCTGGTGATGTCTATACGTTCCAGACTTCAGGCTGTAATTGACTGCAAAAGATTTACAACCAAGTATTAAAAAGTGAAAGTTTGATTTATGATTATTATTCTGTCCCATTACTTTTGGTCCCTTAACAAGTGGGAGGCACATATGCAAACTGTTGTAATTCCTGCACCGTTCACCTGATTTGGATGTAAATACCCTCAAATTAAAGCTGACAGTCTGCAGGTAAAGCACATCTTGTTCGTTTTAATTTCAAATCCATTGTGGTGGTGTATAGAGCCAACAATGTTAGAATTGTGTCCAAGTCCCAATATTTATGGACCTGACTGTATATATATTTTTTTTTGGGGGGGTGGATCTTGGGTGAGTTCCCACACTTTTTTTCCCAGGACTTGACCCCTGGTTAAAAGCCAAAAAAATGTAATATTTATTGCCCTGATTCTGTAGTTTACAAAAACACCCCATATGTGGTCGTAAACTGCTGTACGCGCACACGGCACGGCGCAGAAGTAAAGGAATGCCATATGGTTTTTGGAAGGCAGATTTCACTGGGATAGTTTTAAGCTGCCATGTCACATTTGAAGACCCCCTGATGCACCCCTAGAGTAGAAACCCCCAAAAAATTACCCAATAATGTGAAATAAGGTGAAAGTTTTGTTGGTACTATTTTAGGGTACATATGATTTTTGGTTGCTCTATATTACACTTTTTGTGAGGCAAGATAACAAAAAATAGCTGTTTTGGCACCGTTTTTAATTTTTTGTTATTTACAATGTTCATCTGACAGATAAAATCATGAGGTATTTTTGATAGAGCAGGTTGTTACGGACACGTCGATACCTAATAAGTATACTTTATTTATTTATGTTTTACACAATAACAGCATTTTTGAATAAAAAAAAATCATGTTTCAGTGTCTCCATATTCTGAGAGCCCTATTTTTTTTTTTGGGAGATTGTTTTAGGTAGGGTCTAATTTTTTGCGGGATGAGGTGAAGGTTTAATTGGTACTATTTTGGGGTACGAATGACTTTTTGATCGCTTGGTATTACACTTTTGGTGATGTAAGGTGACAAAAAATTGCTTTTTTGACACTTTTTTTTAGGATGCTCATTAGGTCATGTGATATTTTTATAGAGCAGGTCGTTATGGACGTGGCAATACCTAATATGTATACTTTTTTTTATTTATGTAAGTTTTACACAATGATATCATTTTTGAAACAAAAAAATCATGTTTTAGTGTCTCCATAGTCTGAGAGACATCGTTTTTTCAGTTTTTGGGCGATTTTCTTAGGTAGAATATCATTTTTGCGGGATGAGATGACGGTTTTATTGGCACTATTTTGGGGTGCATACGACTTTTTGATCGCTTGCTATTACACTTTTTGTGATGTAAGGTGATAAAAAATGGCTTTTTTTACCTCGTTTTTATTTTATTTATTTTATGTTCTTTACCTGAGGGGTTAGATCATGTGATGTTTTTATAGAGAAGGTCGTTACGGACATGGCAATACCTAATATGTGTACTTTTTTTATTTATGTAAGTTTTACACAATGATATCATTTAAAAAAATAAAATAAAAATGTTTTAGTGTCTCCATAGTCTGAGAGCCATAGTTTTGCTCAGTTTTTGGGCGATTGTCTTAGGTAGGGTATCATTTTTGCCGGATGAGAAGACGGTTTGATTGGCACTATTTTGGGGTGCATATGACTTTTTGATTGCTTGCTATTACTCTTTTTGTGATGTAAAGTTTTTATATATATTTTTTTTTTACAGTGTTTACCTGAGGGGTTAGGTCATGTGATATTTTTATAGAGCAGGTCGTTACGGACATGACAATACCTAATATGTATGCTTTTTTTTAGTTATGTACGTTTTACACAATAATATTTCTGAAACAAAAAAATAACATTTTAGTGTCTCCATAATCTGAGAGCCATAGTTTTTTCAGTTTTTGGGTGATTGTCTTAGGTAGGGTATCATTTTTGCTGGATGAGATGATGGTTTTATTGGCACTATTTTGGGGTGCAAATGACTTCTTGATCGCTTGCTAAATTGCTTTTTTGACACCATTTTTATTTTTCATTTTTTACAGTGTTCACCTGAGAGGTTAGGTCATGTGGTATATTTATAGAGCAGGTTGTTACGAGCACAGCGATACCTAATATGTCAACTTTTTTTAAAAAAAAATTACATTTAACACAATAAAAGCATTTTTGAAACAAAAAAAAATCATGTTTTAGTGTCTCCATAATCTGAGAGCCATAGTTTTTTTAATTTTTTGGGCGATAATCTTGGGTAGGGGCTCATTTTTTGCGGGATGAGGTGAGGGTTAGATTTGTACTACTTTGGGGGGCATATGCCTTTTTGATCGCTTGGTGTTGCACTTTTAGTGATTTAAAGGGAACCTGTCATGTGGATATTTGATTATAATCTAACTAATTATATACAATCATTAACTACTAAAAAGTGCCTTAGATGTATTCACTTACTGGTGTGACAGATGGTTATCTCATAATATACACACAAAGATGCCGCATGCCACATGCTAATGAGCTGATTGGAGTCCGGCGTGATGTCATTGAGTCCAGCGTATATTTAATTCAGAGCTATAGCCACTCCCCTGCCCACCTGCTGCTGGTTCATATGGAAACAAACTGTCATTTAGCAGCAGGTGGGCGGGGAGAGTCAGGAGCTCATGAATATTCATGACTCATCATTATCAGCTGGTGCTTTTCAATACAAGATGTTGGCAGATTGACTGGGTCAAATAAAGAAAGTGACCCAGCATTGTGCTAAGAGAATCAATCACTTATTTATGTTGCCCTTAGTTAGGACACCATAAAACTGGTGACAGGTTCCCTTTAAGTTGACAAGGTTTTTTTGCAGTTTTATTTTATTTTTTGACGTTCACCTGAGGGGTTAGGTCATGTGATAATTTTATAGAGCCGGTCGATACGGACGCGGCTATACCTAATATGTCTACTTTTCTTTTTTTTCCATTTTTTTTTTTTAAAAATTACAATTTATTTTGGGAAAAAGACGCTTTTTTTTTTACTTGAAACTTAAAAAAAAATATTTTGAAACTTTATTTTTTTCAAATTTTTTTTTCAAATTTTTTTTTTTTTGTCCCACTCTGGGACTTCATCTTTTGGGGGTCTGATTTCATCGATGCCGGCGCATACAGCAGGGGTCCGGCTATCAGTGACTGCTGGACCCCTGCTGCGGATCAGGCGGGCGCAGCTCCTGCATCCGCCCAATCAGCGTGCCGTACATGTACGGTGCTGGGCGTTAAGCCACATTCTTATAAGTAAGATAAGAATTGAGCTTTAATGAGTGTTTATAAGGTCAGATCCCTGACTGATGGAGCAAAGAGAAAATTCAGATCCTGCTAGTAGATAAACTCCTGCTAGTAAATAAGCTGGGCAGGGAAAACTGCTCATCATTTTTTATAAAGAAATTGAAAAAATAATTTTTAGCTCAAAATGAGTACAATACAATAATAAAAAAATTGCCACCAAAGATGTACATAGCCTTTAACCGCCTCCGGACCGCCTAACGCAGGATCACGTTCCGGAGGCGGTCGATTCATTCCTCCTGGACGCGCCGGCGCGTCATCTCGCGAGAGGCGAGATTTCCTGTGAACGCGCGCACACAGGAACCGAAGATAAACAAGTGGATCTGCAGCCTGCCAGCGGCGATCGTTCGCTGGCAGGCTGTAGATGCAATTTTTTTAACCCCTTAAAAGGTATATTAGACGCTGTTTTGATAACAGCGTCTAATATACCTGCTACCTGGTCCTCTGGTTGTCCATTCTGCTTGGATCGACCACCAGAGGACACAGGCAGCTCTGTAAGTAGCACCAATCACCACTACACTACACCCCCCCTGTCACTTATTAACCCCTTATTAACCCCTGATCACCCCATATAGAGTCCCTGATCACCCCCCTGTCATTGATCACCCCCCCTGTAAGGCTCCATTCAGACGTCAGTATGTGTTTTGCGGATCCGCGGATCCGCAAAACACATACGGACGTCTGAATGGAGCCTTACAGGGGGGTGATCACCCCATATAGACTCCCTGATCACCCCCCTGTCATTGATCACCCCCCTTTAAGGCTCCATTCAGACGTCCGTATGTGTTTTGTGGATCCACGGATCCGCGGATCCGCATAACACATACGGACGTCTGAATGGAGCCTTACAGGGGGGTGATCACCCCATATAGACTCCCTGATCACCCCCCTGTCATTGTTCACCCCCCTGTAAGGCTCCATTCTGACGTCCGTATGTGTTTTGCGGATCCGCGGATCCGCAAAACACGGACACCGGCAATGTGCTTTCCGCATTTTGCGGATCCGCACATTGCCAGAACTATATAGAAAATGCCTTTTCTTGTCCGCAATTGCGGACAAGAATAGGACATGTTCTATAGGCTCTACAAAAAACGCAGTGTTCGCCCGATCAGGCCTGATCTTGTGCGCACACTTGCGTTCAGTCCGCCCCACCGCAGTGACAGAATATATATTTTTTCTGATCACTGCAAAAACACCGTAAAATCGCTGCAGCGCTATAAAAAGATCACTTTTGAGGGGCATGGCGAGTTCATAGAAGATTTTTATTTTTTTTTGTCACAAGTTAGCGGAAATTTTTTTTTTTTGTTTTTTTGTTTTTTCTTACAAAGTCTCATATTCCACTAACTTTAATCTAAATTTAATCTCACATGAACTCACCATACCCCTCACGAATCCAAATGCGTAAAAAAATTTCGACATTTATATTCCAGACTTCTTCTCACGCTTTAGGGCCCCTAAAATGCCAGGGCAGTATAAATACCCCACAAGTGACCCCATTTCGGAAAGAAGACACCCCAAGGTATTTCGTGAGGGGCATGGCGAGTTCATGTAAAAAAAAAAATTTTGTCACAAGTTAGTGGAATATGAGACTTTGTAAGAGAAAAAAAAAAAAATAAAAAAAAAAATCATTTTCCGCTAACTTGTGCCAAAAAAAAAATATTCTAGGAACTCGCCATGCCCCTCACGGAATACCTTGGGGTGTCTTCTTTCCAAAATGGGCTCACTTGTGGAGTATTTATACTGCCCTGGCACTTTAGGGGACCTAAAGCGTGAGAAGTAGTTTGGAATCCAAATGCGTAAAAAATGCCCTGTGAAATCGTAAAGATTCTCATTGGAATTTGGGCCCCTTTGCGCCCCTAGGCTGCAAAAAAGTGTCACACATGTGGTATCGCCGTACTCAGGAGAAGTAGGGCAATATGTTTTGGGGTGTATTTTTACATATAACCATGCTGGGTGAGAGGAATATCTCTGTAAATTGACAACTTTGTATAAAAAAAATTAAAAAGTTGTCATTTACAGAGATATTTCTCTCACCCAGCATGGGTATATGTAAAAATACACCCCAAAACACATTGCCCTACTTCTCCTGAGTACGGCGATACGTGACACTTTTTTGCAGCCTAGGTGCGTAAAGGGGCCGAAAGTACAGGGTTGCTCACAATTTAGCCTTGCCCAAAATGCCAGAACAGTAAACACACCCCACAAATGACCCCATTTCGGAAAGAAGAAACCCCAAGGTATTCGCTGAGGGGCATATTGAGTCCATGAAAGATTGAAATTTTTGTCACAAGTTAGCGGAAAGGGAGACTTTGTGAGAAAAAAACAAAAAAAAAATCAATTTCCGCTAACTTGTGCCAAAAAAAAAAAATTCTATGAACTCGCCATGCCCCTCACGGAATACCTTGGGGTGTCTTCTTTCCAAAATGAGGTCACATGTGGGGTATTTATACTGCCCTGGCATTTTAGGGGCCCTAATGCGTGAGAAGTAGTTTGAAATCCAAATGTGTTAAAAATGCCCTGTGAAATCCTAAAGGTGCTAAAAAAAATGGGAAAAGTTGTCTTTTAGAGAGATATTTCACTCACCCAGCATGGGTATATGTAAAAAGACACCCCAAAACACATTTCCCAACTTCTCCTGAGTACGGCGATACCACTTGTGTGACACTTTTTTGCAGCCTAGGTGGGCAAAGGGGCCCAAATTCTAAAGAGCACCTTAAGGATTTCACAGGACATTTTGTACACATTTGAATTTCAAACTACTTCTCACGCATTAGGGCCCCTAAAATGCCAGGGCAGTATAACTACCCCACAAGTGACCCCATTTTGGAAAGAAGACACCCCAAGGTATTTCATGATGGGCATAGTGAGTTCATGGAAGTTTTTATTTTTTGTCACAAGTTAGTGGAATATGAGACTTTGTAAGAAAGAAAAAAAAAAGAAAATCATCATTTTCCACTAACTTGTGACAAAAAATAAAAAGTTCTATGAACTCACTATGCCCATCAGCGAATACCTTAGGGTGTCTACTTTCCAAAATGGGGTCATTTGTGGGGTTTTTCTACTGTCTGGGGATTGTAGAACCTCAGGAATCATGACAGGTGCTCAGAAAGTCAGAGCTGCTTCAAAATGCGGAAATTCACATTTTTGTACCATAGTTTGTAAACGCTATAACTTTTACCCAAACCAATAAATATACACTTATTGCATTTTTTTTTATCAAAGACATGTAGAACAATAAATTTAGAGAAAAATTTATATAGAAATGTAGTAAAAAAAAAAAAATTACAACAGAAAGTGAAAAATGTCATTTTTTTGCAAAAATTTCAGTAAATTTCGATTAATAACAAAAAATGTAAAAATGTCAGCAGCAATGAAATACCACCAAATGAAAGCTCTATTAGTGAGAAGAAAAGGAGGTAAAATTCATTTGGGTGGTAAGTTGTATGACCGAGCAATAAACCGTGAAAGTAGTGTAGTGCAGAATTGTAAAAAGTGGTCTGGTCATTAAGGGTGTTTAAGCTAGGGGAGCTGCCTGAGGTGGTTAAATATCAGAAGTGTCTGACTATGACATTATTTAATTCTCTTAGGATACAGCAGTGTATGCCATCTGGACTTGGTGATTTGTCTATTTTAATCTTTTTAACCACCTCCGGACCGCTGTACGCACAGACGCGTCCTGGAGGTGGTTGATTCATTCCGAGTGGACGCATATACGCGTCATCTCGCGAGACGCGAGATTTCCTGTGAACGCGCGCACACAGGCGCGCGCGCTCACAGGAACGGAAGGTAAGAGAGTTGATCTCCAGCCTGCCAGCGGCAATCGTTCGCTGGCAGGCTGGAGATGTGTTTTTTTTAACCCCTAACAGGTATATTAGACGCTGTTTTGATAACAGCGTCTAATATACCTGCTACCTGGTCCTCTGGTGGTCCCATTTGTTTGGATCGACCACCAGAGGACACAGGTAGCTCAGTAAAGTCCCACCAAGCACCACTACACTACACCCCCCCCCCCCGTCACTTATTAACCCCTTATTAGCCCCTGATCACCCCTGATCACCCCATATAGACTCCCTGATCACCCCCCTGTCATTGATTACCCCCCTGTCATTGATCAACCCCCTGTAAAGCTCCATTCAGATGTCCGCATGATTTTTACGGATCCACTGATAGATGGATCGGATCCGCAAAACGCATCCGGACGTCTGAATGAAGCATTACAGGGGCATGATCAATGACTGTGGTTATCACCCCATATAGACTCCCTGATCACCCCCCTGTCATTGATCACCCCCCTGTAAAGCTCCATTCAGACGTCCGCATGATTTTTACGGATCCACTGATAGATGGATCGGATCCGCAAAACGCATCCGGACGTCTGAATGAAGCCTTACAGGGGCATGATCAATGACTGTGGTTATCACCCCATATAGACTCCCTGATCACCCCCCTGTCATTGATCACCCCCCTGTCATTGATTACCCCCCTGTAAAGCTCCATTCAGACGTCCGCATGATTTTTACGGATCCACTGATAGATGGATCGGATCCGCAAAACGCATCCGGACGTCTGAATGAAGCCTTACAGGGGCATGATCAATGACTGTGGTGATCACCCCATATAGACTCCCTGATCACCCCCCTGTAAAGCTCCATTCAGATGTCCGCATGATTTTTACGGATCCACTGATAGATGGATCGGATCCGCAAAACGCATCCGGACGTCTGAATGAAGCCTTACAGGGGCATGATCAATGACTGTGGTTATCACCCCATATAGACTCCCTGATCACCCCCCTGTCATTGATCACCCCCCTGTAAAGCTCCATTCAGACGTCCGCATGATTTTTACGGATCCACTGATAGATGGATCGGATCCGCAAAACGCATCCGGACGTCTGAATGAAGCCTTACAGGGGCATGATCAATGACTGTGGTTATCACCCCATATAGACTCCCTGATCACCCCCCTGTCATTGATCACCCCCCTGTCATTGATTACCCCCCTGTAAAGCTCCATTCAGACGTCCGCATGATTTTTACGGATCCACTGATAGATGGATCGGATCCGCAAAACGCATCCGGACGTCTGAATGAAGCCTTACAGGGGCATGATCAATGACTGTGGTGATCACCCCATATAGACTCCCTGATCACCCCCCTGTAAAGCTCCATTCAGATGTCCGCATGATTTTTACGGATCCACTGATAGATGGATCGGATCCGCAAAACGCATCCGGACGTCTGAATGAAGCCTTACAGGGGCATGATCAATGACTGTGGTTATCACCCCATATAGACTCCCTGATCACCCCCCTGTCATTGATCACCCCCCTGTAAAGCTCCATTCAGACGTCCGCATGATTTTTACGGATCCACTGATAGATGGATCGGATCCGCAAAACGCATCCGGACGTCTGAATGAAGCCTTACAGGGGCATGATCAATGACTGTGGTTATCACCCCATATAGACTCCCTGATCACCCCCCTGTCATTGATTACCCCCCTGTAAAGCTCCATTCAGACGTCCGCATGATTTTTACGGATCCACTGATAGATGGATCGGATCCGCAAAACGCATCCGGACGTCTGAATGAAGCCTTACAGGGGCATGATCAATGACTGTGGTGATCACCCCATATAGACTCCCTGATCACCCCCCTGTCATTGATTACCCCCCTGTCATTGATCACCCCCCTGTAAAGCTCCATTCAGACGTCCGCATGATTTTTACGGATCCACTGATAGATGGATCGGATCCGCAAAACGCATCCGGACGTCTGAATGAAGCCTTACACGGGCGTGATCAATGACTGTGGTTATCACCCCATATAGACTCCCTGATCACCCCCCTGTCATTGATCACCCCCCTGTCATTGATCACCCCCCTGTCATTGATCACCCCCCTGTCATTGATCACCACCCCTGTCATTGATCACCCCCCCTGTCATTGATCACCCCCCCTGTCATTGATCACCCCCCTGTCATTGATCACCCCCCTGTCATTGATCAACCCCCTGTCATTGATCAACCCCCATGTCATTGATCACCCCCCTGTCATTGATCACCCCCCTGTAAGGCTCCATTCAGACATTTTTTTGGCCCAAGTTAGCGGAATTATTATTTTTTTTTCTTACAAAGTCTCATATTCCACTAACTTGTGACAAAAAATTAAATCTCACATGAACTCACCATACCCCTCACGGAATCCAAATGCGTAAAATTTTTTAGACATTTATATTCCAGACTTCTTCTCACGCTTTAGGGCCCCTAGAATGCCAGGGCAGTATAAATACCCCACATGTGACCCCATTTCGGAAAGAAGACACCCCCAGGTATTCCGTGAGGGGCATATTGAGTCCATGAAAGATTGAAATTTTTGTCCCAAGTTAGCGGAACGGGAGACTTTGTGAGAAAAAAAATAAAAAATATCAATTTCCGCTAAATTGTGCCAAAAAAAAAAAATTTCTATGAACTCGCCATGCCCCTCATTGAATACCTTGGGGTGTCTTCTTTCCAAAATGGGGTCACATGTGGGGTATTTATACTGCCCTGGCATTCTAGGGGCCCCAAAGCGTGAGAAGAAGTCTGGTATCCAAATGTCTAAAAATGCCCTCCTAAAAGGAATTTGGGCCCCTTTGCGCATCTAGGCTGCAAAAAAGTGTCACACATCTGGTATCGCCGTACTCAGGAGAAGTTGGGGAATGTGTTTTGGGGTGTCATTTTACATATACCCATGCTGGGTGAGATAAATATCTTGGTCAAATGCCAACTTTGTATAAAAAAATGGGAAAAGTTGTCTTTTGCCAAGATATTTCTCTCACCCAGCATGGGTATATGTAAAAAGACACCCCAAAACACATTCCCCAACTTCTCCCGAGTACGGAGATACCAGATGTGTGACACTTTTTTGCAGCCTAGGTGGGCAAAGGGGCCCATATTCCAAAGAGCACCTTTCGGATTTCACTGGTCATTTACCTACTTACCACACATTAGGGCCCCTGGAAAATGCCAGGGCAGTATAACTACCCCACAAGTGACCCCATTTTGGAAAGAAGACACCCCAAGGTATTCCGTGAGGGGCATGGCGAGTTCCTAGAATTTTTTATTTTTTGTCACAAGTTAGTGGAAAATGATGATTTTTTTTTTTTTTTTTTTTTCCATACAAAGTCTCATATTCCACTAACTTGTGACAAAAAATAAAAACTTCCATGAACTCACTATGCCCATCAGCGAATACCTTGGGGTCTATTCTTTCCAAAATGGGGTCACTTGTGGGGTAGGTATAATGCCCTGGTATTTTAGGGGCCCAAATGTGTGGTAAGGAGTTTGAAATCAAATTCTGTAAAAAATGACGAGTGAAATCCGAAAGGTGCTCTTTGGAATATGGGCCCCTTTGCCCACCTAGGCTGCAAAAAAGTGTCACACATCTGGTATCTCCGTACTCAGGAGAAGGTGGGGAATGTGTTTTGGGGTGTCATTTTACATATACCCATGCTGGGTGAGATAAATATCTTGGTCAAATGCCAACTTTGTATAAAAAAATGGGAAAAGTTGTCTTTTGCCAAGATATTTCTCTCACCCAGCATGGGTATATGTAAAAAGACACCCCAAAACACATTCCCCAACTTCTCCTGAGTACGGAGATACCACATGTGTGGCACTTTTTTGCAGCCTAGGTGGGCAAAGGGGCCCATATTCCAAAGAGCACCTTTTGGATTTCACTGGTCATTTACCTACTTACCACACATTAGGGCCCCTGGAAAATGCCAGGGCAGTATAACTACCCCACAAGTGACCCCATTTTGGAAAGAAGACACCCCAAGGTATTCCGTGAGGGGCATGGCGAGTTCCTAGAATTTTTTATTTTTTGTCACAAGTTAGTGGAAAATGATGATTTTTTTTTTTTTTTTTTCATACAAAGTCTCATATTCCACTAACTTGTGACAAAAAATAAAAACTTCCATGAACTCACTATGCCCATCAGCGAATACCTTGGGGTCTCTTCTTTCCAAAATGGGGTCACTTGTGGGGTAGTTATACTGCCCTGGCATTCTAGGGGCCCAAATGTGTGGTAAGGAGTTTGAAATCAAATTCTGTAAAAAATGACGAGTGAAATCCGAAAGGTGCTCTTTGGAATATGGGCCCCTTTGCCCACCTAGGCTGCAAAAAAGTGTCACACATCTGGTATCTCCGTATTCAGGAGAAGTTGGGGAATGTGTTTTGGGGTGTCTTTTTACATATACCCATGCTGGGTGAGAGAAATATCTTGGCAAAAGACAACTTTTCCCATTTTTTTATACAAAGTTGGCATTTGACCAAGATATTTATCTCACCCAGCATGGGTATATGTAAAATGACACCCCAAAACACATTCCCCAACTTCTACTGAATACGGAGATACCAGATGTGTGACACTTTTTTGCAGCCTAGGTGGGCAAAGGGGCCCACATTCCAAAGAGCACCTTTCGGATTTCACTGGTCAGTTTTTACAGAATTTGATTTCAAACTCCTTACCACACATTTGGGCCCCTAGAATGCCAGGGCAGTATAACTACCCCACAAGTGACCCCATTTTGGAAAGAAGAGACCCCAAGGTATTTCGTGATGGGCATAGTGAGTTCATGGAAGTTTTTATTTTTTGTCACAAGTTAGTGGAATATGAGACTTTGTAAGAAAAAAAAAAAAAAAAAAAAAAATCATCATTTTCCGCTAACTTGTGACAAAAAATAAAAAGTTCAATGAACTCACTATGCCCATCAGCGAATACCTTAGGGTGTGTACTTTCCGAAATGGGGTCATTTGGGGGGTGTTTGTACTGTCTGGGCATTGTAGAACCTCAGGAAACATGACAGGTGCTCAGAAAGTCAGAGCTGCTTCAAAAAGCGGAAATTCACATTTTTGTACCATAGTTTGTAAACGCTATAACTTTTACCCAAACCATTTTTTTTTTACCCAAACATTTTTTTTTTATCAAAGACATGTAGAACAATAAATTTAGAGCAAAATTTATATATGGATGTCATTTTTTTTGCAAAATTTTACAACTGAAAGTGAAAAATGTCATTTTTTTGCAAAAAAATCGTTAAATTTCGATTAATAACAAAAAAAGTAAAAATGTCAGCAGCAATGAAATACCACCAAATGAAAGCTCTATTAGTGAGAAGAAAAGGAGGTAAAATTCATTTGGGTGGTAAGTTGCATGACCGAGCAATAAATGGTGAAAGTAGTGTAGGTCAGAAGTGTAAAAAGTGGCCTGGTCTTTCAGGGTGTTTAAGCACTGGGGGCTGAGGTGGTTAAGACACATCTGTACTCCTTGGGTCAGACAGGCCACTTTTAATGAGGAATTTACTTTATGTGTAGATCCTTTAGTTTGTACACTGATCAAAACCTTACATTTGGATATGTACCCCTTTAGTGTTTAATCAACTCATTGACAACTTTTCCCATTGAAATGTATGCAGTCCAAGGGTGGACTGAGAACTTGAAGTGGCCCTGGGAAAAAAAAACACTAAAAGTGGCCCCACTCTAAATTTCATCTGACAGTTCATTTTCCTCAGTAAATACAGTGGATAAAAAATATGAAAAATAGATTCATTTTCTCCTCGTCTCTCTCTACAACTCCTCCCTCATCACTCTGTAGAGCCAATACTTTCAGGTTTAAACTTTTTTACCATTTATATAATTGAAGAACATTTTAGGGTTAGTTTTACTCTCTTTGGTAATGAGTCTCTCCAGCTAGCTGCTTTTATCTATCTTTTAAATATTAAATTTTTTTCCTTATACTTTTTCAATGCTACCTCACTACCTTCCTAGTGATTTAAATGCTTTCATTTTGTCATTTGTCATGTTTTTTTTATCTTGTTCCTCACCCTTTTATTCCCATAAGGTATATACCTAAAAATATAAATATATATATATATTCATTCAAATCACACCCCTTTTCCTCATAACTAAAATAAAAACAATAAAAATAACATGGGCATTGCTGTCTGAAAATATCCATACAATTAAAATATAAAAACATTTGTCCCCTACTTAACTGAAAAAAAATTCAAAATGGCCAATTCGCTTCCCAAAACATTTTTATAAAAAGGGATCAAAAACTCACAAACACTCCTAAATGTTATCATTGAAAAGTACAGATCGCCCTACAAAAAAGCCCTACACAGCTCCATAGACGTAAATATAAAAACATTTATAGGGGTTAGAACATGGCAATACAAAGAAAAAAATTAATTTACAAAGTTTTATTTTGTTCAGTATTAAAACACAAAACTATATAAATGTCGAAACTATATAAATGTCGTATCTTTGTAATCGTACTGATTGAAGTTAACAGGTCAACTTTATGGCATAGGAAACTCATTAAAAACAAAACTTTAGTGGAATTGCATATTATATTTCAATTTCCACCGCTTATGGAATTTTTTCCCAGCTCCCCACTACATCATATGCAATATTAGAAAGTACAACTTGTCCTGCAAAAAGCAAGCCCTCATACTACTCTGTTATGGCCCTGGGAAAAGTTATGGCTCTGGGAAGGCAGGGAGTGAAAAAGAAAAATGCAAAAACAGCAAATCTCAGGTCCTCTCGGACAGTGTACCTCAACTCCAGTCCTCAAGACCCCCCTACCGGTCATGATTTGAGAATATCCCACAGAATGAATACCTGATGAATTTACACTAATTATATCACCTGCTCAATACTAAGGAAATCCTGAAAACATGATCGGCAGATGGGCCCTGAGGACTGGAGTTAACCACTGCTCTAGGGGTTAAATGGTCCCTTGTCTTTGTAGAATACTAATGACAATGCACATGATCTATTATATTATTTTTTTTTTTGCTACTGCTAATAGGGATCATTACATTTTTGTTCACAAATTCTTGTCACTGTCTTAAACATTTTTGCTAACATTTCTTGGCATTAAGCATTTAAAGAGTTAAAGTATTAAAAATTTATATATTGTGATTTACATTCCACAATATATTTGTTTCTACTGAAAATGGAGTGGCAATAGATGGTTGTTCCAAAGAGGATTTGAAGGAAAAGATTTAGAACATCATCTATGTTCTATTGCTGCCTTTTGAAGTCTCTATAGAATTTACCAAGGCTTCATGATTATCACTAAAGTAATCTCTCTTCTTAAGATGAAGTGCAGGCTAATCTTTTCAGATTTTTTCTAAATTCCATTATACAAGGTTCTTTTTCCATTTTAACATTTTGACAACAGCTAAAAGGAAACTATTCTTCTTGCCTTGCATTAACGTATTTGTCCCCTGCTGTCACCTAAAAAAGACCAAGATATGTGCATAAAATCTAACAGAAATGTCCCATTAGCGGAAAAATATGTGTAGATCCTTTACTTTGTACACTGATCAAAACCTTATATTTGGATATGTACCCCTTTAGTGTTTAATCAACTCATTGACAACTTTTCCCATTGAAATGTATGCAGTCCAAGGGCGGACTGAGAACTTGAAGTGGCCCTGGGAAAAAAAAAAACACTAAAAGTGGCCCCAAGTTGTAGGTAAGTCCAAATTGACAGAAGGCAGAGACAACACAAGCCACAAGTAGGAGGGACCGTCAACACCGTAGTGCAACACAAAATGCCACCCCAACAAAACTGAATACCACAGTGCAACACAAAATACTGCCCCATCATCATACTGAGGACAGTGATACAGTTGAATTCATGAGGGCTCCTGCGGCCTCTGGCCAGGTGCATAAGTACTTGATGCTCCTAGCATTAATTAATGCTGAGCACATCAGATCGCAATGTATCTGGCCAGTGGCAATGAGGAGGGATTGGGTGGCCCCCTAGGCATCGACCCACTGTGAAATTTCCCTGTAGTGTATTTAGTCTGTCTGTACCTGATGCAGTATTTACCTTTTACAGTGGGTTCATACATAGAATTTGTTTCTGCATGTGGAAACTCAATACTCCTGATCCTTGTGCAGCAAGCCCAGGAGAGGGGAGAGGAGGAGAGATAGTAATAATGGTGTTTGTAGTAGTCACTGGCTCTGTCGCTCCCTTGGGCCATGCAGTGATGGGAAGCACGCACCTGTTCTTCCCTTTGGGACACTCTCTGGTTTCAGGGTCCTCCTGCCTGATGTCGGTTGCGGTGTCCTTGAAGTTGAAGGTTTCGAGGTGCAAGGTAGGGTCCCTTGATGCAGATGTAGATGTCAGTTCAGTGTAGCAATGGAGGAAATAATGAAGCCAGGTTAAGAGCAAATTATTCTTTACTGAAAGGTTATGTTACAGGGGGCCGGCGGTGCGCTTCCTCCTTGAAGCACCGCTGGCACCCCGCTGACAAAGACGAAGGAGGAGTTGGCGTCGGACGTGGCCGGAGTCCTCGTCTCCCTGGCAACAAGGGAGGGGGGAGGACCCGGCAGCGCGTGCTTCCTCAGCGCAGCTGGAGTCCTCCATCCCCTAGGCAACAATCAGGGGCAGGAATGAGTGCCGACGGTGATGAGTCGGCGCTCGGACTAGTGGCTGGGGCTAAAGCAGGGTCATGTGACACTGGCCACGTCACGTTACCATTTAGTCTGGCATATTTCACAGTTGCCTGTAATTGATCTTTATACTCACCAGCGTATTTCCTGTATGTGTGTTTGTGGAACTCGACCTCGACTTGTGTTTGACTCCTGATATCGTGTTGTATTTTGACCTCGATTCTGCATTATCCCTGTGTACTGACGTAACCTCCTGGTACTTGACCTCGGCTTCAATTTTGTCCTGTTTTTGTCTACGGTGTGTTATTGCTTGTTTGGTTTCTACCCAGCCTGCAAGTTTACGATTCTGTCTTTGTCTCTTGTTTTCTCCACTTTGTTTTCTCCCTGTAAGCCCCTGCATGTAATTAAAGGGATTCTGTCACCTCCTTTTGCGATTTTAAGCTGGCACCATCGCTATGTTGACTAAAGTAGCTTATTTCCAGCAGTCTTCTTTTTACTTTATTTCGTTTAGTAGTTTTGATGTAAAAGCGATTTTTATGTTATGCTAATTAGGGTCCAAGGTGCCCAGAGGGGCGTTTTTCTCCCTCTCCGGTGCCCAGTGACGCCCCCCTGCAGTGCCCAAGACAGCCTCCTGATAATCAAAACACCTCCCACAGCCCGGCAAACGGTTCCGTCCCCTCACCAGGTCATAATCTACCTTATAGATATGCCCCGTCCTCCTTCCTGTCTGCGGCCAGAAAACTTGCGCAGGCGCAGTACCGCCTGCGGCCTGCGCGATCATCAACGTCCTGAGGGCAACATCGCTCAGGTCACATCACTGGGCTCGGCGCATGCCCAGTGAGACTTTTGAGGCTGTTGCCCTCAGGAGATTGATGATCGCGCAGGCCGCAGGCGGTACTGCGCCTGCGCAAGTTTTCTGGCCGCAGACAGGAAGGAAGACGGGGCATATCTATAAAGTAGATTATGACCTGGTGAGGGGGCGGAACCGTTTGCCGGGCTGTGGGAGGGGTTTTGATTATCAGGAGGCTGTCTTGGGCACTGCAGGGGGCGTCACTGGGCACTGGAGAGGGAGAAAAACGCCCCTCTGGGCACCTTGGACCCTAATTAGCATAACATAAAAATCGCTTTTACATCAAAACTACTAAACGAAATAAAGTAAAAAGAAGAGTCCTGGAAATAAGCTACTTTAGTCAACATAGCGATGGTGCCAGCTTAAAATCGTAAAAGGAGGTGACAGAATCCCTTTAAGCTAGGAACTGCCGTCCAGTTGTTTCTGCGTCGGTTAGGATGGATAGTGCAAGTATATAGGGATAGCGGTGTGGGCGGAGCTTAGGGCTGCACTTATCTCTACCACTTGTGACAGAATCACAGGTCCTAACTATAACCATGGACGCCATGAGAGTCCTTACGGATCAGATGCAGAGCCTCGCCAAAATGGTGCAGGACCTAGCAGAGAGGCAGCAGCAGCAAGAGTTGCTTCAGAACCCGCCTATAGCGGCCTCCTCTCTTCAGAATCTTGAGCCTCATGTTAAGTTACCTGATCGATTTTCAGGAGATTGTAAGCATTTTTTGACATTTAAGGAGAGCTGCAAGCTCTATTTTCGTTTACGCCCACACTCTTCGGGTTCCGAACAGCAAAGAGTAGGTATTATTATCTCTTTGCTGCAGGGAGACCCGCAAGAATGGGCTTATTCTCTCCCCACGGAATCCCCTTTTCTGACTACTGTTGATGCGTTTTTTTCAGTCGCTAGGGGTACTTTACGACGAACCCGATAGGTCAACAGTAGCAGAATGCAAATTAAAGTCTCTTAGGCAAGGTAACAGAGCGGTGGAAGAATATTGCACCACTTTCCGAAAATGGTGTGTTTCTTCTGGCTGGAACGATCCAGCTCTTAAGTGTCAGTTCAGGTTAGGGCTTTCTGAAGACCTGAAAGACATGCTGGTCAGTTACCCATTGCTGGACACCTTAAAACAGACAATGACTTTAGCCATTAGACTGGACCGACGTACCAGGGAGAGACAAAGAGAACATGTTACTTTTCCACAGAAAGTATCTAAACCCGATTCTTTCCCCTTGAGAACCAAATTGGAGGATCGCCTGGAGAAGCCCATGCAGCTCAGAGTTACCATGAGAAATCAAAGATGTCAGAGGGGTGCCTGCTTTTATTGTGGTGAAACTGATCATTGGTTGCGGCAATGTCCTAAACTTCCTCCTTCGAGGAGATTCCTGCGTCCTGACGCCCAGAAGGATAAGGTTCTCCCCAAGGTGGTAAGAAAGAAAGTATTGTTACCTGTGGTGATTTCTTTTGACACTTGTAAAGGTTCTGGGGAGGCATTCATTGATTCTGGGTCTGCTTCTAATTTTATTGACCACCAATTCGCCATTTCCCTAGGTGTGGCCATTTTGTCTCTTACCAACCCTATTCACATTATTGCTATTGATTCCACTCCTTTGGTGGACGGGACAGTGGAATATTGTACCCCTGAGGTGACCTTGGTAGTGGGGGCTATTCATACTGAGAAGTGCTCTTTTTTGATTTTGAAAAATCTTCCCGTGGAGATAGTTCTTGGTATGCCTTGGCTTCAGGTTCATAATCCAGTTATCAACTTGTCTACGGGTGAATTAGAGAAATGGGGGGTAAATTGTGGTTCCTGCTGTCTAACCGTTCTTCAAGCTAGTGTCTCTACGGAGTCAAAAATTCTTCCTAACTATATTAGCGATTTTTCTGATGTTTTCTCTATGATTAGCCTGACTTCCTTCCCCCTCATAGACCCTATGATTGTGCCATCGACCTCATCCAAAGGTCATATTTATAATTTGTCCGGTCCAGAACTACAGTCTATGAGGGATTACTTGAAGGAAAGTTTACAAAAAGGTTATATTAGACCCTCAGTTTCTCCTATGGGGTGGGATTTTTCTTTATGGGGAAAAAGGATGGTGGATTGGGGACATGTATTGATTACATGGAGTTAAATAAAATTACTATTAAGAACTGGTACTCTTTGCCGTTGATCCCTGACCTGTTTAATCAAATGATGAGCTCATTGGTTCACCAAACTTGACCTTAGGGGGGGCTTATAATCTTAATTAAGGAGAGGGATAAGTGGAAAATGGCCTTTAATACCCCTGAGGGCCATTATGAACATCTAGTGATTCCCTTTGGCTTAAGAAATGCACCAGCGGTTTTTAAAAATTTTGTCAATGACATCTTCAGACAATTTATTGGGAAATCCGTCATCATCTATTTAGATGATATTCTAATTTATTCACCTGACTGGGACTCGCATATTATACACACTAGGCAGGTACTGGAGGTTCTTCGGGAGAACTGATTATTTGTTAAAGGGCAAGAAGTGTATATTTGGAGCTCAGGAGATATCATTTTTGGGATATATTCTCACACCCCAATCCTTTAAGATGGATCCTGGGAAGGTGCAGGCTACTTGGGATTGGGTGCGACCCTCCTCTCTTAAGGCATTACAACGCTTTTTAAGTTTTTTGAACTATTATCGAAAGTTCATCAAAAAATTTTCTGTTATCGCTAAGTCCCTCACTGATTTAACCAAGAAGGGGGCGGATATAGTCAATTGGTCGCTAGAGACTAGAGAGGCTTTCAAAACACTTAAGAGGTGTTTAGTTGACGCCGCAGTTTTGGCGCAACCAGACCAAGAGAAATCTTTTGTGGTTGAGGTGGACGCCTCTGAAGATGGGGTGGGGGCTGTACTCTCCCAAGGGTCACCAACCCTCACTAACTTAAGACCGTGTGCCTTCTTTTCTCGTAAGTTCTCTCCTACTGAGAGAAATTACGACATCGGAAAGTGGGAATTACTCGAGATTAAATGGGCCTTTGAGGAATGGCGTCACTTTTTGGAGGGGGCTCAGTATCGGGTCACTGTACTTACTGATCATAAGAATTTTATGTTTTTGGAGTCGGCTAAGCATTTAAATCCCAGACAGGCTAGGTGGGCATTGTTCTTTACTCGTTTTAATTTCTGCATTACTTTCAGGCCAGGAAGTAAAAATGTCAAGGCAGATGCCCTATCCCAAAGTTTTTGTGCCTTTCAACCTCCTGACGCCCCACCAGAATCTATATTGCCGGCAGGTATCATTGTGGCCTCTGTCTCGTCTAATTTGACTACCGAGATTACTGCGGGACAACACTTGGCTCCAGTACTTTCTCTTAAAGATAAGTTATTTGTCCCTGGTCATTTGCGCCTCCGACTATTAGGTGAGTGTCATAATGCTGCCTTTAGTGGTCTTCCGGGCATTAATGCCACCAAGGAACTAGTTTCCAGGTTTTATTGGTGGCCCACTTTGTACAGAGATGTCTATTCATATGTACACAGAATGGGGTGGCTCTACCAATCCGTAGGATAGAAAAGGTGCTCACTATCTAAGTGTTAACTCCAAAAACACCAAGAGATTAATAAATTGTAAAAATAAATAAAGATATGGCACTCAATATCTGGAGGACTGCTCAAAGCAAATTACTTTATTACTACTACTATAACAGTTCTCAATTGTTAAAAGATTTAAAATGTCATACAAGATACGTAAATTGTACAGAAATTAAATAACAAAAGGATAAAACATCACAAATGACGATAAGATAAAAATCACTTGAGGTATAAATGTGTATGTCAGACAACTTGTAGGTGCTTTCTGAATTTCTGATTAGTCCACCACAGAAAAATTGGTTATCAGCACTATATAGGCTGTTTGTTAGTAATTCTCTGAGATTTTTGATAGTCACCAATTCTTCAGTTAGTAAAATAATAAGCGATTCTTGATGTTATAACGCAATGTTAGACTTTATGAAAGAGTCATATTATTCTTATAACACAGTTCTTAAATTTGTCAAATTGTAGAAATTCGGGAATTATTAGCTCTGGGTGGCGTCCCACCTATTATCGAGCTGCCTTATTCCCTTACCTCCAACCTCTGAGTGCGGCTTTTTCCTTTTGGTCGCCGTTCCTTCAGCGTGTTCAGCTTTTCCTTAGCTTCAATTTAAGTGAAGAGTGGAACTGTGTCATTCCAAGAAGCTATCAAGCATAAGTCTTTATGTAGGACGGATCAGTCACTTGAGAGGTTAAAACGGAGGTAGAGTTGTAAGTGTTCTTGCGTACGCCAAAATGGTGGTAATGTGGGGTCCAGATTCCTCCCAGACGCGTTTCGAAGTCCCAAAAGGTACTGACTTCTTCCTCAGTGGATTCTATTTATATGTATCCTCTTGTGAGGTTTGTGCCAGGTCCAAGACTCCTAGGTTTCGTCCGGTGGGCGAGTTGCGACCTCTACCCATCCCTAGTAGGCCTTGGTCTCATGTATCCATGGACTTTAATACCGATCTTTCAATGTCTGAGGGTAAGACAGTTGTATGGTTGGTGGTGGATAGGTTTAGCAAAATGTGTCCTTTTATTCCTCTGTCAAAGTTGCCCAATGCTAAAACCCTAGCCTCTCTTTTTGTTGACCACATAGTTCGTTTACATGGTATCCCAGAGAATATTGTTTCTGATAGGGGCGTTCAGTTTGTTTCAAAAGTTTGGAGGGCTTTTTGCCATAAATATAATGTTTCTCTGTCGTTTTCTTCGGCCTTCCATCCTGAGACTAATGGTCAAACTGAACGTCTAAATCAGCCCCTGGAACAATATTTGAGGTGTTATGTCTCTGACAACCAACATAGTTGGGCGAAATATCTATCCATGGCGGAATTCGCCATTAACAATCAGATGAACTCGTCTACCGATATGTCTCCTTTCTTTTGTAATGTGGGGTTTCATCTGCGATTTTGCTAATTTTTGCCGTCTTCTTCCCAGATTCCGGAGGCTGATGGTGTAGTTAAAGAACTGTTCACAGTCTGGGCCCAGGTTCTGTCGAACCTGAGGAAAGCCCAGGAGGTTCAGAAGATTAATGCGGACAAAAGGTGTTCTCAAGGTGTAAATTTTGGGTTGGGAGACAAGGTGTGGTTGTCCACCAAGAATTTGCGTCTTAAAGTACCTTTGAGTAAATTTGCACCTCGATTCATTGGTCCATATGAGGTTATCGAAATCATTAACCCTGTGTCTTTTACCTGACTCCTTTCGTATTCATAATGTGTTTCACAGATCTCTACTCAAAAAGTATGTGCCGCCTGTATCTCCTGCACAGGAATCTCCGTCGCCAGTGGAGGTTGTTCGTCAACTAGAATACAAGGTTTCTAGAATCCTTGATGTAAGAAGAATTTGTAATTCTTGGCAGTATTTGGTTCACTGGAGAGGTTTTGGTCCTGAAGAAGGTTTTGGGTGCCAGCTAGTAAAATGCATGCTACTAGCTTTGTAACGGATCCGCTTCCATTAATGGACGCTTCCTAGCTTGCGCCGAGGACCACAAGCACCGCACTGGACACCAAAACCACCGCAGACTTTACAACCGCCGTAGCTTAACTGGAGCCGTGCCGTCTTCCTTCCACCCTGAATGAACCTCCAGCATTCAGGACCGTGTGGGAAAGATCTCTCCTCCAGGGAATATGCAGAGCATAGCAATCCCCAGCGTGATGCAGCAATTCCCTCCAATAACGAGACGAGGCTGCGTTTTGAAGGGTTAGAAAAACATGAACTCAACTGAACTCTTTATTAAGGGCTACCCGCCCGTATTTATGCAGGTCCCCATCTGGTGTACACGCCCCTAGGGGACCAGAAGGAGGACTGTGATACAGGACAGACACGTAGCACTCAGGATACAACACATCCCCACAATGCATCATGGTTTCCTCCTCTCTGCCCTGGAGACACCCGAAGAGCAATTCAATTATCTCTCAGGACAAAGGGAAATCACCAATACACATGTGGGAACAACAGGACCGGAATTACTACCCAAATACACAAAATCCTCCCTTCTGTCTGTGATATAATTATGGATTAACATAACTATCACAGACAGTAAAAATACAGTTTTTAAACATACACTGTAACTTTAAAACCATACATTCCATCTCCATAAAAATTACATATTTAAACTCAGCATACATCAAACATAAACACTTCCAAAAATCACACAAATCCCTCCAACGGATCAAAAGTTAAGTGGAAGTCCTTTATGACCGACCGCAAGCACAATTTCCTGCCCAAAACAGTTCCATAGATTTGGGCTGTGCGGTCGGTCAATTTCATGCAGAAAAACGACTAAGTCCCATCTTCGAATGGGACTTAGTCTCTGGAGCTGAAAGTTCAGTATGGAAGAAGGTAAGGGTCAGCGGTGTTCGTGTATTTGCGCATCCGATTTTAGTTCCACAGAATCTTTAGTATACACCGCTGACTGCGTTCTGTCCTATTAACAGTCCAGACATGCGGCATAGTTCTGTTACACTGTTCCTGAAGGGTAATATGTCCCGGGGCCATAGTCATAGGGCAGGAGGCTAGCCATAAGTTTTCTATAATGCCCAGTGGCAAATGGCAGTTTGTCACAAGCTTGATAAAAATTTTTTATCTGGCACACCCTGAAAAACCGACTCCGATGAGTAAGGGTCCTGTGGCCACTTGTGGAGGGGGGGGGGGGGGGGGGGGGGGGTACTGTAAGAGGGAGCCAGCGGTGCGCTTCCTCCTTGCAGCACTGCCGGAACCCCGCTGACAGAGAGGGAGGAGGAGCCGGCGTCCTCGTCTCCCTGGCAACAAGGGAGGGGGAGGACCCGGCAGCACGCACTTCCTCAGAGCAGACGGCGTCTTCCATCCCCCTAGGCAACAAGCAGGGGCAGAAATGAGTGCCGACGGTGATGAGTCGGCACTCAGAGTAGTGGCTGGGGCTGAAGCAGGGTCATGTGACACTGGCCACGTCACGTGACCATTCAGTCTAGCCTATTTAACCACCTCAGCCCCCACAGCTTAAACACCCTTAATGACCAGGCCACTTTTTACACTTCTGACCTACAGTACTTTCACCGTTTATTGCTCGGTCATGCAACTTACACCCAAATGAATTTTCCCTCCTTTTCTTCTCACTAATAGAGCTTTCATTTGGTGGTATTTCATTGCTGCTGACATTTTTACTTTTTTTGTTATTAATCGAAATTTAACGATTTTTTTGCAAAAAAATGACATTTTTCACTTTCAGTTGTAAAATTTTGCAAAAAAAAACGACATCCATATATAAATTTTTCTCTAAATTTATTGTTCTACATGTCTTTGATAAAAAAAAATGGTTTGGGTAAAAGTTATAGCGTTTACAAACTATGGTACAAAAATGTGAATTTCCGCTTTTTAAAGCAGCTCTGATTTTCTGAGCACCTGTCATGTTTCCTGAGGTTCTACAATGGCCAGACAGTACAAACACCCCACAAATGACCCCATTTCGGAAAGTAGACACCCTAAGGTATTCGCTGATGGGCATAGTGAGTTCATAGAACTTTTTATTTTTTGTCACAAGTCTTATATTCCACTAACTTGTGACAAAAAATAAAAACTTCCATGAACTCACTATGCCCATCAACGAATACCTTGGGGTGTCTTCTTTCCAAAATGGGGTCACTTGTGGGGTAGTTATACTGCCCTGGCATTCTAGGGGCCCAAATGTGTGGTAAGTAGTTTGAAATCAAAATCTGTAAAAAATGGCTGGTGAAATCCGAAAGGTGCTCTTTGGAATGTGGGCCCCTTTGCCCACCTAGGCTGCAAAAAAGTGTCACACGTGTGGTATTTCCGTACTCAGGAGAAGTTGGGCAATGTGTTTTGGGGTGTCATTTTACATATACAAAAATAAATATCTTGGTCAAATGGTCATATTGGTCAAAAATAAATATCTTGGTCAAATGCCAACTTTGTATAAAAAAAATGGGAAAAGTTGTCTTTTGCCAAGATATTTCTCTCACCCAGCATGGGTATATGTAAAATGACACCCCAAAACACATTGCCCAACTTCTCCTGAGTACGGAGATACCACATGTGTGACGCTTTTTTGCAGCCTAGGTGGGCAAAGGGGCCCACATTCCAAAGAGCACCTTTCGGATTTCACCGGCCATTTTTTACACATTTTGATTTCAAACTACTTACCACACATTTGGGCCCCTAGAATGCCAGGGCAGTATAACTACCCCACAAGTGACCCCATTTTGGAAAGAAGACACCCCAAGGTATTCGCTGATGGGCATAGTGAGTTCATGGAAGTTTTTATTTTTTGTCACAAGTTAGTGGAATATGAGACTTTGTAAGAAAAAAAAAAAATCATCATTTTCCACTAACTTGTGACAAAAAATAAAAAATTCTAGGAACTCGCTATGCCCCTCACGGAATACCTTGGGGTGTCTTTTTTCCAAAATGGGGTCACTTGTGGGGTAGTTATACTGCCCTGGCATTCTAGGGGCCCTAATGTGTGGTAAGTAGGTAAATGACCTGTGAAATCCTAAAGATGCTCTTTGGAATGTGGGCCCCTTTGCCCACCTAGGCTGCAAAAAAGTGTCACACATGTGGTATCTCCGTACTCAGGAGAAGTTGGGCAATGTGTTTTGGGGTGTTATTTTACATATACCCATGCTGGGTGAGATAAATATCTTGGCAAAAGACAACTTTTCCCATTTTTTTTATACAAAGTTGGCATTTGACCAAGATATTTATCTCACCCAGCATGGGTATAAGTAAAATGACACCCCAAAACACATTGCCCAACTTCTCCTGAGTACGGAGATACCACATGTGTGACACTTTTTTGCAGCCTAGATGCGCAAAGGGGCTCACATTCCTTTTAGGAGGGCATTTTTAGACATTTGGATACCAGACTTCTTCTCACGCTTTGGGGCCCCTAAAATGCCAGGGCAGTATAAATACCCCACATGTGACCCCATTTTGGAAAGAAGACACCCCAAGGTATTCAATGAGGGGCATGGCGAGTTCATAGAATCTTTTACAAGTTAGCAGAAATTGATTTATTTTTTTTTTTTCTCACAAAGTCTCCCTTTCCGCTAACTTGGGACAAAAATTTCAATCTTTCATGGACTCAATATGCCCCTCAGTGAATACCTTGGGGTGTCTTCTTTCCAAAATGGGGTCATTTGTGGGGTGTTTGTACTGCCCTGGCATTTGAGGGTCTCCGCAATCAGTACATGTATGGCCAGCATTAGGAGTTTCTGCTATTCTCCTTATATTGAGCATACAGGTAATGAGATTTTTTTTTTTCCGTTCAGCCTCTGGGCTGAAAGAAAAAATGAACGGCACAGATTTCTTAATTCGCATCGATCAATGTGGATGAAAAAATCTCTGCCAAAAAAAAAAAAAGGAGGGGAAAGGCGTCTGCCAGGACATAGGAGCTCCGCCCAACATCCATACCCACTTAGCCCGTATGCCCTGGCAAACCAGATTTCTCCATTCACATCAATCGATGTGAATGAATAAATCATTGCCGGGATTTTTATTATTTTTTTTATATATACAAAGTGTTTGCCAAAGCATATGAACACCGCCACCTCCTCAGCTCATATGCCTCGGCAAACGTATCTTTTACTGCAGAGGAGAAATCTCGTCTTGCAGCGCCGCATACACCGACTTTTGTGTAATCTGACAGCAGCGCAATGCTTCTGTCAGAATGTACATCAGTGCTGCAGCTAGTCGATCGGTTGGTCCACCTGGAAGGTAAAAAAAAACAAAAGAAAAAAGAAAAAACCAGGCCGCAACGCATTATTAACTTTATAATAAAATTTGAATGGAACATATAAACTTTAACTTTTTTACTTACCGGTAATTTTTTTATTTTTTATTTTTTTACCTTTATAGAACAAACCTCTCCTTCCCCATGGGACAATGTGCAAAGCGCAAATCGCCCAAAGATGTGGCGAAGTACGTTATGCACTTTATCCCAGGTGAAAGGAGAGGTTTGCAGCAGCTGTGAGAGAAAGGGCCCTAATAGCCCTGTGTGCCTGTCCTGTGAGATGTGATCCCTATGCTAAGTGTACCTGTGTGTGGTACTTCCGGAAACACTCCCCTAAGCATAGGGCAGGGTGGTCAGGGCAGTCAGGACAGAAATAGCGGGTGTCACGCCTTATTCCACTCCTGCTACAGACACGACATTTTTTTCGGGGTGGCGGTTGGTTTGAGGTACCAGGAACGACACTGGGGAAATGTCGCTCGTGTAGACGGCTCACTACACTGGTGGTTGGGGCCACGGAACCTCCTGGATACAGAAGGTTCTCGATGATCTCTTCCTGAAATTTGAGGAAGGATCGTGTTCTCCCAGCCTTACTGTAGAGAACAAAACTATTATAGGCAGCCAATTGAATTAAATATACAGACACCTTCTTATACCAGCGTCTGGTGCGTCGGGAAACTAAATAGGGAGCCAACATCTGGTCATTGAAGTCCACCCCTCCCATGAGCGCATTATAGTCGTGGACACAGAGGGGCTTTTCAATGACACGGGTTGCCCTTTCAATTTGGATTGTCGTGTCTGCGTGAATGGAGGAGAGCATGTAAACGTCACGCTTGTCTCTCCATTTCACCGCGAGCAGTTCTTCGTTACACAAGGCAGCCCTCTCCCCCCTTGCAAGACGGGTGGTAACGAGCCGTTGGGGGAAGCCCCAGCGACTAGGTCGCACGGTGCCACAGCAGCCAATCTGTTCTAGGAACAAATGCCTGAAGAGGGGCACACTTGTGTAAAAATTGTCCACATAAAGATGGTACCCCTTGCCAAATAAGGGTGACACCAAGTCCCAGACTGTCTTCCCACTGCTCCCCAGGTAGTCAGGGCAACCGACCGGCTCCAGGGTCTGATCTTTTCCCTCATAGATCCGAAATTTGTGGGTATAGCCTGTGGCCCTTTCACAGAGCTTATACAATTTGACCCCATACCGGGCGCGCTTGCTTGGGATGTATTGTTTGAAGCCAAGGCGCCCGGTAAAATGTATTAGGGACTCGTCTATGCAGATGTTTTGCTCGGGGGTATACAAATCTGCAAATTTCTGGTTGAAGTGGTCTATGAGGGGCCGAATTTTGTGGAGCCGGTCAAAAGCTGGGTGGCCTCTGGGACGAGAGGTGCTGTTGTCGCTAAAGTGCAGGAAACGCAGGATGGTCTCAAAATGTGTCCTGGACATAGCAGCAGGGTTTGCCAGCACCTCAGGGACTCTACGGGCCTGTCTTTGCGGTGGCTGCGACGGGGTAACTATTGCACGTGCCACCGTACCAGCTTCAACTGCCCTTCTGGTGCTCGCCACTTCACCATGTTGTACGGCAGTGCTGGTACTAGGTCCAGGATGGGCTGCGCTGCTGGTGTATGCCTCACCACGTAATCCGACAGCGCCAGCCCCACTCTGCTGCTCTTGAAACGGATCCTGCACAACCTGTGATCTAGCGACACGGGGCCTGGTACGCCTGGTGCTATCAGGGACCTCAACCTCCTCGTCTGAACTTTGGGTCAGAGTGCCACTGCTTTCTACAGGTTCATATTCTGACCCGCTAGATTCGTCAGATGAGGGTTCCCATTCCTCATCCGACTGGGTCAGAATCCTGTAGGCCTCTTCAGAAGAATACCCCCTGTTTGACATTTGGACTGCTAAATTTAGGGGTATTCCCTGAGACTACCCAAGAAAAAAAGCAAGCCTGTCTTACAAATGGGAGGCTAGCGAAGTACCAGAGGCCGCTGCGGTTGATAAAAAATATCAAAACTGATTTTTTTATCGCCGCAGTGCTTGTAAAGTGATTGTGCAGTGATCAAAAAAGCAAAAAAATTTTGTCACTGCGGTGGGGCAGGCGTGGGTGAACGCACGTGTGGGCGACCGATCAGGCCTGATCGGGCAAACACTGCGTTTTGGGTGGAGGGCGAGCTAAGGTGACACTAATACAATTATAGATCTGACTGTGATCAGTTTTGATCACTTACAGATACTATAAAAGTACAAATGCTGATTAGCGATACGCTAATCAGCGAATAAGTGACTGCGGTGCGGTGGGCTGGGCGCTAACTGACGCTAACTACCTAACCAAGGGACCTAAACTATCCTAAAACTGTAAGTCAATACCAGTGGGGAAAAAAAAGTGACAGTTTACACTGATCACTTTTTTCCCTTTCACTAGGTGATTGACAGGGGGCGATCAAGGGGTTCATTTGGATGATGGGGGTGATGGAGGGTGATCTGGGGCTAAGTGTAGTGTTTGGTGGGTACTCACAGTTTTGTCTGTTCCTCTGCTGGAACCAACCGACGAAAAGGACCAGCAGAGGAGCAGACAAGCCATTTAACACCTTATATTTATAAATATAAGGTGTTAGATGGCTTCTGATTCGATTTTTTAAAAATCAGCAACCTGCCAGCAACGATCATTGGCTGGCAGGTTGCTGATGAAATACTCCTCGAACTTTTGCTGGCCCGCGATGCGCATGCGCGGGCCGGCTGTGACCGAAATCTCGCGTCTCGCGAGAGGACGCGTATATGCGTCCAGGAGGAATCAATCAACCACCTCCAGGACGCGTCGCTGCGTTCGGCGGTGGTTAACAGGCAACTTGCTGGCCACAAGTTGCCTGTGATTGGTCTTTATACTCACCAGCGTATTTCCTGCATGTGTGTTTGTGGAACTCGACCTCGGCTTGTGTTTGACACCTGATATCGTGTTATCCCTCTGTACTGACGTGATCTCCTGGCTTCTGACCATTTGTATTTTGACCTCGATTCTGCATTATCCCTGTGTACTGATGTGACCTCCTGGTACTTGACCTTGGCTTCAATTTTGTCCTGTTTTTGTCAACGGTGTGTTATTGCTTGTTTGGTTTCTACCCAACCTACAAGTTTACTATTCTGTCTTTGTCTTTTGTTTTCTCCACTTTGTTCCCTCCCTGTAAGCCCCTGCACGTACTTAAGCTAGGGACTGCCGTCCAGTAGTGCACCGTCGGTTAGGACAGATCGTGCAAGTAGGTAGGGATAGCGGTGTGGGCGGAGCTCAGGGCTGCACTTCTCCCTACCACTTGTGACAGGTTAAGTTGAAGCACTTCAGTTACAGTTCTCAACATGCAATGGACTGCCAGAAGTTACACAAATGGAGTTTTAACAGCTCTTACAGTTGACTTGACTGCACAGATAGTTAATGGGCCAAAAGTGTCTGTTTAGAGCAGTCTTCCTTACAATGCACTTCTCTAGATTTGTACATTTGCATCTAGAAATTAGGGTGCACACTTTCTCTGATATGAAGCAACCAAAGGGCGGCCCCTAAAAGTCAGACTTTGCTTTGCTGAACATATTGTCGTACTCAAAGTTTAAGTTTTCCACAGTGTCATCGGCATGATGTGGAACAGTGGGTATATCCAGATTTCTGCATTTGATACTTGTCCAGGTACGGAAAAGATTTACACAACTGGACAATACTGAAGTAAAATCTATAAGCTTCTTGTAGTGCAATTCACCTTTACAGAACTTCTACTGTTCTTTTATTCTTTGTGAATATGGCCTATTAATACCAGGTGCATAGAGACAAAGAAGATTGACAGCAGAAAAAGACCACATGGTCCATCTAGTCTGCCCTTATATTATTTCTTATTTATTTTAGGATAGATGTGTTTACATTTACTTATTGTAGACTTCTTAACAACCTGTGCTTATAGTCTATTTCCTGATTATTTTCTGATCTTCCCCAACTAATTGTAGACTGTGACCCCTTTTTATTTTTATTTTTTATTTTTTATTAAAAACACTTCACTCCAGAAACTTATTCATGGCTTTAACATACCTAATGGTTTTGATCATGTCTCCCCTTTACATTCTTTCCTCAAGGCTATACAGATTGAGTTCTTTAAGTCTCTTATGATATGTTTTATTCTTTAGACCATCCATCATTTTTTTAGCCTGCTTTTGCAACCATTTCATTTTATCTATGTCTAGATAGATATAGATGAAATACATTAGATGAAACACATAGTACTATATAAAAACATATTTGTGAACCCCTTTGTATCGCTGCTCTGCAGTGGGATGCTACACTTGTCTCGACTTTCAGGAGCAAGTGTAAACCCCCATGTTTCACAATCCTGCCAAAATAGGTGGCATCTGCTGACAGGTGAGGAAAGATCAGTAGAGATCAACCCTGCTACAGCCAGTAGAAACTCTGCTTAGGCAATTAGAGTTTTCCTTCCATTCCCCCGCCCACCCCCAAACAGATGACAAATAAATTGCTTTTTAATACAGTCACAAAGTGATGGCCCCAGATTTTTTGTATTAGCAGTTCAATGTGGTGGATCATTCTCAAGGTTCTGTATGTGTGCAAGCAAGTACCGGTCATATACACTTTCTACAGCTAACCAGTAATCCAGAATATATTTTTTAAACTTCTTTTTAGTTTTCCCATTATAAATGTACAAGGCATTGAAGAGGACAGGCACATATCCATCATATCACTACAGCAGTAAGCCAATTAAGGAGACATATGAAGTAACACATAATAAATGTAAAAAAGTTGTTCCCCTCCCTTACTCAGATCTATTTGACCAATGTGCTACTCATCTAACAATTCCCCTTCTTGGGCCTCTTTCACACATGAGCAATATGGAATGTGTCAGGAGGATCTGTTTGATGAAAATTTATGGTTTTGCAAGCAAGTCGAATCTATAATTGTGTTCAGTGTTTAATTTTTTGTTGTTGTCAGGATTGTATCCGCAAAGAAAAGTGTATATTTTAAAGAAAAAGTGAAGACTATCAGACAGCATCTTCTAGCAACCATTAGTGAAATATGGACTGCATCCAGATGCCATCTGTATGGCGTTGTTATCGCTGACTGACTTGTATGGACCAGTCCAGCGTGAAAATCTGATGAAGATAACATGTTGTGATTTTTTTAATGAAAGAATGATAGTCAGTGAAAAACAATGCTCATATGTACCCATTGAAAAGAGTGATAGTCAGGTCTAGAAGCTATCTGTTGTAAAAAGGGACGGCATACGGATGGAAATCGTGCTCAAGTGAAATAAGCCTATTATCACCTTTGTTTTCACGGTGTAATAGTTACATCTGTTATGATCTGTTTGAGTCCATTCTATCAGGCTTACATTATTTTTAATGGGAGAAAAAGCCCTGTCTGTCAGAAACATGACAGAAAAGAGGTGTTTTATTCCACACTGAAGTTAATGAATAATGGATAGAAACAGAAGGTATTATAATTATATCCATTTTTTCTGCCTGTAACAAAATAACAGTAAAGTCAGAGCAGATGTGAACTTAGTCTTAGGGTAATTTCAGACAAGCGTGTCCAGTGCGTAATACATGCTCCATGTGGGAGCATAATTCCCCGTTATGGACACTGCACCTTTCACCGGACCGTACAGCATTATAATGACTTATAATGCTGTACGTCTCTGCCCGACCTTGCATCTAATGAACTGTACTGATGTCATTATGTCAGTACAGTTCATTAGATGCAAGGTCGAGCAGACACTCAGCATTATGAATCGTTATAATGCTGTGCGGTCCTGTGAAATGAGCAGACTAAAAGGATTAGCTACAGTATTCTCAGGTGTTTAATACTCGTGAAGGACACCTTGATTGAGACTAGGGTTGAGCGAATTGAGCTTTGGATCATAGATCTGAAGTTGATTTTTTTCAAAAACTTTGTGGCTAATGCAGTTTCCATACAGCATTAAAATGTATTGGCTCCGTGTAGGCAAACTTCGTGTTGGCAGAAGTTGCGTAACATAGAAATCCGAACCAGCCAGTACTAAAGCCCACTTTGGATTCCTATTTTGAGATGTTTTTAAATACGCAGATAGGAATACCGTTGTAATTCACCTAAGTCTCGTGCAACTTGGCTGACACCAAGTTTGCTAATACACAGCCAATACATTGACTGCTGGAATCGCTGTTAAAGTGTACCTAATCTTTTGAAACTTTTTATTAAAAACTACTAAATTAGGTAACTGGTACAGGTGGGAGGTGTTATCAGTGATTGATAGCATTGTGTGTATAAATGTACAGTCGTGGCCAAAAGTTTTGAGAATCACATAAATATTGGAAATTGGAAAAGTTTCTGCTTAAGTTTTTATAATAGCAATTTGCATATACTCCAGAATTTTATGAAGAGTGATCAGATGAATTGCATAGTCCTTCTTTGCCATGAAAATTAACCTAATCCCCAAAAAAAACTTTCCACTGCATTTCATTGCTGTCATTAAAGGACCTGCTGAGATCATTTCAGTAATCGTCTTGTTAACTCAGGTGAGAATGTTTGACGAGCACAAGGCTGGAGATCATTATGTCAGGCTGATTGGGTTAAAATGGCAGACTTGACATGTTAAAAGGAGGGTGATTCTTGAAATCATTGTTCTTCCATTGTTAACCATGGTCAGGGTCGGCGCTTCCATAGAGGCAAGGGGGGCAATTGCCCCCGGGCCCCCGAGTCCTTAGGGCCCCCCCCGCGCCGACCCGCAACTAACTTTAGGCAGGACAGTCACAAGGAGATGAGCGCTTCCATTATGGAAGCGCTCATCTCCAGTCATCTGTATTGCCGTCCTCAGGACAGCGATACAGATGGCTGTGCGGCAGGGGACGGAGAGGTGTGTCCCTTTCCCTTCCTCTGATAGGCTGCCGGTCTAATGCCTGCAGCCTATCAGAGGCCGGCAGGCGGCGCGATGACATCATCGCGCCGCCTGAGCCCTGAGCCGTACACAGCGCGGAACACAGGCCGGAAAAGGCCTGCATCGCATCGCTGCCAAGGAGGTAAGTATAAGTGTTTTTTTTTCTTTTTTTTTTTTCTGTACAATACTGGTGGCTACTGGCAAATGATAGGGGGGGGCCCTATGGCTAGTGGCACATGATAGGGGGGCCCTATGGCTAGTGGCACATGATAGGGGGGGCCCTATTGCTAGTGGCACATGATAGGGGGGCCCTATGGCTAGTGGCAGATGATAGGGGGGGCCCTATGGCTAGTGGCACATGATGGGGGGGCCCTATGGCTAGTGGCACATGATAGGGGGGGCCCTATGGCTAGTGGCACATGATAGGGGGGGCCCTATGGCTAGTAGCACATGATAGGGGGGCCCTATGGCTAGTGGCACATGATTGGGGGGCATCTATGAGGGCACATTTTACTGGCACATTATTGGGGGACATCTATGGGGGCACTTCTTACTGGCACATTATTGGTGGCACTATAGGGGCATCTACTAAGGCCACAAAGAACGGTTATTTTATATGGGGGCTCTGTATAGGGGCATTTTATACTGGGACACATTATGGTGGGTACTATGGGGAAGGGGGGAGAGGAATACTATGGGGTCATCTACGGGGGCACTGAGAAGGGGTATTATATGCTTACAAATTATGAGGGACACTGAGGGCATCTACTGGCGCACTATATATCGGGCATTTTATACTGGTATATTATGGGGGGCACTAGGGGGGAGAGGAGCACTATAAGGGCATTTACTGGGGTCACTATATAGGGACATTAGCTCAACTGGGGGCATTACAAGGGGGTATTTTTTGCACTGTCACATTATAAGGAGAATTATTTCTACTGGGGGGGTTATGGTGGGCTTTATTACTCCCCCATGGTATGACCCCCTAGTAGCAGCACCATCCTCTCCCTGCTCTGCTATCCCTCTGCCCTTTCTCCAAATTCTTATTATGAAATCTTTCTCATTAGGATAAAACGCAACATCAGCTCCGCCGAGCCCCCGGCCAAAGTGTGGAAGTGGCGTCCGAGATCCCCAAGGGCCAAGGCAAGTAACTGTAAGTTTTCATATGAATTATGTTTATGTTATACACATATAGCCTACACTGTGCCCCACAATATACAGTATACCGCTACACTGTGCCCCAAAATATACAGTTTCTTCTGTAAAAGTCATCAAGTGTCATGGGGGGGGCCCCTTATTGTTTTTCGCCCCAGGGCCCCATTTCACCTACAACCGGCCCTGACCATGGTGACCTGCAAAGAAACGCGTGCAGCCATCATTGCGTTGCATAAAAATGGCTTCACAGGCAAGGATATTGTGGTTACTAAGATTGCACCTCAATCAACAATTTATAGGATCATCAAGAACTTCAAGGAAAGAGGTTCAATTCTTGTTAAGAAGGCTTCAGGGCGTCCAAGAAAGTCCAGCAAGCGCCAGGATCGTCTCCTAAAGAGGATTCAGCTGCGGGATCAGAGTGCCACCAGTGCAGAGCTTGCTCAGGAATGGCAGCAGGCAGGTGTGAGCGCATCTGCACGCACAGTGAGGCGAAGACTTTTGGAAGATGGCCTGGTGTCAAGAAGCCCCGCAAAGAAGCCACTTCTCTCCAACAAAAACATCAGGGACAGATTGATCTTCTGCATAAAGTATGGTGAATGGACTGCTTAGGACTGGGGCAAAGTCATATTCTCCGATGAAGCCTCTTTCCGATTGTTTGGGGCATCTGGAAAAAGACTTGTCCGGAGAAGAAAAGGTAAGCGCTACCGTCAGTCCTGTGTCATGCCAACAGTAAAGCATCCTGAGACCATTCATGTGTGGGGTTGCTTCTCATCCAAGGGAGTGGGCTCACTCACAATTTTGCCCAAAAACACAGCCATGAATAAAGAATGGTACCAAAACACCCTCCAACAGCAACTTCTTCCAACAATCCAACAACAGTTTGGTGAAGAACAATGCATTTTCCAGCACGATGGAGCACCATGCCATAAGGCAAAAGTGATAACTAAGTGGCTCGGGGACCAAAACGTTGACATTTTGGGTCCATGGCCTGGAAACTCCCCAGATCTTAATTCCATTGAGAACTTGTGGTCAATCCTCAAGAGGCGGGTGGACAAACAAAAACCCACTAATTCTGACAAACTCCAAGAAGTGATTATGAAAGAATGGGTTGCTATCAGTCAGGAATTGGCCCAGAAGTTAATTGAGAGCATGCCCAGTCGAATTGCAGAGGTCCTGAAAAAGAAGGGCCAACACTGCAAATACTGACTCTTTGCATAAATGTAATGTAATTGTCGATAAAAGCCTTTGAAACGTATGAAGTGCGTGTAATTATATTTCACTACATCACTGAAACAACTGTAACAAAGATCTAAAAGCAGTTTAGCAGCAAACTTTGTGAAAACTAATATTTGTGTCATTCTCAAAACTTTTGGCCACGACTGTACATACAGAGATAGCTGTCAGTCACTGATAATCCCTCCTCCCTGCACTGATAGCTCTTTACAGGACTGCAGATGTAAATGTGAAAAATTCAAGTTATACTGAATCTTTTACCACAAAACTACAGTATATATAAATCTACTCAGCTCCTCCTGCTCTATAACATGCTGCCTGCAGATTCCATGGTGACAGGTCCTCTTTAAGAAAAGTTTTTAGTGGGCAAAAAGTTGAAAAACATAAAACTATATATATATATATATATATATATATATATATATAATAAATAAATAACACCGCAGCACATCCGATGGTGAAGAAAAAGTGGGATCCTTTATTCACCTATGCGACGTTTCAGTCCGCTTACTGGGACCATTCTCAAAGCATTGCTTGAGAATGGTCCCAGTAAGCGGACTGAAACGTCGCATAGGTGAATAAAGGATCCCACTTTTTCTTCACCATCAGATGTGCTGCGGTGTTATTTATTTATTTTACATCATACACCTTAGTAAAGTGTTTTCATCGCTGGCACCCAATTACCTACCACCAGGAGTGCTGCCCTGAACTTCCGCAACTATATATATATATAAATTTGGTATTGGCATAATTATATTGACCCACACAATTAATTTATCATGTCACTTACAGTGCATGGTGAACACCATAAAAACAAAACCCAATAAATAAAATTGCAGAATTGCTGTGTTTATGCTTTCATCCCCCAATTCTTTTTAAAGCTATACAATACATTAGATGTACCCTAAACCAGTTCCAATTATAAATTTAAAAATTTATAAAAATAGCCACATCCTTCAGGTGATTTCTGTTTTACAAACAGAAATCTTGTCCAGCTCCAGGGGTAAATAAGAATTCCATAACGGCAGACACCAGCCGACAATGTCCGTGACTGGAAGCAAACCTATCACGGACCTTTAAGTCATTTGTGACCACGGCATCTGAAGGGTTATTCACTGTATGAGGGTTGTTTCTGATGAGCAAACGGCACCTCAACAATGAGACTGCAGCAAACTTTCAGTTACTATGGCAGTTGCGAGCCTTGTGAAAACTTCCAGGCCTGCCACAGCAAAGTTCTTATTGAGTCCTGCCTCAGTCAGAGCTCAATATGAACATATAGTTCATCCATAGACTGCAATGGTAAACTATGATCATATGTTAAAGTCCCCTAGAGGGACTAACAAACTTAAAAAGTTTTAAAAATATAAAATAGCATTGCAAATTCAAATCATCCTTTCTCCATTTCACATATAAAAGCAAACAAAAAAATAAACATCATTGGCATTGACGCATACGAATATATCAAATAATTTATCTCATAAGGTGAACATCAAATGGTGAAAAAAAATCTAAATAGTTGAATCACTTCTTATTGGTCACTTTGCATCTTAAAAAATGAATAAAAAGTTATGAAAATGTCATACCCCAAAATACTTGTATTAATAAAAATAAAGCTTGCCCCACAAAACACAATACCATAGATGAAAATATAAAAAGTTATGGGTGTTAGAATATGGAAATGCAAAGACATTTGAACAAAAAATGACAAATTTAATAATAATAATAATAATAATTATAATAAATAATAGAGTAAAGATAATGTGCAACTTTTATCGTCAAGTGAATGCTGTGAAAACAAAGCAGGTAAGAAGATAGACAACTGCTGTTTTTTACAATTCTAACCCATTTAGAATTTTTTTTCTAGATTCCCAATGCAACGTACGGAGTATTAAATGGTACCATTAGAAACTGCAACCTGTCCTGCAAAAAATAAGCCCCATAAGGCTAGGTAAATGGAAAATTGAAAAGTTATGGGCTTTGAAAGGCAGGGAGTAAAAAATGCTAGTGAAAAAAAAATATATTTTTTTACAACAGGAAAGTGCTAAGTACAAAACTAGCTCGCATCCTTAAAGGGGTTATCGAAGACTAATAAAGACTTCCCACCGACCCGCAGTGGTGATCATAATTACCTGGTCCCCGACACTGATTCAATCGCTCCCAGGGCGGCTCTTCCTCTCCCTGCAGGGTAGAAATCAACATCCATCAATGTTGACACTTGACCGCTGTAACTAATCATAGGCAGCAGCAGTGACCTACTCCACTTGCATCACGTGACCAGTTGTCCTGACAGAAGGGGAGCAGGTAAACACTACAGCCTTTGATTGGCTGCAGCGGTCATGTTTTCCCCATTTACGGATTTTGATTTCAGTACAGCAGGGAGAGGAAGAGCAGGTCCTTTGAGTGACAGACACCAAACCCAGCAGCAGAGACCAGGTAAATATGATCACCACCGCGAGTCAGCCATTCTGGGAGGTCTTTATTAGTCTTGGATAACCCTTTTAAACAGCATCTGTCAGCAGTATCAACTCTATAAAATGCATGCTATCTGGTAGAGTTGATCCCGCTGAGTGAAACAACCTCGAGTCACAGAGCCAGACATCCTCACTGTTTCCCTGCCTGGTCTTGTAATCACACACATGAACCAGTGCGGTTAGTCAGGTTTACCCGATATTGAGATCCAAACTGCACAATTCACCATTTATTGAATTACTGGGCTAGGCAGGAAGATAGTGAGGATGCCTGGCCCTTTCTCTCAAAGTCTGTGCTCCAAGAGCCTAGGCTCATCCTTCGGTGCACTGAAGTCCTCTTTAGTATATGCCAGGGGTTACCAACTTCCATCACTCCATCTGTTGTGAAACTACAACTCCCAGCATGCTCTATTCACTTCTATAGTTCTGAGAAAATCCAAGCAAGTGTGCAGGCTGGGAGTACATTTATCACTGGCGTATGTAATAAATCAGATCTCAAAAATGGAGCCACAGAGCTAACAGAGGGGCGTTTTGCACTGCAGGATCAACACTATCTGGCAGTATGCTTGCGTTAATAGGGTTGATCCTGCTGACCAATGCCCTTTAAGGGGTCAAGGAAATGTTATGATTCCAGTTGTTAAAGATCTTTCCCTGAATGTAGTTGCCATTGTGACTAACTGTGGCTAATTTGTTCACACAAGATTTTGAAAAACTCCCTGATAAACTCATCCAGTCCCAGTGCTTTGCCTGACTTCAGGGACCTGATGGCCTCAGAGACTTCTTCCAGAGATAGGGGTGCATTTAGGGCCTCTAATAGTTCCTGAGACAATACAGGCAGTCAGAACCAATCCAAAAAACATATGCTTATTAGAAGGAATTTGAGGCTCATGCTTGTACTAGGCTATAAAGAAAGAATAAATATATCATTAACCTTTTTTGGTTTTTTTTCCTTAAAGTGTAACTGCCGTTTAATTTTTTATTCCCTTAATGGTATAGTACACCCTGCTGTATAAGTGCTTTTGTGATTTAAAATGTGATCATTTTAAGTTTTACCTGCTAATAACTCCCACAAATGCATGCTACTTTCCTATTCAGCAGCTCTCATCTCACAGTGTTGCCATGTGCAGTCCGTTTTCTCAGCATTATAACAAGAGACGGATGAGCTCTGGGAGGAGGATCTCAGCCCTGACAGCCTGGAGCTGGGCGGAGGCAGAAAGTGAAGGGGGAAGGGCTGCTTTAGATGGCCATATCTTCTCAATGGTAGCAGCTAGAAATATGCTGGTCTTGTTTGAAAGCTGACAGTCCAGGCTTTCATACGTCCAAGCAACAGAGGAGAAATCACTGTTAGAAATAGAGTCGGGAATAATCGCGGGTAAAATCTGCTTTTACTTTCAGCTTCATTCACAGCATCCCGATTTCTATCATTGATATCTTCCCCTGTACTGAACAGATTTATGTCATATCTGGTATGGAATGTCAGCTTTCAGACAATACAAAGCCCATATTTCTAGCTGGTACCAAACCAGAGATATAAGCAGCTAAAGCAGACTCTCCCCCCCCCCCCCCCCCTGTCAGTCTGGAAGAGAATGAGGGACAGCTGGCTATTAAGAGGTTCAAATAAATGCTTACCGATTTAATGTAATTTCAGGGCTTATCTCTGGCTAGCTGTGTGTTAGGATACACACTGCTCTGGGTACTGTGGGAAGTTATCTGCATTCTGATTGGTCCTGCTAGTTCATGTGAGGAGAGCAAGGGCTTATGAGAAGTGAGGGAAATACAGGATGGCCTCAAGGAAGGGCAAAGATCATCACAGGAAGAGCAGTAGAGGCCATCTTAGGAAGTTGCTGAAATAGAGGCACCGAGAAATATGGTTGCTAAGGGCTGAATACAGACACCAGAAAGGTAAAATTAGCTGAAAAATGCAGCTTTATGAATGTTACCTTCAGCATCACATATGTTAGTTATTTCAATTTTGGTAGTGAAATGGCAGTTACACTTTAAGTACTCCACATCTCTGATGCAGCATTTGAACTGCTCCCTATTTAGGTAGACATTGCTCAAATGAATTTCTTGCCAGACTCTATGCAGTTCAGCGAGCTAACATTGGACAAGAAAATATTTCAGAAATGTGTTTCTAACATCAGTTGGACACATGAAAAAAAGGTGCCCCCTCAGCACTGCCTTTGATATTTCCCAGTATAGAGGAATGTTAGACACATGGGCTCCTTTGGATAGATCATCAGCATCGGAACCCTGCTGATCAGCTGAGAAGACAGCAGCACTCGCAGAAGCACCACTTCCTTCTTAATGTTTTCTGCAGGACAGTGACGTCACAACTATGTAAGTGGCCTGGGCACGGTTGAGCACCATTGAAGTGAATGGGAATGAGCCGTGCCCAGGCCACGTACATAATCACAATGTCATTGGCCTGCAGGGAAACAGCAAGAAGGAAGCAGCGCTACTGCGGGTAACACTGCCTTCTCAAACAGCTGATGAAATGCTGATTATCTATCTAAAGGATAGATCATCAGTAATAAAAAGGTACAGAACTCCTTCAAGCTCCTGAGGTTGTACAGATTCCAGAATAAAGCAGCATTCATAAATCGTTTCACTGGGACCTATTTACTAGGTCCTCGACTTTGTCCACAGTAGCTTGTTATTTCCAACTATATCACACACTTGTGAAAGAATATCATCTGTCTCCATATTTTGTACCCTGTATTCTAATTCACTCTGGTAGCTTAAGTCTCTCATATGTCTAGTGAGATGTGTCTTGTCACTGAAAAATACCACCTTTTATAGATTATGGTGGCAGCAGTGCGGTTATAGTCGGCCTCACAGTCTGATGGTTGGCCAGGCAAGGAACCTTGAGAAGCCATTGGAGACACCAGCACCATCTTGGAATTACCTGTGGTCTATATTGATTCATCTCCATCTAGGGTGCCTCTTTGCCACCATTCTAGGTGTTTGTAGCAGGTAAACAGGGGATTTTACATCTATAGCACCAGAACGACAAGCCTGGAAATATAGTTGATAATCTGATACGTTTTCTGTGAAAGGTTTCCTGGTGTATAAATGGTTAAAATGCAGTAAGATCAATAATGTAGCCTATAGCTGAAATGTCTCTCTAGGCTAGTCTGCCATCACATGACCATACTCCTGCTGTTTATCTCTGCATTGTGACATCCCATATACTGAACATGTAGTTATCTTACCTCTAACCCTACCTGTATTACTGGACAGCATACATTTCACATCTCTTCACTGCTCACAGCTGCCACCGCTTCTATAGGGAATGTGTGTTACATATTGGGCAGCAGATTGTACAGTGCCTAATAAGCAAGAGGGCAGCAGTATTGTGTGTGAAGATGTGACCTCACATCCTGTAATAAAGGGGCAAGCATGCAGTACATATCCTAAAGATGAAACAATATCAGATAAGTTGGTATCTGACTCTTAGCAACCATACCAATCAGCTCTTTTAAATGGTCCTTGGATGAGAGCTGCAATAGGACTGAGCAGCACAAAGGCTATGTGACTAATGAACTTGATGTCACAGGCTGAGCAAGAAGCCATTGTGCTTGCCCCCCTGCTGTAGCCTCATCCAACAGATGATTGGTAGGATTTTGACCCCCACAGTTTAGATATTCATGACCTATCCTGAGAACAGGTCATTGATATTTAAGTCCTGGACAACCCCTTTAATAAAATACACCGTTAAAAAGAACACTTAATTCACACATTTGCGATGAATGAAAGATTCAAGCTTAAAATCTTATCTAACACAAATTGCGTAATTCAGTGGAAACAAAATAGATGTATTAACCCCTTAAGGACCCGTGCCGTACATGAACGGCGCTGGTGGACGTGACTTAAGGACCCGTGCCGTACATGTACGGGCGGGTGCAGCACCCACCCAATCAGCGGCAGGGGACCGGCAGTCACCGACCCTGCTGCATACGCCAGTATCAGTGAAAACACAGATGACGACATATTAACCCCTTGTATGCAGCGGTCAAAGCTGACCACAGCACCCCATCACTGCAGCGCAGCCCAATAGGCATCGGGGCCGGCCTTCTACGGAAGCCTGTGAGACCCAGCCTAAGGGCTGGACAAGCTGACATGAAATGGATTAACATACACAATCTATTGTAATGCATTGCAGAGGGGATCAAACCCCCAGAAGTTGAAGTCCCAGAGTGGGACAAAAATTAAATTGTAAAAATAAAAAATAAATAAAAACAAAAGTTTTTCATAATAAAAAAATTAAGTTTCAAGTAAAAAATAAAAATAAAATGCCCCTTTCCCAAAATAAAACACATAAATTTGGTATCGACATGTCCATAATGACCGGCTCTATAAAAATATCACATGACCTAACCCCTCAGATGAAAACATTTGTCACCTTACATCACTAAAAGTGCAACACCAAGCGATCAAAAAGGCATATGCCCCCCAAAATAGTACTAATCTGTCACCTCATCACGCAAAAAATTAAAATAAAATAACTATGGCTCTAGGACTATGGAGACACTAAAACATGATTTTTTTTTTGTTTCAAAAATGCTTTTATTGTGTTAAATGTAAAAAATAAACAAAAAAAAGTAGACATATGAGGTATCGCAGCGTCCGTAACAACCTGCTCTATAAAAACACCACATGACCTAACCCCTCAGGTGAACACCGCAAAAAACAAGACAAAAAAAAAACGGTGGCAAAAAAGCCATTTTTAGTTACCTTACATCCCAAATAGTGTAATACTAAGCGATCAAAAAGTCACATGCACCCTGTAAGAAGGTACAGTACAAGGAATCATTGTGGATGATAGGTACGTGTCACCGAGGTTCCTGGCCTCGGTGGAGTAAGAGGGTTTTTTTTTGTGTCAGCAGTAGTTGCTGTTTGACACCTTGGTACTTAGCATGGCTGTAATAGCTTATCCGGGATGGCTCTTACTGGGAGTAGTCAAAGTGCTGGGTGGGTGACTACTCCCCACGTTCCAGGCCGGGTTTTGCCAGGGGCATAAAATCAGCCAGCACTGCCAGGTGGAGAGGATTACCTCTGTCTGACAATGGAGGTTAGGAGGTCTGTGTGTTGGGCATCATGTGTGAATAAACACTGAAGTTTGAAATACGAACTTGTATTTTGCTTCTGTACTGCGTCCGCTTATCCTAACTACCAGAGTGAATCCCCACAATTTGTGGAAGATGCAGTCATGAGCAGTGAGGCTGGCGTGAACGCCGAAATATTTTTTGGTTTTGCATTTTTACGCACGGTTGTATGTCATACATCAAACCAGCGGTATTACAACCTGTGTCCCACGACAAAATTGAGGCTATTCTGAAGGCCCTCATGGAGGCTAATCAGCAGCGAGAGACAAACCTTCAACAAACCCGAGCGTCCACGATGCCCGGAAGGCAGTCCGTGCGGCGATTCCTAAGATCAGTGGTCCCCAACTTTTTTTGCGCCAAGGACCAGTTTCATACAAGACAATTTTCCCAGGGACCGGGTGGGGTGGTGCTCTGGGGCGGGCAGGGCTTAGGGGGTGCTGGTCGGCGCTGACTGATTCACCTGCATAACAAAACACAAGGTGCATCCCCCATTCACAGTAGTTATTAACCCCTTCAGCGGTCTTCACAGTATTTATTTCCCCCTTTCAGCAGTCCCCACTTCACAGTAGTTATTAACCCCAGAGACATCCACACTATACCCTCCACAGAGACTTCCACACTATACTCCCCACAGAGACCTCCACACTATACTCCCCACAGAGACCTCCATGCTCAGGTGTGACCCTGAGGATAGCATCTCTCTATACTGCCGCAGCTCACATGACTGGTTACTACAGGCGACACGCGCGCTCTCGGTGTCTTCGTTTCCAAGGATACAATGGCTCTCGTAGCAGATGACCGTCACACGTGACTGACCATATGACAGGTAATATAAGGGGCGGGCCGTCCTCCACGTGATGCGGGAATGAGCAGCGTCTCAGTGACTGTTGCTAACGCTGGTCTGAAGAACGTACTCAGTATCAGCTGGTGGGAGAAGCTCAGAGCGGCACATGCATACTGCGAGCCCTTTAGGCTGCTGCACATTGAAGGGGTGAGGGCGCTCGGATGGGATTGACAGCTGCAGAGACCAATAGACGTTCTGAATTTATATTCAGCCTCCAATCAGACAGAAAGTTGTGCGGGGCATCTGCCTAAGATGAAACCCGCAGACAAAATCAAAACCTACCTCGCGATGTACGAGAAAGTGGCCACAAGGGAGAAGCCCAAGACCAGCGGGCTGAGGTAGTCACTCCGTTCCTGGCATCCTTTTCCCGGCGGGTGTATTTTGACTTGCCGGACAATCAAGCAGCCGACTACCAAAAAGTAAAGGGTGAGATTTTGGTAAGACTGGTGGGGTGAATGTGTTGGTCCGGGACCAGCAGGTACATCAGTGGGGGGGTTTAAGCTGTCTGAGCCCGCAAGACCCCAGTATAATGACTTACTCAACTTCTTGCAAAGTGGCTACAGCCTGAGGTGCTGAGTCCCATGGCTATGCTGAATAGACTATTGGCTAATATGTTCCGCAGGGCTTTGCCATCCCCTCTCCAGCAATGGATTGGCCAGGTCTCTCCTGGTAATACCCTTGAGATGGTCGACCTTGTGAAATGCTATGAGGCTACCCAGAATCTACAGGGGGGTTCTTTTGGGAGGGGGGCAGTCAAATCCCGTAAATCTTCACCCCAAATCCGGCGACTTGTGTCAACCAAACCCTCCCGGGATGTACCCCCTATGGACCCGGCTCCGATAGTCTGCTGGCGGTGTCGGGAGCTTGGCCATGTACGAGCTGACTGTCCACATCAGGTGGAACCCATGGACACAAACTATGATTTCCGTCAGTCGTTATATGCCAGGAAGCTGTGTCCAGCAGGTACCCCAGAAACTCAAAATCACTTGTGCCAGGTGGAAGTGGGAGACACTCCAGTGGAGGCCCTGCTGAACCCAGGGAGTCTGATGTTCCTAGTAAGGGCTCCCCTGGTAAGGTCCGCTGAGTATACCCGGAAAGTCGGGGACATGTGCATTCATAGGTACTTAAAAGACTATCCCACTGCCCTCTAACCACGGGGGGTGGACTCAAGAAGTGGCAGTAGCCACAAACTTGCACTACAAACTTGTAATAGGGAGAAACTTCCCTGGTTTCCCGACACTGTGGCCTGCTACGAAAGTGACTGATACCCATAAGACAGGGGTAACTCCAGCAGAGTGGCCTTGCTTCGGGGGGAGGCTGAAGGGCCAGCGGTAGGGGTGACCGCAGCTTCGGTGTAAGAGGGGAAGACAATCCCACTGAGTGTAATGGTGGGAGACGTGGAGGACTTGCCGACGGGGCCAGAGCTGGCAGACTTCAATGTCTCCGGGCATAATTTTGGTACGGCACAACACCGGGACCCCACCCTATCCCGAGCCTGGGAAAATGTATTAATATTAGATGGTGAACCACAACAAGCTGAGGCAGACTCAGTGTTCCCCCATTTTGTGGTTCAGCAGGATATGTTGTATTGAGTTAACCAGCTGCAGGGTGAACCCATTGAACAGTTGGTGGTGCCCCAGGCTTATCGCAACATAGTCTTAGAGTTAGCCAACCAACATGTTCTCGGGGATCATCTGGGAATTCAGAAAAACACAGGACCGGATTCTACAACGGTTTTACTGGCCCAGTGTGTTTAGGGAGGTGGACAAATTATCTACGTCTTACCCGACCTGCCAGGCAACTAGCCCCCAGCACCTTTTCCCGTAGTCCCTTGGTACCTCTCCGGATCATCGAGGTACCGTTTGAGCGTATCGATATGGACCTCATAGGCACAGTACCGAAGTCCGCTAGAGAACACCAACACATCTTGGTTGTCCTAGACTACGCCACTTGGTACCCGGAGGTGGTGCCACTTCGACATACATCGACTAAACCAATAGCTAAGGAGCAAATGGAAATGTTCTCCTGAGTGGGGCTACCTAAAGAGGTTCTGACTGATCAGGGGACCCCTTTTATGTCCAAGGTGATGAGGGAACTCCGTAAGTTGCTGCACATAAAACCGCTACAGACGGCCGTTTACCATCCGTAAACACTGTCTGGTAGAAAGGTTTAACCAAACATTAAAAAATATGTTGAAAAGGGTGGTGGCTAAAGATGAGAACTGGGACCTCCTTCTGCCCTATCTCATGTTTGCAGTGCGAGAGGTACCCTAGGCCTCTACTGGATTCTCGCCCTTCAAACTGCTACATGGCAGACACCCTCGCGCTCTCTTGGATATAGCCAAAGAGGTATGGGAACAACAGACCACTTCGTATAAAAGTGTTATTGAGCATGTTACCTACATGCAAGAACGGACAGACAGTGTTGCCTCTTAGGGAGCATATGGAAACAGCTCAGCGAGCCCAGTTGGGTCTATAATTGGCAGGCTCGGGTCCGGTTCTTTAACCCGGGTTACCAGGTTTTGGTTCTGGTACTACAGTTGCTGGCTAGGTGGCAGGGGCCCTACGAGGTACTCGAGAAAGTTGGATATGTGAACAAGGTACACCAGCCAGGGCGGCAAAAGCCGGAACAGATCTACCATGTTAATTTACTTAAACTGTGGAAGGATAAGGAGATCTCTACGGAAGACAGCCCGCGTACAGGTTTTCTAGGGGAAGAGGTTCCGGCCCCTTTGTCTGATGCAAGGGAAGCGGTTGTCGCCTTAAAAGTTGCCGACCAGCCTCTCCTCTAAACAGACACAGGAGGCCAGGGAGTTTGTTAGTTGGAACACGGATGTGTTCTTGGACCTCCCTTCCACAATCCAGCATGACATTGTCACGGAACCTTAGGCCAAAGTCCGGTTACAACTATACCGGGTACCCGAGGCTCAGCGTCAAGCCGTCTCAGAGGAAGTGCAGTTAATGCTGCAATTAGATGTCATTAAGGAGTTTAAAAGTGAGTGGGCCAGTCCTATAGTCTTAATACCCAAGCCAGACGGGAAGTTATGGTTCTGTAATGATTTTTGTAAACTGAACGAGATTTCCAAATTCGATGCGTATCCCATTCCATGGATGAGCTTATTGAGAGGTGAGGACAAGCCCAGTATTTTTGTTATGACCCTCACAAAAGGGTACTGGCAGGTGCCCTTAACGTTGGCTGCCAAAGAGAAAACTGCCTTCATCACACCTGAAGGGCTGTATTAGTACAAGGTGCTACCCTTTGGACTGCATGGTGCCCCCGCAACTTTTCAACGGCTTATAGACATGGTTGTCATCCACAGTACCGACTGGGAAAGTCACCTACCCAAAGTGCAGGCTGTAGTGGACTCAGTCAGAAGGCGGGACTAACCGCTAACCCAAAAAAATGTGCGATAGGGTTAGAGGAGACTAAGTACCTGGGGTATGTCATTGGGCGCGGATTCATCAAACCCCAACTAAATTGGCCCCGACCTGTCACCACTAAGCAACTTAAGTCATTTCTGGGAATGGTGGGCTATTACGAGGTTTGTCCCCCCACTTTGCTATGTCATTGACAGGGCTCTTTAACCACCTCAGCCCCCCTAGCTTAAACACCCTTAATGACCAGGCCACTTTTTACACTTCTGACCTACACTACTTTAACGGTTTATTACTCGGTCATGCAACTTACCACCTAAATGAATTTTACCTCCTTTTCTTCTCACTAATAGAGCTTTCATTTGGTGGTATTTCATTGCTGCTGACATTTTTACTTTTTTTGTTATTAATCGAAATTTAACAATTTTTTTGCAAAAAAATGACATTTTTCACTTTCATTTGTAAAATTTTGCAAAAAAAAACGACATCCATATATAAATTTTTCTCTAAATTTATTGTTCTACATGTCTTTGATAAAAAAAAATGGTTTGGGTAAAAGTTATAGCGTTTACAAACTATGGTACAAAAATGTGAATTTCCGCTTTTTGAAGCAGCTGACTCTCTGAGCACCTGTCATGTTTCCTGAGGTTCTACAATGCCCAGACAGTAGAAAAACCCCACAAATGACCACATTTCGGAAAGTAGACACCGTAAGGTATTCGCTGATGAGTGAGTGAGTTCATAGAACTTTTTATTTTTTGTCACAAGTTAGCGGAATATGATGATTTTATTTTTTTTTCTTACAAAGTCTCATATTCCACTAACTTGTGACAAAAAATAAAAACTTCCATGAACTCACTATGCCCATCATGAAATACCTTGGGGTGTCTTCTTTCCAAAATGGGGTCACTTGTGGGGTAGTTATACTGCCCTGGCATTTTAGGGGCCCAAATGCGTGCAAAGTAGTTTGAAATCAAAATCTGTAAAAAATGGCCGGTGATATCCGAAAGGTGCTCTTTGGAATGTGGGCCCCTTTGCCCACCTAGGCTGCAAAAAAGTGTCACACATGTGGTATTGCCGTACTCAGGAGAAGTTGGGCAATGTTTTTTGGGGTGTCATTTTACATATACCCATGCTGGGTGAGAGAAATATCTTGGCAAAAGACAACTTTTCCCATTTTTTTTTATACAAAGTTGGCATTTGACCAAGATATTTATCTCACCCAGCATGGGTATATGTAAAATGACACCCCAAAACACATTGCCCAACTTTTCCTGAGTACGGCGATACCACATGTGACACTTTTTTGCAGCCTAGGTGGGCAAAGGGGCCCACATTCCAAAGAGCACCTTTAGGATTTCACAGGTCATTTTTTACACATTTTGATTTCAAACTACTTACCACACATTAGGGCCCCTAGAATGCCAGGGCAGTATAACTACCCCACAAGTGACCCCATTTTGGAAAGAAGACACCCCAAGATATTCCGTGAGGGGCATGGCGAGTTCCTAGAATTTTGTATTTTTTGTCACAAGTTAGCGGAAAATGATGATTTTTTTTTTTCCTTACAAAGTCTCATATTCCACTAACTTGTGACAAAAAATAAAAACTTCCATGAACTCACTATGCCCATCACGAAATACCTGGGGGTGTCTTCTTTCCAAAATGGGGTAACTTGTGGGGTAGTTATACTGCCCTGGCATTTTAGGGCAGTATACAGTTTGATCAAAGCGCATAGGCCCACTTACCGCGACAAGGTTGCCTCTTGTTTAAGTGGGAACCTACTCTAACCATGGCGCAGAGCCGTGCGGCGACCACCACGCCTCCACACCGCTCCAGCAGGCAATGGGATCCAGCAGCCCCACTGTACAGTGAGGCCACATGGGCCCCGGGTCCCATCACTCCACCAGCACGGCACAGAAGCAGAGACGGCCGCCTTCCAGCGCCGCATGTGAACTGGTGCAAATGGCTCACCTGTTCACAGCCTCTCAGGAACTCCAACTGAGATGTGGTAGGAATTTATAGACCCTTTGCAGACTTCTGCTAATTAAAAAGCACCTAAGCCACATGGGGAGGAGTGCTGATTCAGGGGAGGGGGGAAAAAGAAGTTTATAGCATAAATTGTATGGATATGTAGAGAGAATCTCTAAATCGCACATCCTCATACCTATGCTTCTGATATACAACTGTTTTCAATTATCAGCATTTCTTATGATAAAACATGGCTATACAGCGATGCTATCAATCATTTGCTGTGCTCTATAAAGAGACAATTAGTATACAGTTTGATCAAAGCGCATAGGCCCACTTACCGCGACAAGGTTGCCTCTTGTTTAAGTGGGAACCTACTCTAACCATGGCGCAGAGCCGTACGGCGACCACCACGCCTCCACACCGCTCCAGCAGGCAATGGGATCCAGCAGCCGCACAGCAGCCCCACTGTACAGTGAGGCCACATGGGCCCCGGGTCCCATCACGGCACAGAAGCAGAGACGGCCGCCGTCCAGCGCCGCATGTGAACTGGTGCAAATGGCTCACCTGTTCACAGCCTCTCAGGAACTCCAACTGAGATGTGGTAGGAATTTATAGACCCTTTGCAGACTTCTGCTAATTAAAAAGCACCTAAGCCACATGGGGAGGAGTGCTGATTCAGGGGAGGGGGGAAAAAAAAATGCTGATAATTGAAAACAGTTGTATATCAGAAGCATAGGTATGAGGATGTGCGATTTAGAGATTCTCTCTACATATCCATACAATTTATGCTATAAACTTCTTTTCCCCCCTCCCCTGAATCAGCACTCCTCCCCATGTGGCTTAGGTGCTTTTTAATTAGCAGAAGTCTGCAAAGGGTCTATAAATTCCTACCACATCTCAGTTGGAGTTCCTGAGAGGCTGTGAACAGGTGAGCCATTTGCACCAGTTCACATGCGGCGCTGGACGGCGGCCGTCTCTGCTTCTGTGCCGTGCTGGTGGAGTGATGGGACCCGGGGCCCATGTGGCCTCACTGTACAGTGGGGCTGCTGTGCGGCTGCTGGATCCCATTGCCTGCTGGAGCGGTGTGGAGGCGTGGTGGTCGCCGCACGGCTCTGCGCCATGGTTAGAGTAGGTTCCCACTTAAACAAGAGGCAACCTTGTCGCGGTAAGTGGGCCTATGCGCTTTGATCAAACTGTATACTAATTGTCTCTTTATAGTGCACAGCAAATGATTGATAGCATTGCTGTATAGCCATGTTTTATCATAAGAAATGCTGATAATTGAAAACAGTTGTATATCAGAAGCAGTTGTATATCAGAAGCCCACCTAGGCTGCAAAAAAGTGTCACACATGTGGTATCGCCGTATTCAGGAGAAGTTGGGCAATGTGTTTTGGGGTGTCTTTTTACATATACTCATGCTGGGTGAGAGAAATATCTCGGCAAAAGACAACTTTTCCCATTTTTTTATACAAAGTTGGCATTTGACCAAGATATTTATCTCACCCAGCATGGGTATATGTAAAATGACACCCCAAAACACATTGCCCAACTACTCCTGAGTACGGCGATACCAGATGTGTGACACTTTTTTGCAGCCTAGATGCGCAAAGGGGCCCACATTCCTTTTATGAGGGCATTTTTAGACATTTGGATCCCAGACTTCTTCTCACGCTTTAGGGCCCCTAAAAAGCCAGGGCAGTATAAATACCCCACATATGACCCCATTTTGGAAAGAAGACACCCCAAGGTATTCAATGAGGGGCATGGCGAGTTCATAGAATTTTTTTTTTTTTGGCACAAGTTAGCGGAAATTGGTTTGTTTTTTTTCTCACAAAGTCTCCCTTTCCGCTAACTTGGGACAAAAATTTCAATCTTTCATGGACTCAATATGCCCCTCAGCGAATACCTTGGGGTGTCTTCTTTCTGAAATGGGGTCACATGTGGGGTATTTATACTGCCCTGGCATTCTAGGAGCCCTAAAGCGTGAGAAGAAGTCTGGAATATAAATGTCTAAAAATTTTTACGCATTTGGATTCCGTGAGATTTTATTTTTTGACACAAGTTAGTGGAATATGAGACTTTGTAAAAAAAAAATAATAATTTCCGCTAACTTGGGCCAAAAAAATGTCTGAATGGAGCCTTACAGGGGGGTGATCAATGACAGGGGGGTGATCACCCCCCTGTAAGGCTCCATTCAGACATCCATATGTGTTTTGCGGATCCGATCCATGTATCAGTGGATCCGTAAAAATCATACGGACGTCTGAATGGAGCCTTACAAGGGGGTGATCAATGACAGGGGGGTGATCAGGGAGTCTATATGGGGTGATCACCCCCCTGTAAGGCTCCATTCAGACACCTGTATGTGTTTTGCGGATCCGATCCATGTATCCGTAAAAAAACATACGGACATCTGAATGCAGCCTTAAAGGGGGGTGATCAATGACAGGGGGGTGATCAGGGAGTCTATATGGGGTGATCACCCCCGTCATTGATCACCCCCCTGTAAGGCTCCATTCAGACGTCCGTATGCGTTTTGCGGATCCGATCCATGTATCAGTGGATCCGTAAAAATCATACGGACGTCTGAATGGAGCCTTACAGTGGGGTGATCAGGGGTTAATAAGTGACAGGGGGGGGGTGTAGTGTAGTGCTTGGTGCTACTTATTACAGAGCTGCCTGTGTCCGCTGGTGGTCGATCCAAACAAAAGGGACCACCAGAGGACCAGGTAGCAGGTATATTAGACGCTGTTATCAAAACAGCGTCTAATATACCTGTTAGGGGTTAAAAAAAATCGCATCTCCAGCCTGCCAGCGAACGATCGCCGCTGGCAGGCTGGAGATCCACTCGCTTACCTTCCGATCCTGTGAACGCGCGCGCCTGTATGCGCGCGTTCACAGGAAATCTCGAGTCTCGCGAGATGACGCATATATGCGTGACTGTGCGCAGGGCTGCCGCCTCCAGAACGCGATCCTGCGTTAGGCGGTTAAGGGACACAAGTCAGTGATGGTTCGCTGGGATGATTGGGCGGAAGAGGCTTTCTCTGCCTTGAAGTAGGCCCTGTGCGGGTCCCCGGTTTTGGTGACGCCCGACTTTAAAAGGGAGTTTATAGTACAGAGTGATGCCTCAGAAGTAGGCCTCGGTGCTGTACTGTCTCGGGAAGTCAACAGGGAGGAGTATCCCGTAGTCTTCATCAGCCGTAAGCTCACCCCAGCCGAGACCCGGTATAGTATAGTGTTGAGTGCCTGGCTATCAAGTGGGCACTTGAGTCTCTCCGCTATTTGTTGGGGAGAACATTTCACCTGGAGACTGACCACTCCGCTCTCAAGTGGATGAGCCAGGTCAAAGAGAGAAATGCCTGAGTCACCAAGTGGTTCCTGTCCTTTAAGTTCCCCGTAGAGCACAGGGCAGGCCGGTTGCGGAAAAAACGGGGATGCCCTGTCCCGAGTATACTGTATGGCATGTGTTCACCCCCTCAGGGTTGAACAAAGTGGGGAGGTATGTAAAAAGGTACAAGGAATCATTGTGGATGATAGGTATGTATCACCGAGGTTCCTGGCCTCGGTGGAGTAAGAGCCGGTTTTTATGTGTCAGCAGCAGTTGCTGTTTGACACCTTGGTACTTAGCATGGCTGTAATAGCTGATCCGGGACAGCTCTTACTGGGAGTAGTCAAAGTGCTGGGTGGGTGACTACACCACACGTTCCAGGCCGGGTTTTGCCAGGGGCAGAACTGCCACCAAGGTGACTTTTGTAATATCAACTTACCATTTGGTGTGAAGTAACACCAACACTGTAAAAGTGACATTTTGTTCTGGCATCATGTGTGAATAAACACTGAAGTTTGAATTACGAACTTTTGCCTCTGTACCGCACCCGCTTATCGTAACTACCAGAGCCAATACCCACAACCATAAAATAGTACAAATCAAACAGTCATCTCATTAAAAATAAATGAGCCCCTACATAAGACAGTCACCCAATAAAAAAAATAAAAAAAATATGGCTTTCATAATATGCTTTATCAACCGCCTCCGGACCGCCTAACGCAGGATTGCGTTCCAGCAGCGGTCGATTTATTCCTCCTTCACGCTTACGCGCATAGCCGGCCTGCGCATGCGCAGTGCGGGCCGGCAAAAGTTACAGGAGGAGTTCGTCACCAGCCTGCCAGCCAATGATCATCGCTGGCAGGTTGGTGATTTTCAAAAAATCTAATCACAAGCCATTTAAAGAGGACCTTTCACTAGAATAAAACATCTAAACTAACTATACAGACATGGAGAGCGGCGCCCAGGGATCTCCCTGCACTTACTGTTATACCTGGGTGCCGCTCCGTTCGCCCAGTATAGCCTCCGGTATCTTCATAGTTAGGCTCCACCCAGGCGAACCTGCCGGCGTCTCATTCTCCCATGCTGTAGCGCTGGGCAATCGCAGCGCTCAGCTCATAGCCTGAGGGGCTTTTTTTTCTCTCAGGCTATGAGCTGAGCGCTGCGATTGGCCAGCGCTACAGCATGGGAGAATGAGACCCCGGCAGGTTCCCCTGGGTGGAGCCTAACTATGAAGATACCGGAGGCTATACTGGGCGAACGGAGCGGCACCCAGGTATAACAGTAACTGCAGGGGGATCCCTGGGCGCCGCTCTCCATGTCTGTATAGTTAGTTTAGATGTTTTATTCTAGTGAAAGGTCCTCTTTAACACATTATATTTATAAATATAATGTGTTAAATGGCTTCTGTGCTCTCTGCTGGTTCCTTTTCGTCGGTTGGTTCCAGCAGAGAGAGCACACATCACTGTAAGTACACAAAACACAACACATTTAGCCCCAGATCACCCCCCCCCCCCCCAATTAACCCCTGTCAATCACTAGTGAAAGGGAAAAAAGTGATCAGGTGTAAACTGTTACATTTTTTTTCCACCAATATTGACTGTTAGGTTTAGGATAGTTTAGGTCCCTTTGGTAGGTAGTTAGCGCCCAGCCCACCGCAGTCCCTGATTAGCGTATCGCTAATCAGCATTGGTACTTTTATAGTATCTGTAAGTGATCTGAACTGATCACAGTCAGATCTATAATAGTATTAGTGTCACCTTAGCTCGCCCTCCACCCAAAACGCAGTGTTTGCCCGATCAGGCCTGATCGGTATCCCACACGAGCGTTCACCCACGCCCGCCCCAGTGACAAAAATTATATATATTTTTTATCACTGCACAATCCCTTCACAAGCGCTGCGGCGATAAAAAAAATCAGTTTTGATATTTTTTATTAATCGCAGCGGCTTTCTGTACTTCGCTAGCCTCCCATTTGTAAGACAGGCTTGCTTTTTTTCTTGGGTAGTCTCAGGGAATACCCCCTAAATTTAGTTGACCAAATGGCAAGGAAGGGGTATTCTTCTGAAGAGGCCTACAGGCTTCTGACCCAGTCGGATGAGGAGTGGGAACCCTCATCTGACGAATCCAGCGGGTCAGAATACGAACCTGTAGAAAGCAGTGGCAGTCTGACCCAAAGTCGGACGATGAGGTTGAAGTCTCTGATACCACCAGGCGTACCCGGCCCCGTGTTGCTAGACCACAGGTTGCGCAGGATACGCTTCAAGGGCAGCAGAGTGGGGCTGGCGCTGTCGGATTACGTGGTGAGGCATACACCAGCAGCGTAGCCCATCCTGGACCTAGTACCAGCACTGCCATAGAACATGGTGAAGTGGCGAGCACCAGAAGGGCAGTTGAAGCTGGTACAGTGGCACGTGCATTAGTTGCCCCGTCGCAGCCACCGCACAGACAGGCCCGTAGAGCCCCTAAGGTGCTGGCAAACCCCGATTGGCAGCCCCCAACTTCAGCCGCACCAGTAGTTCCCCCTTTCACCGCCCAGTCTGGAGTTCGGGTTGAGACAGCTCAGATCGGCTCGGCACTGGGGTTTTTTGAGCTGTTCTTCACTGCGGAGCTCTTGGACTTAGTCCTGGCAGAAACAAACCGGTATGCCACTCAATTTATAGCCGCCAACCCGGGAAGCTTTTATGCCCAGTCTTTCCGGTGGAAACCCGTCATCCAAACTTAAGACTTTTCTGGGCCTTCTCCTCAACATGGGCCTGACAAAAAAGCATGAATTGCGGTCATATTGGTCCACGAACTCAATTCATCACATGCCCATGTTCTCCGCTGCCATGTCCAGGACACTATTTGAGACCATCCTGCATTTCCTGCACTTTAGTGAGAATAGCACTTCTCGCCCCAGAGGCCACCCAGCTTTTGACCAGCTCCACAAAATTCGACCCCTCATAGACCACCTTAACACCAAATTTGCAGATTTGTATACCCGAGCAAAACTTCTGCATAGACAAGTCCCTGATACATTTTACCGGGTGCCTTGGCTTCAAACTATACATCCCAAGCAAGCGCGCCCGGTACGGGGTCAAATTGTATAAGCTCTGTGAAAGGGCCACAGGCTATATGCACAAATTTCGTGTCTATGAGAGTAAAGATCAGACCCTGGAGCCGGTCGGTTGCCCTGACTACCTGGGGAGCAGTGGGAAGACAGTCTGGGTCTTGGTGTCACCCTTATTTGGCAAGGGATACCACCTTTATGTGGACAATTTCTACACAAGTGTGCCCCTCTTCAGGCATTTGTTTCTAGAACAGATTGGCTGCTGAGGCACTGCGCGACCTCACCGGGGCTTCCCCCAACGGCTCGTTACCACCCGTCTTGCAAGGGGGGAAGAGAAGGGCTGCCTTGTGTAATGAAGAACTGCTCGCGGTGAAATGGAGAGACAAGCGTGACGTTTACATGCTCTCCTCCCTTCACGCAGACACGACAATCCAAATTGAACGAGCAACCAGTGTCATTGAAAAGCCTCTCTCGGTCCACGACTATAATTTGCTCATGGGAGGGGTGGACTTCAATGACCAGATGTTGGCTCCTTATTTATTGTCCCGCGGCACCAGACGCTGGTATAAGAAGGTGTCTGTATATTTAATTCAATTGGCTATGTACAATAGTTTTGTTCTCTACAGTAAGGCTGGGAGAACAGGATCCTTCCTCAAATTTCAGGAAGAGATCATGGAGAATCTCCTGTATCCAGGAGGTTCCATGGCCCCACCCACCAGTGTAGTAAGCCGTCTACACGAGCGACATTTCCCCAATGTCATTGCTGGAACCTCAACCCAAGCGCCACCCCGAAAAAGATGTCGTGTCTGTAGCAGGAGTGGAATAAGGCGTGACACCCGCTATTTCAGTCCTGACCAATGCTTAGGGGAGTGTTTCCGGAAGTACCACACACAGGTACACTATTAGTATAGGGATTGCGTGACACAGGACAGGCACACAAGGGTCTTAGGGCCCTTTCACTCACAGCTGCTGCAAACCTCTCCTTTCACCTGGGACAAAGTACTTCGCCACATCTCTGGGCGATTTGTGCTTTGCACAATGTCCCATGGGGAAGGAGAGGTTTGTCCTATAACGGTAAAAAAAAAAAAAAAAAAATCACAGGTAAGCAAAAAAGTTAATGTTCTGTTTCAAATGTTATATAAAGTTAATGTTAATAAATTGATTGCGTTGCAGCCTGTTTTTTTACCTTCTAGGTGGACCAAACGATGAACCAGCTGCAGCACTGATGTGCATTCTGACAGAAGCATTGCGCTGCTGTCAGATTACACAAAAGTCAGTGTATGTGGCGCTGCAAGACGAGATTTCTCCTCTGCAGTAAAAAAAAAAAAAAAGATACGTTTGCCAAGGCTTATGAGCTGAGGGGCGGTGTTCATATGCTTTAACAAACACTTTGTGTATATGTGTGTGTGTGTATATATATATATATAATCCCAGCAATGATTTATTCATCCACATCGATTGATGTGAATGGAGAAATCGGGTTTGCCAGGGCATACGAGCTAAGTGGGTATGGATGTTGGGCGGAGCTCCTCTGTCCTGGCAGACGCCTTTCCCCTCCTTTTTTTTTTTTTGGGCAGAGATTTTTTTTTCATCCACATTGATCGATGCTTTTACAGAGATATTTCTCTCACCCAGCATGGGTATATGTAAAAATACACCCCAAAACACATTGCCCTACTTCTTCTGAGTACGGCGATACCACATGTGTGACACTTTTTTGCAGCCTAGGTGTGCAAAGGGGCCCAAATTCCAAAGAGTATCTTTACGATTTCACAGGGCATTTTTTACGCATTTGGATTCCAGACTACTTCTCACGCTTTAGGGCCCCTAAAATGCCCGGGCAGTATAAATACCCCACAAGTGACCCCATTTTGGAAAGAAGACACCCCAAGGTATTCCGTGAGGGGTATGGTGAGTTCATGTAAAATTTTATTTTTTTCACAAGTTAGTGGAATATGAGACTTTGTAAGAAAAAATAAATAAATAAATCATTTTCCGCTAACTTGTGACAAAAAATAAAAACTTCCATGAACTCACTATGCCCATCAGCGAATACCTTAGGGCAGGGGTCAGCAACCTCCGGCACTCCAGGTGTTGTGAAACTACACCTCCCATCATGCACACTTGCTTGGCTGTTCTCTGAACTCCCACAGAAGTGAAAGGAGCATGCTAGGAGTTGTAGTTTCACAACAGCTGGAGTGCCGGAGGTTGCTGATCCCTGCCTTAGGGTGTCTACTTTCCGAAATGGGGTCATTTGTGGGGGTGTTTCTACTGTCTGGGCATTGTAGAACCTCAGGAAACATGACAGGTGCTCAGAAAGTCAGAGCTGCTTCAAAATGCGGAAATTGACATTTTTGTACCATAGATTGTAAACGCTATAACTTTTGCGCAAACTAAAAAATATACACATATTGCATTTTTTTTTCTCAAAGACATGTAGAACAATACATTTTGAGAAAAAATTATATAGAAATGTAGTTTTATTTGAAAAATTTTACAACTGAAAGTGAAAAATGTCATTTTTTTTTGCAAATATTTCGGTCAATTTCGATTAATAACAAAAAAAGTAAAAAATGTCAGCAGCAATGAAATACCACCAAATGAAAGCTCTATTAGTGAGAAGAAAAGGAGGTAAAATTCATTTGGGTGGTAAGTTGTATGACCGCGCAATAAACCGTGAAAGTAGTGTAGTGCAGAATTGTGAAAAGTGGTCTGGTCATTAAAGAGGACCTTTCACTGGTGTACAAACTAAAAACTGGAGGCGTGTCCCTTGCTGCAGCGCTGGCCAATCGCAGCGCACAGCTCATAGCCTGGCTATGAGCTGTGCGCTGTGATTGGCCGGCACTGCAGCAAGGGACACGCCTCATACAAAAAATCAGTCCAGCACAACAGAGGGAGCGCAGACACCGGAGCCGAAACCGGGCGAACGTAGCGGCCCTGGGCGCCGCTCTGCCCACTGATATAGTTAGTTTTTAGTTTGTACACCAGTGAAAGGTCCTCTTTAAGGGGGTTTAAGCTAGGGGAGTTGAGGTGGTTAAGCAAAACTGAAACAACCAAAAAAGTTGTCATATTTTGTATTTTCGCATCCTTAACAACCTGCTCTATAAAAGTAGCTCATGATCTAACCTGTCAGATGAACGTTGTAAATAACAAAACAAAAACAGTGCCAAAACAGCTATTTTTTGTTACCTTGCCTCACAAAAAGTGTAATATAGAGCAACCAAAAATCATATGTACCTGAAAATAGTACTAACAAAATCGCTACCTTATCCCGTAGTTTCCAAAATGGGGTCACTTTTTTTTTTTGAAGTTTCTACTCTAGGGGTGCATCGGGGGTCTTCAAATGTGACATAGCAACTTAAAATTATCCAAGTGAAAACTGCCTCCAAAAATCAGAAGGCATTCCTTTCCCTCTGCGCCCTGCCGTGTGACTGTGCAGCAGTTTACGGTCACAAATGGGGAGTTTCTGTAAACTACACAATCAGGCTAATAAATATTGAGTTTTGTTTGGCTGTTAACCCTTGCTTTGTTACTGGAAAAAATGGATTAAAATGGAAAATCTGCCAAAAGTGAAATTCTAAAATTTCATTGACATTTTCCTTTAATTATTGTGGAACACCTAAAGGGTTAACAAAGTTTGTAAAATCAGTTTTGAATACCGTGAGGGGTGTAGTTTCTAAAATGGGGTCATTTTTGGGTAGTTTCTATTATGTAAGCCTCCCAAAGTGACTTCAGACCTGAACTGGTCTTAACCCCTTAAGGACACCGGTCATATTTCACCTTAAAGGGAACATGTCACCGGGATTTTGGGTATAGAGCTGAGGACATGGGTTGCTAGATGGCCACTAGCACATCCGCAATACCCAGTCCCCATAGCTGTGTGCTTTTATGGTGTATAAAACCCCGATTTGATACATCCCTACATTTTTTTTACCGATATTATCGGCCGATATTAAGGATTTTGAACGTTATCAGTATCTATTTTGCCTATATACCGATAACGTATGGGGAACAAGGATCGCACTGCTGTCAGCGCTCTCCGTGTTCCCTCAGCAGCACAGGGGAGAAGGAAGCAGTGTCTCCCTCCCCCCTGTGCTGCTGCCGCAGGGAGGGAGGACAAGAGGAAGGGCTGTGGCCACAAATGAAGATAAGTCTCTCATTAATTCATATACAGGAGGCGGGAGCTGGCTGCAGAATCACATAGCCGACTCCCGACCTCTATGAGCGGTAGCTGCGATCCGCGGTAGTTAACCCCTCAGGAGCCGCGGATCGCAGCTACCGTTAATAAAGGTCGGGGGACCAGCTATGTGATTCTGCAGCCAGCTCCCACCTCCTGTATATGAATTAATGAGACTTATCTTAATTGGTGGCGCAGTGCGCCGCCCCTCAACCCCAGTATTAATCATTAGTGGCGCAGTACACCCCCCCACCCAAGCCCCCCAGTATTAATCATTGGTGGCAGGGTCCCCTCTCCCCTCCTCAGTAGCAGTTCCGATCGGAGCCCCAGCAGTGTAAGCCTGGGACTCCGATCGGTTACCATGGCAGCCAGGACGCTACTGAAGCTCTGGCTTCCATGGTAAGCTCCATGCTGCTGTGTGCACTATGCACAGAGCAGCAGGGACATGAGGTCCTATTCACCCTGATAGAGATCTATCAGGGTGAATAGGACAAGGGTTCTAGTCCCTAAGGGGGCTAATAGTAAAAAAAAAACAAAAAAAAAAAACACACCAAAATATTAATTATAAATGAACAAGAAAAGATTTACAAAAAAATAACTACACGTTAATAAACATTCATTTTCAGCAGATTTGAGTAGGAATTTTTTATTTTTTTTCAAAAATGAAAATTCCCAGAGTATCGGTATAAATTATCAGCTATCGGCCGGAAAGTTTACAGATTATCGGTATCTGTCCTAAAAAATCTATATCAATTGATCCCTACTAATAAGTCTACTTTTTTTTTTATTATTTATGTAAGTTTTACACAATTATTTAATTTTTGAAACAAAAAAAATAAATCACGTTTTAGTGTCTCCATAGTCCGAGAGCCATAGTTTTTCAGTTTTTGGGGGATTATCTTAGGTACGGTATGATTTTTGCGGGATGAGATGACGGATTGATTGGCACCATTTTGGGGTGCGTATGACTTTTTGATCGCTTGCTATTATACTTTTTGTGATGTAAGGTGACAAATAAATGGCTTTTTTTTTACACAATTATTATTATTTTTTTACAGTGTTCACCTGAGGGGTTAGGTCATGTGATTTTTTTTATAGAGCAGGTAATTACGGACGTGGCGATACCTAATATGTGTAGTGCATTTTAGTTTTAAAATTTTTAATCAGTGATAAATGTGTTTTTCTATTTTTACTTTTTTTTTACCCACCTGGTTCTTGAAGATCCAGTGGGTCTGATGTCTGTATACTACAGTACAGTATATAGTGTACTGTACTTTCACTTTACAAAGTATCATGAGACTTCTGCCTTTAGCAGAAGTCTGATCAGCACCGTGGACAGCAGGAAGCCTGTGAAGGCGTCCAGTTGCCATGGTAACCATCACTTGCTGCCACAACAGAGCCGCAGGTGATGGGGGCCGCCTCCCTCTCCCATCAGGGGCTGAAAAGGCACAGCAGCCCCCGATGGGAGAGGGAGGGAGCTCCCTCCCTGTTAACTCCTTCCATACAGTGGTCCCTTCGGACCGCGGCATGGAAGGGGTTAAACGGCTGACATCACAGCACATATGTCAGCCGTTTCAAGCAGAGTGTGAGCAATGTGCTGACACTCTGCTTGATAACCACTCGGCCATCCTAAAAATGAGAGGGGGCGGGCGGGATGATCGCGCGCCCGCCCAAAAATTAACATTTAGGTCATTTTGAAGTTTCTGATCCCCGTGGTCCATGAAACTTCCGAAAGCACTGCAAACTGCAGGTTTTGTCACGGGACTCCCCCCCCAGGCATTGTCCCAAGGTGCCTGCTGATTGATTTCAGCAGGCACCCAGTTCCGATCACCGCCCGCCAGTGATCGGAGCTACACATGACGTACCGATACTTCATGTGTCCTTAAGTACCAGGACATCATATGTCCCCAAGAGGTTAAAAAGTGGGTTTGCTTCTAAACTTCTAAGGCTACTTTCACACCTGCGTTCGGGTGTCCGCTCGTGAGCTCCGTTTGAAGAGTCTCACAAGCGGCCCCGAACGCAACCGTCCAGCCCTAATGCATTCTCAGTGGACGCGGATCCGCTGAGAATGCATCAGTCTGCCAGCGTTCAGCCTCCGCTCAGCGAGCGGACACCTGAACACTGCTTGCAGCGTTCGGGTGTCCGCCTGGCCGTGCGGAGGCAAGCGGATCCGTCCAGACTTACAATGGAAGTCAATGGGGACGGATCCGCTTGAAGATGACACCATATGGCTCAATCTTTAAACGGATCCGTCCCCCATTGACTTTCAATGTAAAGTCTGGACGGATCCGTTCAGGCTACTTTCAGACTTAGAATTTTTTTCAAACTATAATGCAGACGGATCCGTTCTGAACGGATACAAATGTCTGCATTATAGGAGCGGATCCGTCTGAGCAGACATCAGACGGACCCGCTCTGAACGCTAGTGTGAAAGTAGCCTAAGCCTAACATCCCCCCAAAAATAAAATGGCATTCACAAAATGATCCAAACAAAGTAGACATATGCGGAATATAAAAGTAGTAACTATTATATGAGGTATCACTAATCACTATCTGTTTTAAAAGCAGAGAAATTAAAATTTGGAGAGTTGTGAATTTTTACATTTTTTTTTTGTAAATTTGGTATTTAAAAAAAAAAAAAAAAAATGACTGAAATTTACCACTATCATGAAGTACAATGTGTCACAAGAAAACAATCTCAGAATGGCTCGGATAATTAAAAGCGTTCCAAAGATATTACCACAAAGGGACATGTCAAAATTCCAAAAAACGGCCGGGTCCTGAAGGGGTTAAAGGAAAATGAATGAAACTAATATCATAAACCAATTAAGGTCTGGATTCCATATTACACCAAAAACCAAAAGGAAAAGGAAAAAAAAAATTCAAACCACAAGCATATTCAATTTGGGCAAATTTCATCACAGCAACTCGTAATGTGACTTAGTAGTGTGTATGGCTCGAACAGGCCTGTATGCAACCATAACATTCAGGCATGCTCCTCATGAGATGGTGCATTGTGCCCTGAGGAATCTCCTCCCAGACCAAGAACAGGGCATGGATGAGCTGCTAGACAGTCTGATGCGCTACATGTCAGCATGAAATAAAGAACACTGATAAAGAACATCACATGGAGGCTTGTGTGACTTTCCAAGAATATGCCTCCACAGACCATCACTGACCCACTGCTAAACCAGTCATGCTGGATTATGCTGCAGGCAGCATAACGTTCACCATGGTGTCTCCATCCTTTCATAAGCTTGGTGTAAACCTGATCTCATCTATGAGGAGAATGGGGACCAGCCAATTCTAGGTTTCTCTGGCCATTAACAATCGAGCTGCACAGTGCTGGGCGGTGAGGCACTTGTTGAGTCAGTTTCTGACAGTTTAGTCTTAAACATGTAGGGCCCTCGCAGTGCTCCTTCTGATCTTCCTCACAGAAGGGATTAGATGCTGGCCCTTCTACAGGCCTATTCAGCACTCCTCATGTAATGCCCTAGTATCGTTTCCATGCTCTTCAGACTGTGGTAGGAGACACCACAAACGTTCGGATGGTATGTATGGACTACCTGCACAACCTGACTAAGCTGTAGGTACCACCTCATGTTAGTGACATGGATACTAGCAAAACACAAAACTAGAGAATAATCAGGAATGACAAAAAGAGTTAAGTGGCTGTGAAAACCAAATGCAAAACCACTGCCTTGCTGTTGTCTCTTTACTTTCATTTGCACCAAAACAGACAAATTTGATACACAATCTCGTATGCTTCCCTTCCTAACTGGACAGATTGATATCACTGAAGTTTAAAGGGAATATATCACAGAAAATTTGTTCTGCTAGCTAAAAACCCAATAGTAACACATCCCTTTTAATGTAATGTTTTTATTTTCTGATTGCAAATTATTTTCTTTTTTGAACAAGAAAAAAAACAGCATGCCTCATTGTGTGCCATGTTGCAGCTTTTTAAAAGTAAAGGTGAAAAAAAACCTGGTACCCCTTCAGTAGAATGCAAAAATATGGCATGAACAGAGCCTTAACAATTGAAGGAAAGATTACTATATTTAAAGATTTTCTAAAAGGAGTGCAGCCCATGAATTCCTGCTATAAAATGAATAGTCTTTCCCACTTAAGAGCCACATCCGCAGTTAAAAATGTGAAATCATTGGACAAATATTCGAGCACTCTTATTTTCCTTCACTTGTTCACAATTTTAACAGTTGATAAACAACAATAAAACCTTTATCCTAAAACGTAGAGATCAACATTTATTTTTTTGCATTCAATGAAAACTCACCAGAAGTGCAGCCATAGTGGTTGTCACTTTTGAACTAGCTCCTCAGAAAATATATTTTTGCAATTTTTAACATGAACATAACATTTTAGCACCAGATTTTGAGAACCTACTTAGGCAAACTGCTGCACTTCCTATTCTTACTTTAGTAAAAATGGCTCCAACAACCAAACAGAAAACTAAACGGTAATATCAACAGTAAAACACAATTCAATATAATTAAAGGGGTTGTACACGATTAGGCCTCCTGCACACTAACGTGTTTTTTTTCCCGTTTACGGGCCGTTTTTTAAATTCCGTATACGGAACCATTAATTTCAATGGTTCCGCAAAAAAAAAAAGGAATGTACTCTGTATGCATTCAGTTTCCGTTCTGTTGAAAAATAGAACATGTCCATGTTATTGCCTGCAAATTACGTTCCGTGGCTCTATTCAAGTCAATGGGTCTGCAAAAAAAAAAAAAAAAAACGGAACACATACGGAATGTACTCCGTATGTCTTCCGTATCAGTTCCATTTTTGTGGAACCATCTATTGAAAATTTTATGCCCAGCCCAATTTCTTCTATGTAATTACTTCATAATGTATATGCCATACGAAAAAACGGAACAAACAAAAAAACGGAACAAAGGATCCGTAAAAAACGGACTGCAAAACACTAAAAAAAAAAACATACGATCATGTGCAGGGGGCCTTAGAAACAGACATTTGTACCATGGGCTGTGTCTGGTATTAAAGGGGAGCAAGACACTCATTTCCTGGGTGAGCAAAAGATTGGGCATGTTGAAACCAAAGGCTTATTTCACATGAGCAATGTTTTCGTCCAGATGCAATGCGTGTTGTGAACAGATAGCATCCGGACTGAATCCTGATCCATTCATTCAATGATTACGTGCACTGTTTACCACTGATCATCTTTGCGTTAAGGGAAAAATAAAAACAGCCATCCTTAATATAACAGCTAATGGCCCAGCCCACCCTAAATCAGCAGCTTCAGCCAACTTACATCTAATGAACATGGGCACATCATCAACAAACTAACAACTTAGGCTGCTTTCACATGACGCTATTATTACAGTTCTTCAGTGTCATTATAGAACCATAAGAACGAAAATAACGGAAGCATCGGATTCAACAAAGTACTGACAGAAACAGTGCCTAACATTGACTACAATGGGTTCCATTCAGGAGAAGTTTTTTTTTATAGCAGACAAAAAAGAAAAGTTCTACAAGCCGAACTTTTCTCTCTGCTATTTTTGACAAACTTTGCAGCCTTTACATACTTTTGGAAGATTACCGCATATATCAGTATGTTATGTTCCACTGCAGTAAAACTGGGTGGTTATACATACAAAACTTTTATCAACAGTTTCTGATCAAATATAAAAACACACGCCCTTGAAATTCATGTGCACAAAAATTTTTACAAGTTCACACTTTAAGGTTTTATTTATTTTATTTTAAAACCAGTTTATTTTGTATATTTAGAAATGTGTAATTTTAATAACTGCAAAGGAAAGAAAAAAAAAATGAAATCAGCCACACGTGAAGACTAATAATTGATTAGGAGAATGCAGTGCTGTATCTTCTACTGAAACCGTGCGAATGTGCCATAATAAATTGTCTATTAGTAAAAAAATACATTTTAGGGCACATTATACAGCATCCTTATCACAAATTGCAGCAGGGATACTTTAAAGATAAGAATCAAACTAGAGAATTCTGAGGATTTATGCTCAGCATTTAGAAAGATAGCAATTTTTGTGCATTTCGCTTCAAAATGTTCTCGTGGTGAGTACTGTAGAAATGCGCTTTATTGCTGCAGATGTTATAAAGTTCAAGGCTCAAAAAAGGTATGAGTACAAAGGTATCCTTAAGAAACGTTCAGTTTTCTTTTTTTTTATACAAAAAGTAAAGCTTAAAAAAGTTAAATTTACAAACAAAAAAAATGAAAATAAAAATAAAATAAAAAATAAAGGAAAAACAAAAGTGGTATGCACGCATTTTATATACAGGCATTGTAACATCTTTGAGATTTTTTTTTAAATGCATAGCAGAAACATACAACTTCCTTCAATATTGAGTTGACAGGAGTTCATTTCACCCCTACCTCTCCTCATAAAAAATTCACAATAACTCGTATTTTCTTAAATTTTTCTTCATTATACATTATCCTAAATAAGCGCAAAAAGCCATATGAACTTGGGAGTACAGAGAACTAATAAAAAATAAAAAAAGACCGTAACATGAGGGTAAGGCATCCCTGCTGGTTAAATGTGTGTAGTAAATGGTTAATCTACAGATCCACAAAAGCACCAGAACCACTGTCAATTACGTTGAACCATAAGCTGTGTTCGGTCAACAGACCTTTGATTAGATTTTTATTTAAAGGGAAATACAGGTCATCCATTTTAGGTGATGAAAACAAGTCGCTGTATGTGTAACTTGCAATAATCAAATCTGTGAGTTGTTGGAAAATACTTTAAAGGCGTACGCGGCGGATCTCAACAGTAGGGTTATGAAGAAATGGATCTCTCTTCCCTAAACAAAGCAGTCTGTTCTGGTGCAAACATTTGTTGATCATGACAGTATAAATGACAAATAATAGAAGTGCTAGTTTATGTGGTTAAACGCGAGAAGTAAAACAAGCAGTTTCTTTCAGTGGTATCGGGTAATCAGTAAAAGTATAACTCTGGAAAACGACTTTATTTTAGTGTTATCAGCATTGGTCCTTTGGAGACAAATTAATGTGAGTGAAAGGCATTTTATCAGACAAGGAAGGTGTGACACTGGCCTACCTTCGCATGCCATTTCTGAGGCCGAAACTTTGACCATGGCTTTAAAAAGTCTACTCCACAAAATGCAAGTTCAGGCATATTTCCTAGCACTATTGAGTACCCTTGTTATTTAAAGGTCAAATAATACTCAATAGATGGTGTAAAGATAAATAGGTCCATAGAAGATTTCACATTATTTCTTATCTTTACATGGTAGGCTAGAAGTGGTCTATCAAAACAGATACGCAATTTGCTCCAACAAGATAGTTAGGGTCACCAGGAAGAGATTTGTTCTGCCAATGTTTTGGGTCACCTGTAGACATATTGGAGAAACAGAGAGGTTAATAACTGATCAAGCTTAAACAGCACCTTAATACACCAGCAACTTTGGAAAAAAAAAAAAAAACAGGCAGCTCAGTGATTTGTGTTTGTTTTTACACATGTACGGCCCTTTACAATAATTTCTTCTGTGTGTACCTTAAAACACAGATCGTAGAATATAAAAGTAATGTAAAAACTAAAATACACAAGCTTCCAGAAAAAAACAACAACACTGTCCTCTACAGGACATTAACACAATTGCAGTAAATTGTCAAATGAAACCCAAAAAATACAGAAATACATGTTTTCTTGGGGAAAACAGAAAAATCTAAACATACCAAATGAAGGCCCTTTGACATGAGCCAATTCTTGACGATGAGCGTTTGTACAAACGCTAGTTCCCAACAACTGCCTTGAGTAAAGATACTGCCAATCACCTGATCTTTCATACAGCACATAAAAGCCTCATCCATTGGCATCGCATCACCTTGTGTAAACAAGGTTGTGCAGCCGGCATCAAGGAAACTGTATGGGGATGAACGACAGCAGTAACAATCGTTCAGTCTCATAAGCTCTGACTACGAGAGGGCAATGATCAGGACTGAGCATTCATAGGATCAGTGCCCTCAGCGACCTGTCCATGTAAAAGGGTCTTTACACTAAAGAGGTTTGTAGAGGCTGATAAAGTACTGTTTGTGCATTTGCAGCTGTCAGTGCTGAAACAAACATGTTTACAGCCATTGTTTTTAGAGTAACATAAAGTGAAGTTTCTGAATGCCGTGCATCAATGGACTGCACTGTATGACCACACTCCTGTACACCCCTTCCTCACACAGCAGCACCCAGAGAATTCTCATCACTGATAAAAACAGCTAATTCTATCAGCAGCTGAGCACCAGTCAGAAATGGGTGCCAAAATCTACGGTTGAACGCAGCACAGGAAAAAACTGCATACAACACCTATTTTATCAACCCCCTTGACGTCTCTTTAAAGATGGCACCCGCTCTGAAGCGGAGCAACCGCCATAGCTGCTCACACAGCAGACACCCAGGCTAATGTCTGCCATCAGTGATAACGCTTTGTCTTTCTGAAGAATCCAAGACTATTACAGGGGTAGTTCTTATGTGGTAGAACTCCATTAAAAAAAAGCAATTCTGCCATACACTGCAATGTAAGGGAGATGCGATCTAAAGATCACATATTCAAGCACCCACGGGTGTGTGTGAATTAGACCCTCCCCTCTGATCCACTCCTTTAGATCAGGCATCAGAAAATGGATGTCTCCCTCATATATATAATTAATTATTATTTATTAATAATGCGCCGTTCATTCTATGGCGCTGAACATATGAGAAGAGGTATACATACATAATACAGACAATGGCACTAAGCATAAACAAGACGAGTTACAAACTGGTACAGAAGGAGAGAGGGCCCTGCCCGTGAGGGCTTACAATCTACATGGTATGGGAGAAGGACACAGTAGGTGAGGGTGAGGCTGGTCATGGCGGTATAGAGGCAGCGGGGTCACTGGTTGTAGGCTTGTCTGAAGAGGTGGGTTTTCAGGTTTCCACTGTAGGTGATATGTTGGGGTAGAGAGTTCCAGAATATAGGGGATGCACGGCAGAAATCTTGGAAGCGGTTGTGGGAAGAGGTGATAGGAGGGGAGGTCTTGTGAGTATCGGAGATTACATGTGGGGATGTATTGGGAAAGTAGCTCCGAGATGTATGGAGGGGACAGGTTGTGGAAGGCTTTATACGTATTTGTTAGAATTTTCAACTGAACTCGATGGGCAATGGGGAGCCAGTGAAAGTATTGGCAGAGAGGGGGGGGGGGGGGGGGCAGAGGAGTAACTGGGGGAGAGGTATATAAATATATTTCATATGTTGTAATTCTAGTATTTATATATTTTTTATTTCTTTATATAATCATATAAGGAAATCATACAATTTTGTAATATACAGGTGAAACTCGAAAAATTTTAATATCGTACAACGTTCATTTATTTCAGTAATGCAACTTAAAAAGGTGAAACTTACCTATGGAGATAGACTCATTAGGCTACTTTCACACTTGCGTTCAGAGCGGGTCCGTCTGGTATCTGCACAGACGGATCCGCTCCTATAATGCAAACGCTTAGATCCGTTCAGAATGGATCCGTTTGCATTACCATGAAAAAAAAAAAAAAAAAAAAAAAAAAAAACATTTTTTTTTTGGTTCATGATAATGCAAACGGATCCGTTTTGACTTTACATTGAAAGTCAATGGGAGACGGATCCGTTTGAAAATTGAGCCATACTGTGTCAACTTCAAACGGATCCGTCCCCATTGACTTACATTGTAAGTCTGGACGGATCCGTTTGCCTCCGCACGGCCAGGCGGACACCCGTTCAGGTGTCAGTCTGCTGAGCGGAGCGGAGGACAAACGCTGCCAGACTGATGCATTTTGAGCGGATCCGCCTCCACTCAGAATGCATTAGGGCAGTACGGATCCGTTCGGGCCCGCTTGTGAGAGCCTTCAAACGGAGCTCACAAGCGGAGCCCCAAACGCTAGTGTGAAAGTAGCCTTACATGCACAGCGAGATATTTCAAGCCTTTGTTATAATTTGGATGATTATGGCTTATAGCTTATGAAACCCCAAAGTCACAATTTTGAGGTACCCTTTGACAGGGGGTATGGACTAATTCGATGACTAGAGTGTGACGCTTTGAGCCTAGAATATTGAACCTTTTCACAAAATTCTAATTTTAAGCTGCATTAATGCAATTCCTTTTAATTTGCATTACTGAAATAAATGGACTTTTGCACAATATTCAAATTTTTCGAGTTTCACCTGTACATGTATTTAAAATTCTGCATGCATACATTTCTTATATCAGGCAGTTGACCCCCTATATGCAGTAGAATGGTATAGCCAATGTATCAGTCCTGTGTTAGGCCCATGGCCTAACAAAGGTGGCATCAGTCATATCATATAATTCCCGACATTCAGGAAGCAACATGGTTGACCTACATGTGCTGGGTCAGCACACAGGACACACCCAGGTGATGTAAAATGACTGCCTGTCTCTAGGTGATGTTGTTAATAAAGTTTAGTGTTAAAAAACAAACACATACAGATCTGGTTCTATCCAGACACTCATAATACTGTATATGATTTGCTCCCCAATACACAACTATTCACTTATTGGATAACTGGGCAGTTAACTGAAAGCCGGGTCACATGATGCCATATTTAGTACAATCCAGTAATCTTTTCGATGCAATTTACAGGACTAAAATGGTTCGTACCATTTTATTTCTTTAAACTTAATCATTAAAACCAGAAAACTTCTTTAAAACTATTAAAAACAGAAGTAACCCTAACGCTATGAGCACATGTGACTCAAATGCTGCAGATCTGCCGTCGTGGATTTTCGGGTGGCAAAAGAATGAGTTTTTAGTAATTCTTATCCACATATGAGGTGCAGTTATTAAATCTGCAGCATGTTAAGTTATACACACAAATTGTCATCGTGGATTTCACCCTTTGCAACAAGCATTTCAGCAACAAAATCTGCAATCCACCATTTGGATTAGATATAGCAGCATTTTAGTCTAATGTGGACCTAGCCTAAAATTGCATACATATATGCTAAACGAACATTAAAAACAATATATCAACAGCCCTTTACTATAGTTTTTTTTGTCAATTTTATGGATCTTCAAACTGGTCGCAAGTGGACATTAACCAAATGAGCCTTAATTAACACATTTTGCTGAACAGAGGCTTGGCATCTTTAAACAGAATGTGCCAACAAGTAATTGCAAAAGAGCAAAAGGATTTAATTATCCCAGACATTACAGCATATTGGCTAATTAAAAAAACAGCAAGCCTTGTTTTTATTTTATAATTTAAAGGGAATGTTTAATTAGAATACCAACTATTGTTTAAATCACGTTTTTTTTATATATTAAAGGAGTTGTGTCACTTCAGCAAGTGGCATTTGTCATGTAGAGAAAGTTAATACAAGGCACTTACTAATGTATTGTTATTATCCATATTGCTTCCTTTGCTGGCTGGATTCATTTTGCCATCATATTATACACTACTTGTTTCCATGGTTACAGACCACCCTGCAATCTATCAGTTGTGGTCGTGCTTGCACACTATAGGAAAAACACTAGCCTATGTGAGCTCTCATGATCCCAGCCACCAGAGAGGCTGACGCTTTTTCCTATAGTGTGCAAGCACGACCACCACTAATTGCAGGGTGGTCTGTAACCATGTAAACGAGCAGTGTATAATATGATGGAAAACTGAATCCAGCCAGCAAACGAAGCAACATGGACAATAACAATACATTAGTAAGTGGCTTGTATTAACTTTCTCTATATGATAAATGCCACTTGCTGAAGGGAGACAACCCCTTTAAGCATATTTTTATTTTATTTTTTTCATGTCAATATATAAAATTTTTTTACATAATCCTGCAATTTTCACACTGACTACCAAGTCTAATAATAGGTCATGATTTCCTGTGCTGTACAGGTAACTTTCAGTAGCTATCACAGCAGGCAGAATTACAATGACAGGTAAAACCTTTGCATGGATAAACACATGATCCACCATTCAGAGGGGATATTACAGCCTTTCTACTCTCTCCTGACCTCTGCACAGGTCACAGACCATGCATAGAAAACTCTCCCATAGAAGTCAATGAGGTCAGCTCCTGTCCATTCTGTCTGTGCTGCTCTCAAAAGACAGGAAGTCTGAACATGTTTTAGGCCCGGTGAGTGGTGTGAAAATTGCCTTATTATATACTATTTTTGAATATAGATGACATGAAAATTATTATTATTATTTTTTTTTAATCAGCAAAAATTCTACAAAATATATGTAAGAAAAATATGGTTTAAAGGGATTCTGTCACCAAGTTTTTGCTTATAGAGCTGCAGACATGCACGGCTAGATCGCCGCTAGCATGTCCGCAATATACCTGTTTTATAGGGCTGTGTGCTTTTATTTTCTTTAAAAAAGGATTTTAGAGATATGTAAATTAGTCTTGTAGGTGCCCAAGGGGCTGTACGAACCTTTCTGGTGCCCAGCCACGCCCGCCTGTGAAGGAGCCCAGCACCACCTATGTCCTCCGAATCTCCTCCTTTCATCACCGATAGATTGCTGTAATCTCGCGATGTGCGAGCTCGCGCATGCGCAGTGCCAGTATAGTGTTCCTTCCCTGTGCTGGCATCAGCCTCAGGGAAATAACTGCGCATGCGCGAGCTCGCACATCGTGAGATTACGGCAATCGGTGATGAAAGGAGGAGATTCGGAGGACATAGGCGGTCCTGGGCTCCTTCACAGGCGGGCGTGGCTGGGCACCAGGAAGGTTCGTATAGCCCCTTGGGCACCTTAGAGACTAATTTACATGTCTCTAAAATCCTTTTTTAAAGAAAATAAAAGCACACAGCCCTATAGGACAGGTATATTGCGGACATGCTAGCGGCGATCTAGCCGTGCATGTCCGCATCTCTATAGCCCAAAACTTGGTGACAGAATCCCTTTAAACAATAGGTAATTTTCTGATGACACATTCCCTTTGGGATGTAGGGTTAAACTGCCGCAGGAAACAATAGTTGTAATCTATAAATACTCAGAATTTTAGTGTTCCTCATCAAACACCCATTAGTACTTCACTTCAACAGTGTACCTTTATCTTTGAAGAACATCGGTATGAATGGCAATTTTGTGTGGCGTTTGAATAAAAATGTCTCTCTAATAATCTGCATCCCAAAGATTACTAATATGGCACTAAATTTATCATCCCCTTCAAACAAAAATTCCAATGGGAGAAGAGCTAATTTCTTTGTAGCAGACACAAACACACTGGGGACAAATTCATACAAAGTGTACTAACTTAAAAGGAATGTCATCAGAAAATGGCAGACTGTTAAATGACAGATTTTCTAGAATTTCTGGTGATTTGTTTATGTATTTTGCATGCCATCTATATTTTTTAAATAATCATGCAGTTTTTGCACTGGCACTAGGCCTAAAATGTCAAGACTTCTTGTTCTTTGAGAGTAGCCACATGGGCTACAGAAACTAAAGACTGATGAGACCTCATTGACTTCTATAGGAGGCATGCTCTGTGACGTGTAGATAAGGCTACTTTCACACCTGCGTTAGGTGCGGATCCGTCTGGTATCTGCACAGACGGATCCGCACCTATAATGCAAACGCTTGTATCCGTTCAGAACGGATCCGTTTGCATTACCATGATAATGCAAACTGATCCGTTTTGACTTACACTGAAAGTCAATGGGAGGCGGATCCGTTTTCAATTGCACCATATTGTGTCAGTGAAAACGGATCCGTCCCCATTGACTTACATTGTAAGTCAGGAAGGATCCGTTTGGCTCCGCATCGTCCGGCGGACATCAAAACGCTGCAATCAGCGTTTTGGTGTCCGCCTCCAGAGCGGAATGGAGGCTGAACGGAGGCAAACTGATGCATTCTGAGCGGATCCTTATCCATTCAGAATGCATTGGGGCTAAACGGATCAGTTTTGGGACGCTTGTGAGAGCCCTGAAACGGATCTCACCAGCGGACCCAGAAACGCCGGTGTGAAAGTAGCCTAAGCTGTGATATAGCCTATAGTAAATTATGGATCCTGTGTTATCTACACAGAAGTGTGATCTCTCATTGTAAATTTACCTTTGATCTTAATGCAATGGCTACTGAAAAGTTACCTGTACAGAACAGTAAGTTTCAACATATTAGGCCTAGTCGCCAGCGTAAAAACTAGGCTTGAGCAAAGTGTGCTTCAGATGATAGATCCGAAGTCGCTTCATTCAAAACTTTGTTTGAATGCTGTACAAAGACCCGTCTCCACACAGCATTCAAAAGTATGGGATTTGCGGAGGTGAAGTCCGTTAAGTCCAAAGTCTCACGAGACTTTGGCATTCTATTCTACAACTTGAAAACCATTTTAAAACTGCCATCCGAAGTCTATCTGCTCCCCAAGCACAGAACCAACAGCGGCTGTGGTTGGTATTGCAGCTGAGCCCCATTCACTTCCATGGAACTGAGCTATGGGTAGACCATTTGACCAATGACCATGACATCACATGGCCTAGGGAAAGCTGTTAAATGGCTGCAGCACTACTGCGAGCGCCGGTGTCTTCTCAAACAGCTGATCAGCGGGAGTCCTGGGTGTCGGACCCCCACCGATCAGATACTGATTTATTATTTATTTATTATACTCCGGTATATATAGCGCTGACAAATTCTGCAGCGCTTTACAGACAGTATTTTCATGCTGCCTCCAATGGGGCTCACAATCTAGTTCTTTTAGTATGGAATAGTGTGGGAGGAAACCCACACAAACCCAGGACCCCAGCGCTGCAGGGCACCAGTGCTAACCACTGAGCCAACATGCTGCCCAATGACCTAAAATTCACAGTGAAAGCCTGTCAGTCGCACCCACATATTATTCATTGATTGCTTTTTCTAGATACACATTTAAAGAAGGGTTCATGCACACGACCATATCCGTATTTCGGTTGGCAAACCACGGATATGCAAAATACAGACACCTTCCATGTGCATTCCACAAGTGCACTCCGTGCGTCAGAAATGGTTATTTTTGTCGTGAAAATGGACCAGAAATCTAATTTGCGTAACATCTGTAAAGAATAAATCAAGGCAACTGGACTTATTGTAGATTTCTTGAAAACGTTTCACTCGTTCTTCCAACGAGCTTTCTCAATTCTGAGTGACTGTACAAGAATTCTCTGGGAATAAATATGTAATTGGAGTCAGTAGGTGATGACCTCCCAGAAAAAGGTGTCAAGACAGCATTGTATGTGGCAGACAATAGATGTCTAACCCCCCCCCCCCCCCCCCCCCCCCCGCCTCTATTCAAGCTTGGCTTCTCCATTTCTCCACATACAATGCTGTCTTGACACCTTTTTCTGGGAGGTCATCACCTACTGACTCCAATTAGGATAATGGAATCAACACCTTTGACCCCATGCTGGGTATAATGACCTCTGACCCCATGCTGGGTATAATTACCAGATGTTGATTCAGTTACATATTTATTCCCAGAGAATTCTTGTACAGTCACTCAGAATTGAGAAAGCTCGTTGGAAGAACGAGTGAAACGTTTTCAAGAAATCTACAGTAAGTCCAGTTGCCTTGATTTATTCTTTACAGATAAACCATGACCTGGATAAATGAGAACCTTCACAGACATAATTTGCGTAACGACCTCACGGACCCACAATAAATACGGATGTCTGCATAGAAATGCGGATTCAAAAAATGCACACAGCACATGAATGAAAAATGCATTCATGCGCATGTATCCTTAGACAAGTCGGCTGAATCCAAATCTTTCAGCAGGTCTAAAATGTATTCAATATTTGGCCGACATCTAAAGTTGGGTCAACTGCTCATTTCAGTAGGAAGGAAACAGAAAAGTGACAATAGAAAACTATAACCAGAAAGTAGCCTCTTCCTCTTTAACATATACTGTGTTTAGATAAGGCAACATAGGACACCTGACCAACTTGCTTTAAATATTAAAGGGACAACGCCCCAAGCCCGCCCCCCAGATCAAACTGCAATGAAGAATGGCTAAGAATTTACCTGCCAGATCCCACTCCATCACTCTGGTTCTCTCCCACCTGGTCTCCATTTACCCAGCTGCAGAGGAGATATCAAGTTGATAAAAGTGCACCTTAAAAGGCCAGTGACAGCTGCAGTGGTCAAGTGTTGATGTGACATCACTGCTACAGCCGGGCAAACAGAACCCAGCCAGGAAAACTGGAGTGGCAATGCAGGATCTGGCAAGTAAATATTTACCCGTTTCTCATTGCAGCTTGATCTGGAGGGTTGTCCGATTTCACCGAAACCGGACTATAACTTTAACATTTCAAATTGTTGCAAAATTTCACTTTTATCTTTTTTTTTTTTTTAACTTTATAAATTGTTAAAAAGCCGTACATGTGTGAAAAGCAGAAAGAAAGGAACACGAAATGTAAATGTATGAATTTAACTGAATTTAAAAGAATTCTGGATTGAGTGAATCATGCTATGTAAGCAATAGTGACCAAACGACCCATTAGGACAGATGGAAAAAAGCATACCCGACGAGGTGTCGGATGATTTTAGAGCAAAAGACCAACCATCAGGAGTCATAGACGCACAGTGTGGTAAGCGCAGCTCCACTGGCTTCAAGAATTTTAATCCATGGGGCCCACACATAACCAACGGACTGAGCAGTGTTTCTCCTGAAAAAAAAAACAGTAAAGAAAAATTATGTGTCTGATAAGAATTTAGCTTTTTAAAACACTGTCAATTTTGTTCCTCACCTTTTTCTTTATCTAGGGGTGGAAGAATACTGTTGTCCCTGCAGACCTTGAAGTAGATTTCCTGTTCAATGCCATCAGGAATGGCTCCTTGAGGTATGATGATGCTGACTCCAGTCTCTATGGAACTTAGCACACCACCGTTGCTATTAAAAATACCTCTAGCAGTTGCCACAACTGTGTGGGAATCGTCATCATCATCTTCTTCCAGAGCAGAGGGACTGCAAAACACAAGTTTTATGAGATAAAACGAAATCTTATGCAGGAATTCGGTGAAAGTACAAATTTCACACTAGACACCACAATCTACAAGCAATATTAAAGGGTTTTTCCAGGAGTAGAACATTGAGGATAGGTCATCAATATCTTATTGGTGGGTGTGCCCCCACCAAAAATCAGTTTGACGAGGATGCAGTGCTCTGGTGAGTGCCAAGGACTCTTCGTAGGCCAGTGATGTCATGTTCATTGGTCACGTGGCCTATGTGCAGCTCAGTCCCAGTACAGTGAATGCCCTGTGCCACAATACCAAGCACAACGGCTACACAGTGCTTGGTGCTGTGCAGTACAGAAAGCAGCAGTGCCAGGAGTCGGACCCCCACTGGGGATAGGTCATTGATATTCTACTCTGTGAAAAACCCTTTAAAATGAAATATTCAAGTATGGGGTTTGTAAATGTATTACTGATCAATTACTATCTTACAGCTCATTGGAGTGATTCATGGAAACAAAAGCAGTAATGTCTATGTGCATTCATTGCAAAGAGGGAAGAAAGCCGCTACCAAACACCTCTGGTGGCAGCTTACCTCTAGGGAGAACAAAGGAATCAAGCAAAAATATTCACTTTGTTCTATCCTTGACCCCTTCAAGCAATCGTATACATTCAACGATCAACCCTATGGCCCCAACATGTACAAATAATTTAACCAATTATGCATGATGTTCCAGTAGAGAATGGGGATGGGTTGCTACTTCTGTTTTCCCTGGTAGCAGTCAAAGGTCTGTAGACATTTACCTGTCCCAATAAGCAATGTCCCACATTTACAAATATGTGTGCAAGTAGATTTTGGAGTAAATTGTGCCAAGAGTGTTGCAATTGGACACATCTAGGCTAAGAGACCGTTTCTGAACCTAGTCCAAAAAAGGGTCATGTGGCTTAATGGAAAAGATGTGCGACTTCATGAGAAGCAGTCATGGCCTAAGATGCACCACAATTCTGATGAAAAATTGTGTTTTAAAGTAAGCCAACCAATGTCTGGTATGCAGTTAGACAAGAGGGTCTATTCATGAAGCACATTTAACACCCAGCCTGAGCCACTGTGACAAATTCGGTGCATGTCTAGACAGTCTAAATTTACACTGTCTACAGGCTTAGTTAATCTGCTCAATGTCTGTAAGCAGTTTTGCACTTAAAGGGGTTGTCCCATTAAACTTTTCACAGTATTGGTAATAAGTGATCGCTGGGGGTCACAACCAATCCCTGCCACTCCACTCATTCTCTGAGACTGCCAGAGAGCACAGTACATTGGTCCATTCAAAAGAGGGACACAGAACCCCTTCCCAGCAGTGGGACCCCCCAGATATCAAACTCTAATCACTTATTCTGTGGATAGCTGATCAGTTATGGTGGGACAACCCCTTTAAAGACAAGTGCTTCAGGATCTCCCCAGACACTCCGACGCCCCTCCTCCCAAGACTAGAAGCATTTTGTGCAGCATTTTGAGAGAAAAAATGCAGCAGAAAAAAATGGGACTTTGTGACATAAACATAAGGCATATAAATATAAAATATACTATCAGTCATATGGCTACTAATGCTAGGCCATTCTATTATTTACTGATAAGGCTGCCTGATCATAAATGTAACCCAATTTGGGTTATCTATCATTAGAACAAGCTATTAGGAAGTACACTCTGATACAGGAAGAATCCACAAGCTCTCAAACCTTCAGCACAGGAACGTAGAAAATGGACGTGTTATTAGGGGACTTGCTAGATTTAGATCTTGCTGTATTAGTAGGGTGTACAGTACATTAGTGCTTACAATTTCAGTTAACTATACCTGACAGGGATTGCTTTAGGCACTGCATTGACATTATTTGGTTGATATTTAGTTTTACTGTCCATTTGCTTGGAAGTACCATCAAGCTCAGGAGACATTGTCACATTAGTTGATTTCAAAATTGGTTGAGGAGAGTTCTGAGGTTTGGCAGGTACGTCAGGCTTTACTTGTGCTTCATTTGGCAGGAGATTGTGGTTGAACTTCGGGCTCTCAAATTTGCGTTCAAAAGGTCTGGCAGAGCTTGTGTAAGGTTTGGCTGTGAAGCGGTTATACGATGGTACAATGATTTTTGCAGGCTGTTCAGTGCCGTTAACTGGACTTTTGTCTGGAAAGCTCTTCTGAGGAAAGTAGTTTGACTGCACTGTATCCTCTCTGTTGGTAGGTCTGAAGACTGTTGGCTTGGTCTGGGGTGGTGGTGGTTCCGGTTTGGGCAGCGTGGTGTTGGTGATTTCCACAGAGCTGACTGTAACACAAAAAATGGATAAAGAAACAAATTCTGATTTGATGAACAACAGTAGATAAACTACTAGGTTAGGTGAAATGCTTGTGGCTTATACAGCAATGTGATCTCGGCTGGCAGAATAGATGAACAAATGTCTCAAAAGTAACACACAATCTGGAGAAGGAAAAAACATGCAAACACTACCTACCTTCTGAATGTTTTGTGTGTGCTGTATGGTTTACAAGCACTGGTGAAGGTTGGTTATACTGGGAAGCGGAAGGAACCTGTGGGACTGGATCATATCTTTTCTCACTTATAGGCCTGTCAAGAGGATCCACTTCGGCAGGTTTCCCCCTGTTAAAGTTTACGCAAAAACCAATAAGTCTCAGAGAATAAATGAAGAGTCATGTAGATCGTATCTCTTTTGCAAAAACTGTACACATATAGAGCATACTGCCCTACTTACATACTTCAGAACTGAACATGTAGACATCAAGTGGGAATCTATAAAAAGTGGCATGAGAGATTTCAGTGAGTGCAACATGTCTGGGTTCAGCATCGGGTTATGCACCCTTTAATATGGGGGAAACCTCAATTGGGACCGAGATGACCTATTCTGAGGTGGAATTACACATATCTGACTGCCTATATCTTCAGTTCATAAGTTCAAATCGAGTAATTCACGTATGGCAGCTTCTGGACAGTATGCATTCACTCAAGATACACTGACAGCAACCTCTACACCATAGACTTGAGATGTTAATGCGACAGCACAAACTTGACGACATTAAGGCGGATGACTTGTATGTTATTCATTCCAAATGAACGATACATCTGATCTGCAAGCCTTTTTACTGCAACATCAAAATGCTGCAAGAGAGCAAGCAGGACATCAGTCATGGCAGAGACTCGAAGCAAGTCAATCTCTTATTAATCATTCTGGGGATTGGTTGTTCTCCATACATATCATAAAAGGTGCGTTTTCTGCATACTGGACATACAAACAAATGCCAACTAGATCTTAAAAGCATCTCAAGTAAGAATACCCAACTTTATGTGCACTACGTTCAGTAAACTAAAAATCCTGTAAGTAAGATTATCTTTCCCGGATGTTTTAGTATAGCCCCCTCCAAAATATAATTTGTATTTCTGGGTGCACATAATGCTGTGGTAAATCTAGAAGGAATGACACCATAAACACAGCCTTATGTTAATGCCAATCTTACCACTTGATGTTCCTTTTCAAGTAGTCATAGCTAGTGTAAGAGCCAAGAAATCTATGCGTGGCAAAGCAGACATGACAGAAGAATGAAAGAAAAGGGTCATTCTAACTTTAAGCAAATCATCTCTTGCAAGATTATTATTATTATTATTTTTAGAAATACTTACAGAAAATCTATCTACTGTAGAGTGACAACCTCCTATTCTACAACAGGCAATTCTATTAAACAATGAGCAGCAAAGAGATAGCAGACATTGCAGAAAACAGAGAGACAGACACTGAGCGACTGTTAGGAACAATGATTGATCAAACATCACAGGAAAGTGGCAGCAATATTACATATACAGTCACAAAATCAAGGACTGATCTTCATTTATCAAAACTAGAAAGCACAAGAGCTGAAAGCAGCGCTAGGGGCAACATGGCCATTTTGATAGATGAGGCCCAATGTGTTAATACATTATTAAAGAGAAAATAAATCCACCAAACACTGTAGCCAACTACACATTAGCTTTGTACATTTCACACACAGAACAGCGCAAGGTCAGCCATCACAGATTTTTCACGACGTCTTCCGACTTAGTGAGACCGGAGTGTAGCTCTAAAGCTTAACCGCGAGCGGCTATACCGGAAAAACAAACTTACCAGTCATTAGTACCCCATGGTCCAATGTTCTGACTAGATTAGGTGTCAGCAACCTGTGGCCGCTGTTACTAATCCCACAACTCCCAGCATTCTCCAGTCACTTCTATGGAAGTGCCTAGCGAGTGTGCATGCTGGAAATTGTAGTTTCACAACAGCTGGAGTGCCAGAGGCTGCTGACCCATGGCCTAAACCATAGTGACAACGTCCCTCTGGACAGACCCTCACTTAGGCCTAGTCCTAAAGCTGGTTGTACATATTAGATTGTAAGCTCTCGGTCCTCTCTCCTGTCACTTTAGCTAATGTTCAGTAGACTTGATTTCTGTATTATATGTATGAATGTAAACCTGTTTTCATATGTACAGCTCCCTGGAATTAATGGAGCTTTAACATAAATAGTAATAGATTAATGCTGGCCACTCTTGCCAGGACCTGCCCTCCATGTAATGCGTATGGGTGCCTCCCAATGGCATATGCCATGTAGTTCTTCCAAAATGCCCAATCCATTTGTTCTCTGGGAGATAAATATCTGGCAGTGGCCTTTCCCATTCTCCATTAGGCCCAAACATTCAGCCGAGAGCGGTCTAATGTGGATGGCAAGTCTACCACTGGAGGTGAAGATACTGGCTGTAAGGTACAATGAAGAACTAAGCCTCCATTCACACTGGCCTCTTGGTTTCCATTTCAACCATTCTGGTGGCTAGAATGGCATGGCATGGCACGCTAATCTTGCAGTCAAAACGGACAGAACTCTCAACCTACCAAGTGATGTCTTCAAAAACCTAACGGAGGGTTTAAAACGCCGGTCTGTGAAATCCCCTACAGCACTGGAGGGAGCTATTAATTTATGACGAAGCACAAGACCTTGCTATAAATTAGGCTCATCCGCTTGGAGTCCATGTGAATAAAATGAAATCTGCATCAGCTCATAGCTATCAGTAATCAAATTACGGCAAACGTGCCGATGGGCCCACCCACACTCCACCCTTTTTGGAAAGTGATAACTTCCCCCCAAAGAAGTATGAAAAGTGTGATTTAAATGGTATAGTTGACAAGAGATGCCAGTTAGAAAACTAAGGCTACTTTCACACTCGCGTTTTGTGCGGATCCGTCTTGTATCTGCACAAATAAGGCAAAAGCTTGTATCCGTTAACAGATCCGTTTGTATTATTCATTTCAAAAAATGTCTAAGTCAAAACGGATCCGTCTTGACTTACATTAAAAGTCAATGGGGGACGGATTCGTTTTCAATTGCACCATATTGTGTCAGTGAAAAACGGATCCGTCCCCATTGACCTACATTGTAAGTCAGGACGGAACCGTTTGGCTGCAAGCTGCGTTTTAGTGACCGCCTCAAAAACGCAACGGAGACCAAATGCAGCCAAATTGATGCATTCTGAAAGGATCCTTATCCATTCAGAATGCATTGGGGCTGAACTGATCCGTTTTGGGCCGCTTGTGAGAGCCCTGAAACGGATCTCACAAGAGGACCCAGAAACACCAGTGTGAAAGTAGCTTAACAAGTATAGCAATAGTTAGAGGACATGGGCAGCAGTTGTACTTTAAAGGAACTGAAGAAATATAAGGCCCTTTAGTGTACGTAAAACTTCCTTCAAGAGGTCACTTCAAGTCACATTAAAATTAAACCCTATTCCACGGACGACAGGCTAACTCAGAGTATATCTGGAAGGTAATTTATATATATATTTTTTTTTTGGAGGGGGGCGAAGGGGAAGAGAGGAAGCATTGCGCATTTTTGATTTAAACATGTCCAATCCTTCAATCCCACTGGAAATATTCTTCTGCCAGCTAGGGGTTTGGCAGCTACTTATTCCCCTCTCCCCACTGAAATAATTAATGCTTCAGTTTGGCCAAATGTGTATGTTTATGGTGGAGTTGGGAGAATGCGCTGTCAGCAGAACACTTGTCCGGCTTTACAATACATCAGTGTACTAAGGTGAAAATACATATGTAAATGCCTGCAACTATTCAGTACAGTTAGGCCTCATGAACGCAATCGTAGTTTTGGTACGCATCCGATCTGCATTTTTTGCAGATTGGAAGCAGACCTATTAATTTCAATCGGCTACAAAAGATGCGGACGGCACACGGTGTGCTATCTGTATGTCCTATTCTTCTCTGTGTTGTGGACAATAGGCATTTCTAACAGCGGCAGGACGTACGGGACCACAAAATGCGTAACATTAACACGGGCGGTACCCATGTTATGCAGATCTGCAGACTGCAAAAACTCATACGATTGTGTGCATGAGGCCTTAGAATGAGGATAGTGTTTTGAAAGGTGACTTGTGTAAAGGCAGATCAAAGCAAAAGGAAGTACGTCATTTCCAAGACCCAAAGTTCAAAAGGCACACGCACGATAAAATTAGATACAATGGCAAGAAAAACTATAAAAAATAAAATAAAAAAATCTGACGTAAACCAGAGCTTTAAAGAAAAAAGGCATATACTTTCAGACAACAATGTTTTAGACCTTCTGGGATACAAAGGGCCTGCAGTATCGACAACTCCATAGTCAATGAAAATTAACTACCGCTGCCTGCTTTCATATGCGAGGTTATAACTAACAACACAGTAAATGGGTATCAGAAAGGCAAGTTGCTGTGTAACATTTAAGACTTTGGTAAGCAAATTACAAACCATCTTAGGCACATCACATCGTATGCACTCAATATTTAATCCACCAAGGTTAAATGGAAAAATGTATACTATGCAGCCTGACAGTCCCTGATACATAAAGAAATGTCCTTGTTTCAATGGATGTACACGCCATGCTATTAAGATGCATGTCAGAGAGTGAAAATTTATGTAGTTATCTTATCAGCCAAAGTCCAAGTGTTCCTTTTTGGTTCGGCCTTAATATATATCAAGTCTATAGCCATGGGGATGAAGTGTTAAAGCTAACCTGCTATAGGAATAAATGAAATATACAGCCATTAGAGCAATATAAAAGCAGCCTGTAAGAGAAGCCACACTCAGTATTGGAAAGTGTTAATTTTGGTTACAGGTTCACAGTTAATCTTTAAAGCCATTTCTCCCGCAAGTAAGCAATAATAGTTCGTGTTAGTCTAGAAAGACATCTGAATATACACTGCAGTGTGTAACGCATTATGGAAACTACTACAGATTATATATGGGCACTACTGGATTCTGCAGTCACCTTCATTTAGGATATAGCAACCTAAAATCGTCTGTTTAATACATATTATAGGTTAGCCAATTGGTATCAGATCTGAATATATATTATTGATTAGCCCATTGGTATAGGATATCTTGTGCCTAATGTGTAAAAGAAGGTATGTTATCCATACACCTGCAGTGTATGATTTCATTACATACTCATGTGACATCACAAGACCTTAGAAAAAGCCCCAAATTCCCAGCACAGTCAGAACGGAGTCACAAGTACAGCTTTCACACAGGAAGTGCTATGTCTTTCACTGCAAAGGGTCAGGATGTAGGTGCAATGAAGAGGTCACAGAGAGACAAGTGCAGCATGTCAAAACGTACTTGGAGGGGTAGCTGTTAAAGCTCAGTTGGCTCTGAGACTGTCCTGGTTTAGCAGGCTCAGGAAGGATGTTTGGAGGCAGAGACGGAGTGGGCTTGTCAAAGCTTCTACGGTCAAAGAAGGACAACTGCTTCCGGTAGTACTCTTCATCTTCCTCGGGATCGTAATTATTCGAACGTACAATATCCTCTGGTGGCTTCATTTGAGGTTTCTGAGGTTCAGGTACTCTTAAGAAAAGCAGTAAAACATTTTGCAAGAAACTGCTTACTGCACAAGTTCAGAAATAACACATACCGGTATGCATATAAGTGCTTAGGATAAAAAGTCAAATATACATTTTTATAATAGTGATTTGTTAGGCTCTTAACATGCCAAGCGTAGCTATGCAAATCACCAGCACTGCAGGGCGGGCATCTGAAAGAACCCAAACAACCAGCTAAACAAAATGAAGTAGTTAGCCAATGTTTTATATACTATACATAAAATTACCTGCTAAATGAGCCTGCCGGGTATCTTGTAAATCACATGAGCAAAAAAAACAAATGCAGATCAATTAAAGCCTAAAAGCACTTTCAAAACTACTTTGCTGTAATGTAATAACTCCAAACTCCTCTGATCCCTTCTGTGGGTTGAATGCCTCCCTTGATCTAGCTGCATGTGAGAATGAGGGGTCAAAAAGAGAAAAAGTGGGGGCTGGCAGAGGAAGCAGGTGGAATAAGGGGGCACAGTGCGGCTTGTGCCCGCCGTCAGTCCATTAACTGCTCATTGCATATGGATTCAAAATACTTTTTCCCCAGAATAAAACAGTGGATCACTAAATTAAAGGCAACATCACATTCAGTTGAGCTAGACATACAAGGCATTGTACGTGGTTTAATCTGTCAGCAGATTTGTACCTGTGAAACTGGCTGATCTATTACATGAGCACTTGGCAGCTGAAGGCATCTGTGTTGGTCTCATGTTCATATGTGCCCGAATTGCTGAGAACAATTAAGTTTTAATACATGCAAACGAGCCTTTAGGAGCAACAGGGGCGTTACCATTACTCCTAGAGCCTCTGCTTTCTCGACTGACAGGCCAGGCAGTGAAGATGTGAACACACCTGGCCCTATCAAAGTGGAAAGGGATCGGCAATGGCAATGTACCTGTTGCTCCTAGAGGCTCATTAGCACATCCACATATTAAAACAATTTTTTTACGCAACGCGGGCAGATATGTGACACCAACACAGGTGTCTTCAGCTGCCAAGCACACATGTAATAGATCAGCAAGTTTCACAGGTACAAATCTGCTGATAGATGCCCTTTAAAGACTTTCTGTATTGGTGACCACACTGAATAATCAAGTAACAGATACAATATACATGGTCACCATTTCTGGTTTCCAAGGGGGGTGCAAAACTGCCTTGTTCATATGAATAAAACTTTCTTGGTAAGAAGAGCTTCAAATGTCTGGCCAAAATGAAGGTTTCAGTTTTTGCCTGGATTAAGTCACACAAGCGAGTTTTCCGAGCGGGTGCGCTGAATCCTGACCCTTTTATTTCAATGGGTCTGTGTACATGAGCATTGTTTTTCACACATCAGTTCTGCGTTGTATGAGAATCGCAGCATGTTCTATATTCTGTTCGGGTGCAATGCGTTTTTTTACTGATGGTTGCTAGGAGATGTTGTTTGTAAACCTTCAAACCTGCGTGAAAAACGCATCAAAACGGATTGCACCCGCGCAGAAAAAACTGAACAACTGAACGCAATCGCAAAGAAAACTGACTTGAACTGCAAAATGGTGCGAGTTTCACTAAATGCACCCTGAACGCATCCTGAGCCAGGTATCGTTCGTGTGAAAGAGGCCTTAGGGTTTACAATAGCTCATGTTTAATTTCAGGGGTTGTATTATCTTCCTAGAAATATAGAATGACTGCAAAGCTAAAAAAAATAAACACCATCAACAAGGGCAAAACAAAAAATAAACACTGCCATACCTATAGGTCGCTTTTTCCGAATCATAATGAGGCAGTGGGGCGGCTTTCGATGCAGTTATCGGAACAGTTATTGGTTTGGGTGCAACCTCCGGAGCCTTTGAAAAAACAAAAGTATTAGCTATAAATCATCTAACACCTATAAATAATTAAAAGATTTACAGCAGATAGCAGGAAGAAAAGAGAAGCTAAACTGATAGTCATGTGGGTTGAATTTTGTATGATTATGTCAAATTCTGTCTACCTGAAAGTGTAAAGAAATGTTCAAATCAATACAAAAATCTGAATATAAGTAATAAACAAGTCAATGAACGTAGAATACAAGTGCCATATTTTTCACTATTTACCTAAAATGATAATCAAGAATTATTACTGCATCTCAAACAATCAATTCCCTCTTGCATCTTTATAGGTTGTGACTGTGTACTGAACGCACATACCAGCCATTCTGGAGGTTTTCTCCTACTTTCAGTCTTGGAATGCCCTCAGCTTAACAGGAGCTCCATGGGTATAGAATTCATAATACATACTTCAGGCTGGGTTAATATAAAGTTTTTGTCTTCTGTTTTACGTATACGTTGAAGGGAAAAAAATTATATGCAAAGCATAGTACACCATGCTTTTCTCAACCCAGTATTAGTTAACCCCATCCTGACCTCCTAACATAAATTTACGTCAGTGGTCAGGTATTTAAAGATGGAGCCTGCTCACACCAGAGCCCTCACACAACTCCATACCTATAAAAAGAAAAAGCATATGGCGATGCAAAAAAATATTTGTTTTTTCCGAAGTTTTTTTTTCTTCCAGTATTAAAAACGCAAGAAATGTGTGCGTTATCGTTGTAATTGTACTGACCTGGAGAATGAAAGCAACAGATCAGTTTTACTGCACAGGGAATGCTGTAAAAACAAAACCCAAAAACCTAAGGAAGATTTATTTATTTTGTTTATATAGAATTGCACCCCATTTGGATTTTTTTTTTCCTGCTTCCCATTACATTGTATGCAACCGTAAATGGTGCCAGTAGAAAGTGCAACTTGTCCCACAAAAAAAAAAGCCTTCATATAGCTATGTGATTAGAAAAATATAAAAGTAATGGAAATGGCCCAGTCCACAAGGGGTCAAGGGAAATTCACCAAAACCTTTATCTGCCAGTTAAAACCAGACAGCAACACCTTGTATTCTATATCCTGAACAGGTTATTGAGGCTGCCATCTTGCCTGGGCTGTTCTTAACAGATGTTGTTATAGCATTTAAAAGAGGTTTCCGAGATTTTAAAACTGATCACCCAAGTCTCTTTAACTTCAAAAAGAATATTAATAAAATGTCTCAAACAGCCACTAAAATGATGTAATCTACTTGAATGTCCACCACTTAAAAAAATAAATAAAAGTTATATGAATTCACACCCGGAAATTGGTGACAGATGAAAATATCAAGAAAGAAGACCATATTAAACCCAAATCAACATCAAGTTGTGGCAGTACCTTTAAAGCTGTTATATCATTCACGTCCTTCGTTTTATCCCCTGGAATCGATCTTTTATTCTCAAACATCTTAACTCTAGTAAGCACAGACTGTGGTTTCATGGCTGGGTCGTCTTCATCCTCCTTCACAGCAGTTGGTAGAGGTAAAGGTTTGTTACTGCCCGGCAGAGGGTCTGACTTTAACTGTGCTGGAGGTGGTACGTTCTCTACTCTAGGTGAAATATCATATTGTCCTTGCTTCGTATTAAATCCCTGGGAAGGACTGTGTTCATAACCCCTTGGATGCTGATCAAAATATGGTTTTGTTTCAGCAGGCCGAGAAGTGGGCACAGAAGGAAAGGTTTGAGGCTCTGGTTTGTAACGGACAGGCATATCGAATTCTGCTGTAGGGGGTTCATCGTAGAGAATTTGGGGTCCCTTAAAATTTTTAGCAGGACGAGGTCGATTGTCATAGGCAACAGGAGGTGGCTCCTCGAAGCGAGGTTGCTGTGGAAAATAGCTGCGCTCAAGACTCTCTTCTGAATGCTGCCTAACAGTAAAGTCCCTATGCTTACTATCATACTGTGGTCTTTGTGGGTACGAGGACTGCTTGTCATCATAATAACCCCACTGATCGTCGTAAGTAGGCACATGGTCATCGCTATGTATTCTTGGGTCATAACTGTGAGTGAATTGATCCACATATTCTGAAGTAGGTTCGTATCTGTAAGATGGATCATATTCTCTGCTCATTGTTTTGTCTGCATAGGATGGCAGGGTATCAAAGTTCAGGTTAGTGTCTTTCTCTGGTCTCTGGTGACCAATTACTTGCTGTTTTATTAAGTAATTATGCCTAGGATTCTCGTCCATAGAATATGGTTCTTTTCTGTACACCTGTAGAAATAAAAAAGTAAAAAAAATATCAAGACAACAAAAAAATGTCAATTTCATTTTACAGCCACAAGATGGCAGCTTTCATGCAGTATTATCATGCTTCTTGGAAAAGGATGATGCAGTGCGGGTGAATTGAAGTAGAGATTAAAAGACATGTTCCAGCTATTGAAAACGTTAGATGTGAACAGTAAAGTGAACCCACAGAAGGCATGTCCAAAAAATAACGTTATATAGGGTTTTCCAGAATTCCTACATTGACAGAGAGGTGAGCAGTATCAGCTGTTTCTCAGCAGCTCTGGAGCTGGTTACCATCCACACTTGATGGGAGCAGCACTACAGCGGACACTGCTGTGAAGTTCAGAGATACTGAAAACTGCAGAGGTAGTGGGACTTAAACCTCCTGCTGATCAGATATTAACCTATCCCAAGGATAGTTCATTTAAAAGCACTGGAAAACTCCTTTAAGAGAATGGAAAGGAAAGGCATGCAGTACTAGAAAGCCATGCAAAGGACAAATGCAAGCGTATTAAATTCCAGTGATTTAGATGCAGCCTAGTGAACTGCTTCAAATCTCCAATCTAATTTATCATTGACCTTTGTTACTGCGAGTACTGGGCCGGCAATGAAATCCATTTCCAGTACGCCCAGTATGTCAAGGTTTAGGAGGAAAGTGTTAAAGAAAGAATACTGGATGCAAGTATGACTGGAAGTAGAACAGACTGGTGCAACAATGTAGTACAGGTACCTTTGCAGGATCTATGTGGACAGGTAAAGATGAAGGCTCTTGGTCTCTGAGCATTATGTGAGCTGCCTCAGTGTTAGGTGATCGCATTGGGCCAGCTTGTGCTTGGTAAGAGCTGTAGGGGGCAGGGTTGGGATCCTCCAATCTGACATTACTTAGGTTTACATTAGGATTTACAGCAGCAGTTGAAGTTGTAGTGTTTGTATCAGACGGCAGAGAAAGGTAAGGGGCAGCAGGTAAGGCATCTGCTTTCTGTGAAGTGTTTAAAATAATTGGTTCACTTTCAAAAGAAAAACAAAACTACAAAATGCAACACACTGTCTTAAGGTAAAGTTCACACTAACGTTTCCCTCTTGCATCAGTTACACGGATGCTCCTTTTATCTTTAGTTTGTTCCATCCAAAGACCAACTCTATACAGAGAGTATGCTGCTGGCTCTCTTCCAGAAGGAAGCAAACTGACTGTCTAGTGCAGGCATCCTCAAACTGCGGCCCTCCAGCTCCCACAATGCCCTGCTGTAGGCTGTTGGGGGATGCTGGGAGTTGTAGTTTTGCAACAGCCGGAGGGCCGCAGTTTGAGGATGCCTGGTCTAGTGCCACCGATAGGTAACTAACCTTTAAGTCTCACCCATGGAAACATGACTAGAGAGAGTGTGGGCCTCATTTATCAAAACTGCTTAATAGTAAAACTGTCTTAGTTGCCTGTAGTAACCAATCAGAGCTTGACTTCCATATTTTCAGAGCCCTTTAGGAATTTAAATAGGATTGGTTGCTATGGGCAACTAAGACAGTTTTCGTATTACGTGGTTTTGATAAATAGGGCCCCGGGTTTTTCCTACTGGAGGACATCTAATTTACCTACTTCTTATCCCATTGCCTCTAAGACTACCCAGATCAGCTGGATCTCCATAAGAAGAACCAGCACCCTCCAGTGCAATACAAAAACTAATATTCTTAAGGTATGTAAAAGGTGGTTAGGGTTATGGAAATAAAGCCGCGGGGAATTTTAATTCTCCAGGCTGCTTGTGTGGTGCCAGAATATAAACTCAGATTATTAAACCTGCCATCTCAAGTGATCTGTGTTCTGCTGTTCACTACAGGGCAACAAATAATGCCACTTACCACAGCAGAGTTAAGAATGAAGGCCCGCTCCCCTGCTGTGTCCCCTGTCACATGCCAAGTCCGCACACAGGTAGCATGAGCATTCCCACAATGTCATACGACCACTGCACCTGACAGACTCTGCATGTACAGGCTGACCAGCACCCACAATGCTTGCATACGGGCAAAATTATTAACCCTACACTAGTAAGTAGCCAACCTGTGGGATTTGGAATATGACCGGTGACCAGGTTTAAATTTAAAGGGAATCCGTCACCAGTTTTCTGCTGCTAGGTTCTATTATCGCCAGCGCATGGCAATGAGTCCCCATATTCATGAGCTCCTGGCTTTCTCCGCCCACCTGCCTCTGATTGACAGTTTTTTTCCATAGGAATCAGCAGCAGGGGGGGGGAGCCAGGAGATCATGAATATGGAGGCTTGTTCAGCATATGCTGGAGCTGTTTAGCACAAGTTTTTAGCAAAATGGCAATCAAAGAAAGTGACCCATCATTTTGCCAAGGAGACCTGTCACTAGTTTATGTTGCCCTTAGGCCTCATGCACACGGCTGTGCCGTTTTTTGCGGTCCGCAAACCGCGGATCCGCAAAAAACGGAAGCCGCCCGTGTTGACTTCCGCAATTTGCGGAACGGAACGGGTGCCGGCAATATAAATGCCTATTCTTGTCCGCAAAGCGCGGACAAGAATAGGACAGGTCATATTTTTTTTTAACGGAGCCACGGATGCGGACAGCACACGGAGTGCTGTCTGCATCTTTTGCGGCCCCATTGAAGTGAATGGGTCCCCATCCGAGCCGTTGGCGGCGGCTCGGATGCGGACCCAAACAACGGTCGTGTGCATGAGGCCTTAGTTAGGACACCAGAAAACTGGTGACAGATTGCCTTTAAATAAGACATTTAAAAAGAAAGAAACAAAAGCTTAATGTTACAGGTAGAAGGTTAATAGCTACCTTGTACCAAAACCATTTAAAGAACATAAAGAACAACTAGTTAAAGATCAAATTACAGAATGTACACAACATACTATCAAATTATTAAAAATACATTCCCCTGACTGGTCAGCAGGTTTAAAAGTGGGACAGCTAGTTCAAATGTGATAGTGACTTACTAGGAGTAAACTAGTGAGGAGAGACTGTGCTTAGCTGAGGGCTTCGGCCCCCTCTTTTCAGTGATCGGTAGGGGTCGGCACCTCACTCTCCACCAATCAAAACATTTTATATGTCACTATGACAGCTTTTCCCGGGCCACCTAACATTAATATACTGTTGATAATTGAAATACTTAATGCAAATACTGGGAAGAATTTTTTTTAAAAATCATTAACTCATCAACGTTTTTTACGGAAACAGCCCTGTAAGAACTCTGAAAAGTGTTTGGGAAAACCAAATTGGGGGGAAAAAAAAAGGTCAAATAGATCAGAAAATCTGTAGAAAAAAAATTGAAGTGGACATGCATAAAGTGTTCAATGAGACTTACCTGTTGTGAAGGTACATTTTTATATCCTGGAGAATCTGTTCTGACAATTGGCTGTGGTGGATAAGATGGGTAAGCTTGGTTTTCCTGATGATTTATCCCTGATGTGTCATCACGTACAGGTTCAGATGAGCGTGTAATAGCAGACTCTGGTGGTGTTCCAGCCTCATCATTGAGGGTCTCATCCAGGTCTTGGTCAGTGTAAGCCCCTCCTTCTGTGTCAGTATCTTCATAATCTGAGGTGTGCCTGCTATCAGTGCTATACATTGAGTATTCACTACCTGGTGCTGACAAGTAGGATAGACGGTCGTCATGCAAATCAAGATCATCATCTGTGCCACCTTCAGCCTGCACCGAATGAAGCCAAGTTAGACCAGGTTAGTTATTTGAGCGCTAGAATTTTGCTGGTGAAGTCCAGGATTTTTACTTAGTGCAAACATTATACTGTCTCTCTACCAAATCCTTTAACATGTGTCTACTAATGTAAATCTTGTATACTAAATAATGTAAATAGCAGAAAGCCATCCTTTCTTTATTCCCGCATGTGGTTTGTGGGACACTGCTGAATTATGTTGCTAACAAGGAAAGCTGGCTTACTAATACACAATAGGATGTATTGGTTGTATTGTGCAGGACATCTAAATCAGAGGCAGTTTTAGCAAAGTCATACATTTGCAGCTTCTGTCGAGTGAATTCCAGGCACTGCATTCTAGTGAGTATGCGGAAAACATGGCCACAAACTCATGCACTAAAATATTTAAGAATTGGAAGAAGTCTTACTTTGCCTTCTGAGACCCAAACCAGCTGGTTCTGTTGTTGCTGAACAGCTTCTTTCAATGCTCCGTACCAACCATCATTCATAGAATTTAAATTAATGGTAGCTGGAAGAAACATAGCAATTTACTATTAACTACTAATGGAGGCTTTATTAATGTACAGGAAACTGACACCATGAACGGAAGAGAGCAGATGTGCAACTGAACGAGCAAGGGGTGGATAAGAAGGCATCGTCTATCTACCCTCTCAAAGCATGCTTGGCTGAGCTTGCATGTGCATGGGAGGATCAGGAAAGATAGCCGTCGGATAAATCGGCTGACAGCTATCGCAGGCGTATTACCAACCTTACAGAATGGGCAAGAAAATCTTCTGTTTACTTTCATCATTCATTTCTAGGTCTACCCTCCCTGTTAAAAGGATTGGCTGGTTTCCTATATTGATGACGCACCATCAGGATAGGTGATCAATATCAGATTGGCGGGGGTCTGAATCCCAGCACCGCCAACGATCAGCTGTTTGAAAACAATGCAGAGCTTGTGCGATCACGGCCTCCTCTTACTGTTTACTGTAATTGCAGCTCCTCCAGCCCATTCACTTCAACAAGAAGTAGCAGACTGAGTGTAACTGCATCAAACAGCTGATCAGCAGGGATGCTGGGAGTCGGACCTCTGCCGACCTGATACTGAGGAACCATCAGGAGGATAAGGTCATCAATATGTGAAACCGGTTGAACCCTTTAACAGCAAATGGTTTCTAAACATGACTGTGAGCTATTAATGTGTGACCAATTAAACAAAAATGGTAAGAAATGTGATAAAGGATGCCCTGTTTGCTTGAAATAATGTCAAAAGATCAAAATTTTTATTTATCATTTTCACTTACTTGTAAAAAGATGATGATTATTTTTGCGTAGTTTATGTGAACGTTCAAAAAGTTTTCTGGCACTTTTGCGAGATTCAGGGCAACACCTCGTTCGCATAGTTTTCACACCCTGTTTGGAGTCAGGGTTAAGGAACACTACTATTGGATACCACTGTGCATAGTTCAGGCGGTCTACAGCATTTGGAGTCACATCAAGAAGTGCATGTTTATCCTAAAGAAACAGTATAAATATGAGCGCTGTGAAACATGTTGGCACTATACAAATAAAGGCTATTAAATTATAGAAATCCTTGGACATAAGTGAGCAAAGGCAAAATTGTTTGCAGCCGTGCAAGCCAACAGCCTTGTTATACCAAAGTAAAAAAGGATCAAAGAAAAAAAACTAGAACTAAGGGCACACAGAGACATGAAGCAATGTAAAACTGCATCCAATCAATGTCAATGGGGTCACGTTGCAACGAAACCGCCGAAGACATGACTGTCCCAAAAAATCCAACCAATGTTAGATTTTTGTCGCACACCATATTTCCATCAGACACCACAATTCAAGAAGTGTGCCACTGTGACGTACAATTTGGCTGTTTTTCTACAGTGAAATTACCGCTCTAAAGTAGTCACACGACAGCAAGTTACAGACAAGCTGCACAAATGTTTCTGGTCACACGGATTGTCTGAGCCTTGCTGTTGCACGACACCTGATGTCATGTAGCCCTAGCCTTGAGTAGAGACGTTTGTAGCCAATAATTTCTTATTGAAAAGAATGTTATAGAAGTAAGATACTATAATGATAAATCCAATAAATCAAAAATAACGAAATAAAAATTTATAACAAATTGTGATTACAATTTTGCAATAAATTTTGAGGAAAAGCCATAAATGCCCGATTGTCCCAGAGGTGGGACCTGCAACTATCACTATAAGCTCTTGGTTCTTTCTATGCTGATGACAAGGTGGTCCCGAATCTCCACTCAGTGGTGCACAATTTGGTCTGCCCCTACATTTACTTCTATAGAGCTGACGAGCTAGCCTTCTATTCCCCCACACGTCGATGAGCCTTTGCGGTCGTTAAAGGGGTTCTCTCACTTCAGCAAATGGCATTTATCATGTAGAGCAGGCATGCTCAACCTGCGGCCATACAGCTGTTGCAAAACTATAACTCTCAGCATGCCCGAACAGCCTACAGCTATCACCATGCAGCAGGGATTGTGGGAGTTGTAGTTTTACAACAGCTGGAGGGCCGCAGGTTGAGCATGCCTGATGTAGAGAAAGTTAATACAAGGCACTTACTAATGTATTGTTATTATCCATATTGCTTCCTTTGCTGGCTGGATTCATTTTTCCATCACATTATACACTGCTCGTTTCCATGGTTACAGACCACCCTGCGATCCATCAGTTGTGGTCGTGCTTGCACAATATAGGAAAAAGCACTAGCCTATGTGAGCTCCCGCGGTCCCGGCCACCAGAGAGGCTGATGCTTTTTCCTATAGTGTGCAAGCACGATCATCACTGATGTATTGCAGGGTGGTCTGTAACCATGGATACGAGCAGTGTATCATGTGACGGAAAAATGAATGAGGCCAGCAAAGGAAGCAATATGAACAATCACAATACATTAGTAAGTGCCTTGTAATCACTTTCTCCACATGATAAATGCAACTTACTGAAGTGAGACAACCCCTTTAACCCTGTTTCCAGTTCCCCTGTTGACCTTCCTTGGTACTAACCAATGCACACCAAGAACACCACACAAAAACGGCTGCAGAGATGCTCTGACCCCACTGAACTACCAAATATAACCTGACCCTTGTTAAAGTAGCTCAGAGCCTTACGCGTCACCATTTTGCCTATTTTTAATTCACCCATATCTAGAACTGACTATACATTTGCTGACTGGTATATCCCACCCCTCGACAGGTGCCATCGGCATGTGATAATAAATGTTATTAATTTCACCTGGATTTAAGATTATGACTGACAGATGTATAAAGCTATCATTCAATGTATATTCCACGTGAAGACTCGAATAATTCAATTTCTACATGACATTGTTTAAAATACTTAATCCAAAGTCTGGCTTCAACTGCCTAATCAGCAAGCATCAATCTTACATGGAAGCTAGTCAAACTGTCCGCTATATATAAAAGATGAACGCCACAGCCAATTTCTCAAAACATCTTACTGTATTAATCACTCACCCTGTCAATAATCTGCTTGATTGTATGAAGACGAATGATCCCAGAGCTCCGCTGGTCAGTACCTGCGTCTCTTGGTTCACTTCCTAGGGAGAAAGATGTGTGTTACACAAGCCCACAGTTTTAAAGCCAAGACAAAATGCCTTCACATCATTAATTTACATGCAGCTCAATACATCTGAAAGATAGAGGCAACTACAATTTATCTGACAGTGCTCATTTCAAATTATTATTTTTTTTACAGAAAGGTAATAAGACAATTAAGGACTGCCGTTCTCCTGCAAGACGTCTCAGAAGTTTTGTCAATGGTCTATGACAGTGAATCTTTGCAAAGGAAAAATTGAGAAAAAGTCACATTTTTCTCTTTGCAACGTATTCTTTTCTCCAGGAAAGGGAGTGCAAGCATTGTTAGCTTAAATACGTGCTGTGCAACTTTTGAGCTAAGGAGGACATTTTATCCATGGTAAGACATGTTAATATGTTTCATTAAAGGGGTATTCCCCATCTGGGACATTTACAGCACATCCACAAGATATCTAGCATCTCAAGAACGAGGCCCCATTGCACCAAGCAGAGAGTTGGCTGCACATGCACGGTTCTTCTCAATTAACTTCAATAGCACTTCAGAATATAGTCAAGTCAGCGCGGTTGGCAATTTTGACAAGTGCTAGTGAAGAGAATAGAGAGAACCGAACCTATTGGACGTTTATGCATAAAAATGGGATGGGAAACCCTTTTAAGGCTCTACCAACACTGCCTTATTGACCAACATTTATAGAGGAAAAATATTTTTGGGCACTATCCATTTCAATTCTAATTGATTTTAATTTCTAACAATGTAGAAAAGTCAATGCCACTCAAAAATGAATGGTTACGAATGAAAGCTACCATCACAAGTCTGCGCACAGCCACATAAATGGTAATTCGTTCTCAAGCCAGCCAGTGATATTGTTCATTATCTGAACAATGATGGTTAGAGTAAACATTGCATAATATCTGGGATTTTTTTTCAACAGACTGAGAAAAATGTAAAGAATGTTTTTAATTGCTTGTCAAATACATCAGGTAAATAGGACTTTATTGATGATTTCCAGTCCATCGTTTCATTGCATCCTTCACGCTCCTACTTTCTGAACCCTACAGTATGTGTTGTCTGGATCGTAGTCAGGCTCTCTGTACATACCTATGAGCCTCACACTGATCATCTCAGATTCTAGCATAGGCATGGGTCGTGTGGAACAACGGGGGACTAAAAAAAACTTACTTGCCACCTCGTAGATATCTGGTTCCTCTCTTGCCAATTTCTCTCGTGCAACATCAGCAATAGGACCAAAGATAACAACAGGCCTGAGAAATCCAGCTGTAAAACGTTTATTGAGAAAATTAGCCACTCAAAATCAAGGCACGACTCATTCTTCAATAATAAATTTTTTAATACACCTCAGAGCGCTCTGGAGAGTACATTGCTGACACAAGGGCTCTTTTTCACTTAAATCATGAGTTAGTAAAATGCATTGAGAGGACTCCTGAGCTCATGTACATAATGGAGAGGACTCAAGGAGTCCTCTCAATGCATTTTACTGCTGGTTTGTGGGAGTACAGCGACGGAATACAAGTGAGTCTGAAGAAAAATTACATAATTGTACTCAGCACCCATTACACTGTACACTGCTTACTCTAGTTTGGGGCTTGTTTTAGAGAAGATTCCTTTTTAAATGTAAAGATACATCTCGTCACCTTTAGCAGGGTTAAAAAAAAAAAAAAAAAAAAAAAAAAAATGAAATAAGAAAAAATACCTTCTCGCAAGACAACTCTTTCATACGCAGGAAACTTTGTCTGAACAGGTTGGGCTGAGAGGTCTTCCCTACTTTTCCTGAGATTTCGCTTGGAACTTCGGAGACCCCGGAAGCGCCAAAAGTCTGCACGATCACCTCCAGCTGTTTTAGGGAGTGTATACTGCACACTTGCAAGCTGTTCAGCTCTATGAAAAGTTATAAAAAAAATAATCAGCACGCACAAAGAAATATGTTGCAACCTTTATGGAAAAACAAGCTTTGAACCAATCATCTAAAGAACTGATCAGTGCCACCAGTGCTGTGCCAATAAATGGGAAATGTTTCACCTGTCACAGCAATCACAGGTGGTTAGAGAAGCAAGACCTGTGACCTATTATTTTTTTTTATAGGGATGTATTGGTGGAGCCCATATCCATCTCTAGAAAAGGTGTCCACCTTGGTTCTATCTCAAAGCGCCATAGCATTGTATAAAAGGAGCCACGCATACGTGGCCTGCTCCCCTATCTCAAGAGCAGGACCCTGTCACAAAGCAGCTTGCAATGGGGTTCTGGTCGAGATAGGAGTGCAGTTCCAAAAAAAGGCAATCAGGTTGGCTAAATTACACAATAAATCACCATGATAGCACACACTGTAAGTAGAAAGGAAAGAAGAAGAAAAAGTTTGAGTGGCACACAAACTAGGCATCAACTAGAGGCGTATATACCAACTTTTACCTGTTCTTATTTGGGATAATTCCTCTTTCCACTTCCTTATGATTTCTACCTATTCGAATTGCCAGCCACGATCCTAGCTTCCCATTGTAAAGAGTATCCACAACTCGAAACACCTCTCCTTTGTTGAAACTTAGGCCATATTGGGATTCCTTCTCATACTCAAAATGGGTTCGGATATAAAAGGAATCGCCAACGTCCGATTCAACAATGCGACGGTAAACTGGAAGAGAAAAAAAACAAATGTATTTAAAATATATATATATATAAATACTCTGCTAAGGGCTCTTTCACACTTGCGTTATTGTCTTCCGGCATAGAGTTCCGTCGTCGGGGCTCTATGCCGGAAGAATCCTGATCAGGATTATCCTAATGCATTCTGAATGGAGAGAAATTCGTTCAGGATGCATCAGGATGTCTTCAGTTCCGGAACGGAACGTTTGTTGGCCGGAGAAAATACCGCAGCATGCTGCGCTTTTTGCTCCGGCCAAAAATCCGGAACACTTGCCGCAAGGCCGGATCCGGAATTAATGCCCATTGGAAGGCATTGATCCGGATCCGGCCTTAAGCTAAACGTCGTTTCGGCGCATTGCCGGAGCCGACTCTTAGCTTTTTCAGAGTGGTTACCATGGCTGCCGGGACACTAAAGTCCTGGCAGCCATGGTAAAGTGGAGCGGGGGAGCAGTGTACTTACCGTCCGTGCGGCTGCCCGGGCGCTCCAGAGTGACGTCAGGGCGCCCCAAGAGCATGGATCACGTGATCGCATGGATCACGTCATCTATGCGCATGGGGCGCTCTGACGTCATTCTGGAGCGCCCCGGGAGCCGCACGGACTGTAAGTATACCGCTCCCCTGCTCCCCGCTCCTACTATGGCAACCAGGACTTTAATAGCGTCCTGGGTGCCATAGTAACACTGAAAGCATTTGGAAGACGGTTCCGTCTTCAAATGCTTTCAGTACACTTGCGTTTTTCCGGATCCGGCGGGCACCTCCGGCAACGGAAGTGCATGCCGGATCCCAACAACGCAAGTGTGAAAGAGGCCTTACAAGGTTAGTCTGCTTCCTACCATATTAGCCAGTGCATAGAGATCTGACTTGTCCATTTACTACAGGGACTCTAAATAGATTACAATGGGTGAACCTTGTGATCATTTTATTGTTAGAAAACCTAGTATTTGTCTAGTTTGCAAAACCCCTCTAAGGTGCCCAGACAGATGGATGATCATCTATTGTGTATGCAGATTTCAGCCCTCTCAGATGTTGAAAAGAAGGATGGAGCATGTCTGATTTTAATATGCATGATCCTTTGTTCCTGCAGGAGGTAAGCTGCCCCCAGAGGTGTCTGACAGCTGCTAATTTCCCTCTTACCAATGAAAACACATGCATGCTCAACCAAGTAAGCAAGTGTGCATGGGAGTAGCGAGAATTATCTTTTGTCTAAACGAACCATCGCAGGGCTCCAGATGGCGACCAAAATGGTCACCAATGCGACTTAGAATTGCAAAATGGCAAGACGACTTTGTTGTCTTGTCGCCATTTGCACCTTGACCCTCCGCTGCTCTGCCTCTTTAAGCTCTGCTCTGTGGGCAGTAGATCGTGTGTACGGGGCTGTAAGGTCAGGATGCTGCTAGGATGATGAAGGTCGGCTCGGCATGGCGAGAGACTGCACGGAGAGCCGCTTCAGGGAGGTAATGGAGCGCTTTGGGGGTCCTCAGCAAGTACTGGTGGTCGGGGAACTGTGGGACCGGGCGGAGAGCCGGCATCTGCTGGAGAACTTTCTGCGGGAGCTCTTCCCAGCCAAGCTGGTGAATGGAGGAGATATGTTTAAACAGGGGGCCTCGCAGCATGGAACCCCGAAACATGGCAACCACTGCAAGGGTGAGAAACCGGGCCCAGACCAGCCACAGCCTCCCCACAACCGGACTGTTCGCTTCGGACTGGTATTCTTCCTGTGTCGCCAGGAATTGCTGGCACTCCCGGCATCAGCTGCGGGAAACCTGCAGGGGGCGCTGTGGTCGGGGTGGTTATGCTGCCTGGCAGTAAGGTGAATGGCCAGGAGGCGATAGAGGATGGCCCGGTGTGTGCCGGGTCTGCCGTGTCCGCTCTCCACTCTCTCCTCTGCTCTGTTTTCCTAGTGACTGCTGAAGTACGGGCCGCCACACTCACACCGGGACAGCTCCAGATGGAGAGCCGGTGACAGCTCCAGATGGAAGTGTGTGAGGCACTCAAAGCGGCAGATAGAAGAGGACTGTTAGCAGTTGCCCTTGGCAACCAAATGGACCCGTTCATGTTCTCTGAGCTGCAGGCTAACTGGTTGCTATGGGCAACTGCCGCACAGAGGATATGACGCCCCAAAATGTTATTGTATGGTGGAATTGGGGGTGACTGTTTAGGCTGGACACCTGCAGTTTATGGTGCACCTCAGTGGTGATGTGTGCACTGCCGCGTAATACACTGAAACCTGCATACAGCCTTATGAAGGTTTTAAGATTCTAGAAAAACCCTTAGGGGGTCATTTATCAAACTGGTGTAAAGTAGAACTGGCTGAGCCCATAACAACCAATCAGATTCCTCCTTTCATTTTTCACAGCTCCTTTGGAAAATGAAAGGTGGAATCTGATTGGTTGCTATGGGCAACTCAGCCAGTTCTACTTTACACCAGTTTGATGAACCCACTTAGTTCTTAATAAATCCTTTACAGTAATTCTGGGGTCTATAGGTGTGTTCACATGTAGCAGATTTATTGGAGACATTTCTGTGACTGTCCCATTCAACTGAAGGCAGTAAACTATGCACCTGCTGCAGGAACAACCCCATTCAGTGCGTTTCGGTCAAAGAAATTTCTATAACAAATCTTCTGCGCGTGAATACACCCTTAGGCTACAATTCACTCAAACGTATTTTGTTTCTGTGTCCGTATGTCCATTATGTAGCACCGCCAAAAAGATAGAAATTGCCCGTTTTGCAGACAAGGATAGACATTGTTACAATGGATCCGCAAAAAACGGATGCCATACGGACATCATCCGTTTTGGTTTGCGGATCCACAAATTGCGGATGCCAGAGCTCCAGATGGCGACCAAAATGGTCGCCAATGCGACTAAGAATTGCAAAATGGCTTTGTTGTCTTGTCGCCATTTGCACCTAGACCCTCCACTGCTCTGCCTGTTTGAGAAAAAAAGGCTTTCATCCAGAAGACATACGCTGCAGACGTCGGCTGGATGAAGATCCAGCCCTCACCCCGTGGCCAGTGATTGTCTTGATACCACTGCAGCCAAACGTTTTCATGGAGAAACCCAAGACAAGCAGTGGAGGCATGGAAGTGAATGAGCCAGGACCCAGCACCTAGGGGATTACCAACGCAAATCTGGCTAGTCTGAGAGGTCATGGAAATGAGTGCACAACCCCTATAACTGTGTGGGCTGCAACTTAGAAAACTCCATGCTCCTAAGCATCCCAGCTATATTCTATGTATTTTTAATTTGGCGACTAAAAATTTCATTTGGCTCCTAAATTTTTCAGGTTAGGAGCCAAAGGCACCCTGATTTTTTTTTTTTGTCTGGAACACTGTATCGGCTAACGGCTTTTTTTTAAAGTGTAAAGGCAGATTAAGACTTGTCACAGCCTTGGTGCACATTCTTTTGCACTGACAGGACTGAAGATAATATTGCTGGGTTCAAACCTTCTGTCAGGGTTGGATACATTATTATTGCATTATTTGTAAATGCATGATACTAAAACACTAACCATCTTTCTTTTTCTGTGCCAGGATTGTGACTTCTTCTCCTTTGGGCAAATCAAGAAGAAAAAGGACAGCCTCCTCCCTGATGATATTAGTAAAGTCCACGTTGTTCACCTGGTGAAAACAAACCGAGGTTGTGTGCTTTAACAGATCTTTTAAATAAAAAAAATTCTAGATGTATATTTGTGCCAGTATTTTCCAAGTTGCTCCATGTGATTTCAAGTGAAATCAAATAGGAAAGACACAAAATGACGAAAAACAACAATAAATATACCAACGATTAAATTATTCATTAACATTAAAGGACCAGAAAACTCCTTTAATGCACAGCCTATAAATGAAACTCAGTCTCTCTTTTCTCAGAGGTCTACATTCAGGTTACTGCTTGCTGCACTGGTTTGGACACAGCTCAAGTACAGTTCTTTGAAACATGGACTGTATGCAACTTACTCTAAGAATCTGATCGCCTTCTTCTAATCCTTCTTTTGCTGCAGGGCTATCCTCCAAAACACCCGCCACGAAAATGCCAACATCATTTCCACCAGCAAGACGTAGTCCTACACTGTCTCCTTTCCTGAATTTTACTAGTTTCATGCTAGGCCTAAAAGATAAAAAAAAAAAAAATACAAAACAAAATTAGACTAGCAACTTTGTATTTTTAAGGATCAACACAATTATACATAAAAGGAAAATTACCTAAGCATGCCATCTTCATGTGTGGAGTTGGGGAAAGGGCCATCAGACGGGCTAACAGGCAAGTCTACGTCAGGTTGCCCTGACTGGGCATATACTGGTTTCGGCTCTGAAATACAACAGCAATGCTAGGTTTAGGGTACATAGTAAATATATCTTTATTTACAATGGAGAGCTGTTCAATTAACGTTACACAATAAGACAAACAGTGATGCAACAATATTTTTATGTATTGAATGTGTTCATCAAAAATTAAGGCCCGGAGGCAGTCCTTGTGAAGACACTGCTCGCAGAACTCAAGTTTCCTCCAAACATCATCCAGAGGAATCAATCATCTCATTACAGTCTGGTATCCAGGTTATGTTACTTTTGCCAAATATCTCAGTAGTGTCCAACTAAGGGAATAGGAGGTCTTCATTAGCAAACTTTTACATAAGACTAAGGCCTTATGCACACGACCGTAGTTGTGGTCCGCATCTGAGCCGCAATTTTTGCGGCTTGGATGCGGACCCATTCACTTCAATGGGGCCGCAAAAGATGCGGACAGCACTCCGTGTGCTGTCCGCATCCTTTGCTCCGTTCCGTGGCCCCACCAAAAAAATATAGCATGTCCTATTCTTGTCCGTGATGCTATTTAAATGTTAGAAAAAGCCTGCGTTTCCAGCTGTCCAGTCTCACACATAGTAATTGCCAGCTCGGCCTTTATGAGCATCATACATCTAAGACATGGAAAGCTGGACTCTACTGCTGGCTGCTGACATTATAACAGATTTTTACAGGTAAATACTGAATAAAGTCATAGAAAATTCTGCTCACAGAAATGGAAGTGTAGGAGCCTTTACTATTCAACTTAACTCTTTTAATTCATTAGTAAAACCACCAAAAAAGGCTGCGCAACTCGCCACCCAAGAAGAAATCCTATGTCGTGTTCAATATACATTTGGCCCATACAGCTGATGGATACATTTAATATAGCAAAAAATTTAAAATAAATATTTTTAAAGATACATTCACATTTAACAGATCCACCATAAAATGTTTAGACTTAATGAACATAATGTATTACAGTTTTAAAAAAGAACAAAATCCCAACCCCTGAGATACACAATAAATGTGTCATAGCATGTCACTGTACAAGACTGTCTATACCTTTGCTAGGCACTGGCATGTAGCAGGAAATACACTGTTTTTCCATTTCATATGCCCCACTCTTTCCTTCCTAACATGGCATTAAAATATTTAATCTATTTACTTGAACACAGTCATTTACAAACAACCACACACAGGTCAGTAAAGCATAGCTATAGTTATAATGGCTTAGGCCCTCTTCACATTTCCGGCAAGCACAGATGAGACTCAAACTTCAAGGGGTATTCTGGTTGGTTAAAGTTATCCCCTCTCCACAGGATAGGGGATAACTATTAGATCAGTGGGGGGCTGATCACGAGAATGGAGGCCCTGTACCTCCTGCAGATCCTTTGAAATCACCTGAGCGGCCGGTGCCTCATGCACGTGGCCTCCCCATTCATTTCTATGGGAGTTCCAGAGATGGCCACGTACAGCACTCAACTATCTAAAGAACTCCCGCAGAAATGAAGGGAGCGGGCGTGCGCATGTGGGACCAGGCGCTTAGGTCATTTCAGGAGAGCTGCAGTAGACACAGGGCCCCCGTTCTCAGTGGTGGTCCCAGCGGTAGCACCCCTACTGATCTTATAGTTATCCCCTATCCTTTATGGATTCCATTAGGATCTGTCATACCATTCAAGTCTCCCAAAAATTTTTGCAGGAAAAATTAGGATCCATTCACACGTCCGTGAATATGTCCGCACCCGTTCCGCAATTCTGTGCAATGGATGCAGAACCATTCGTTCTTTATGGGGCAGGAATGGATGCGGACAGCACACAGTGTGTTGTCCGCATCCGTATTTCCGGAGCACGACTCGATCTTCTAGTCCTCGGTTCCGGAAAAAAATAGAACTTGTCCTATTCTTGTCTGCAAATTCTCTAGACCCCTCTGAAGAAACTGCAAAATCCTGGGAATAGAGAAACTATCCTGCGGGACAGGATCAATTCCTAGGAAAGCAAGGAAGGCCGCCAAGTAAGGTTCTAGCATAGATCTTGGTGGTTACCGGCTTCCTACTTTTAAAGGGGTTGTCCGGGTTCAGAACTGAACCCGGACAATCCTCTATTTTCACCCAGGCAGCCCCCCCTGACTTGAGCCTCAGAGCAGTTCATGCTCCGATGCTATCCTTTGCGCTGCGCTAAATCGCGCAGGGCAAAGGCTCTTTTGTTTACAATAACACACTTTGCCCAGCGGAAGGCACCGGGCTCCCTGAGAAGCCTCCGCCGGGAAGTGTGTTCGGTCACATCACCGGCTGTGATGTGCGGGCTTTAGCGCTGCAATAGCCGTTTTACTGGCTAGAGCAGTGCTAAAGCTAGCCATTCAGTGCCGGTGACATCACCGGGCTCTCTGAGCAGCCGGAAGAAGCGGCTTCAGCGCTCCTGCAAGGGACCGGTAGGTCACAGAGTCTAAAAAAAAGTTAACTCCCGGTGAAAAAATTTCCTATAAGAAAAAGGGGCTTGAGAAACCTGTGGAAAACGTAGGCCATGGATGTATGTTATATGTTTGTCTGTCTTGTACTAATGTAACAAAGTCCTCAATTCCGGACAACCCCTTTAAACAGAGTGGAAATAACTGATTCAAACAAACCCTTATGCATTAGCAGGGACCTTTCAAAAGCCAAGCCGTCAAGTGAAGGCCCTTTACCGGAGGGTGGATGACCGGTCCCTGGCTTAATAAATCCGGGATCTCTGGTAGCACCCAAGGCTCCATGACTGAGAGAAGCCTCAGCCAAGTAAACCGAAGACGAGGCGGATGAAATTTCCCCACTTTCTATTAAAGGGGTTCTGCAGTTTGTTTTAACTGATGATCTATCCTCTAGATAGATCATCAGCATCTGACCGGCGGGGGTCCCGGGTGTTTGAGAAGGCAGCGGTGCTCCAGCAGCGCTGCGGCCTTCTCACTGTTTACCGCTGGCCCAGTGACATCATGACTAGTATCAACTGGACAGGGCGGGGCTAAGCTCCATTCAAGTGAACAGAGCTTAGCCGCGCCCAGGCAAGTTGATACTAGTCGTGACGTCACTGGGCCAGCGGTAAACAGTGAGAAGGCCGCGACGCTGCTGGAGCGCCGCTGCCTTCTCAAAAAGCTGATCGGCGGTGGTCCCAGGTGTCGGACCCCTGCCGGTCAGATGCTGATGATCTATCCAGAGGATAGATCATCAGTTTAAACAAACTGCAGAACCCCTTTAAGGTATTTTCATCCGAACTATAAATGCCCGAGAATTTTTGCCCAGAAGGGGATCTGTCTTTGCTTCTATGGACTTCTTTTTGGGATTTAAGGACATTACCCACTTCTTCTATAATTAGCATTTTCAAGCATTTAAACATTGAGGGGGGGACTCTTCTGCTATAGTGTTTTCTATGCAGGAGCGACAGAGTAGTTCAACATAGGATGAGGGCAATTTGGCTTTACAAATTCCACATTCCTTATGTTTAGTCTTAGCAGACACCTTCCTGGGTTTTCCTAAAAGACAATATGCCATAATAAACCCACATGTCACGGAAAAAACAAAAAGGGGGATAGAACCCCCTGCCGTACATACCCGCCAACCATACCATAGGTGCAGGGGTAGACGGTTCCTTCTGTGCCTCTCCAGCGACCTCCATGCTGTACAGAGGTCCACACACGCCTTGGATCTGGTCCTTCCGGCAAGGATCCACAGGCCGCTCTAGATGGGCTTAATGTGGCCGGAAATTAAAATCTCCCCCGCGCTCCAGCGCAGTAGGAGAAAGTATTGCAGGATCTCACTCTTGCTCCCTGGTCTTGCGATACTACGGACAGGAAGTGCTATCTCCGCAATACCTGCGCTCCCGTCCTCACCGACCGTGCCGCTGATCGGGCTAGGCAGGAGAAACAAAGAAAGGGAATCCTCCAGAGCTATGCCACCCTCTCCTCTTCAGGGAGCGCGTAGCGGGGAACTCACCTGGCACTCTCCCTAGCCCAGCCGGCGAGTAGGATGCTAGTAGGAATCCTCTCCAAGGACAGGAAAACCACTGAGGAATGGAGATGCCCCTCCTCCTTAAATATTTGAGGGTTTCCTGTCCTGGGCGGAGGATCCTCTCTCCTGGTGCTGTCATAGGATGAAGTGATAAAAAAAGCCCACCAAGCTGTGCTTTTCTTTCCAGCAAAATGGAGGATCCTGCTGGAGTAGATGCATACAGATTGTACACCACTATTCAAATTAATGGGCACTTTAACGGATCCATCAAATTAATTTTTTCTGTTCTAAGCTTCCCTGGAAGTTATTTATTTTACTCACTTATATAGGGCTGACATTCCACAGCGCTTTACAGACATTATCATCACGCTGCACCCCGTGGGGCTCACAATCTAAGTTCCCTATCAGTATGTCTTTGGAGCTTGGGAGGAAACTAGAGTACCTGGAGGAAACCCACACAAACACGGGGAGAACATACAAACTCCATGCAGATGTTGTCCTTAATCATATTTGAACCTAGGACCCCATGGCTGCAATCACCAGTGATAACCTCTGAGCCACCGTGCACAAAGCCTTAAAGAGGACTTGCCACCTTTCCTGACATATCTGTTTTAGTAACCACTTACATTTCTCACTCTGGGGCATCATTTCAAATAACTTTGTGCCATTTATCTATTATCCATACTGGAAGTTTATGAATGAATTACCAGCAGTCTGCATTAAAGGTCCATCTGGGTTACTGCACATTCTTCCACTAGCAGCACTGACTGGATAGGGACATGCTTCTTATCGTTAACACCTAGTTGGACATGACTGCAGGCTGTTGGTAATTTACTCAAACTTCAAATAGGAATAATTGAGGAATGGCACCAACATAGTTATATAAAAAAAAAGTGCTAAAGAATTGTTATTACATGGAGAATGCAAGAAGTTACTAAAAACAGACATTTCAGGAGAGTTTACAGTCCCTATTTAAAGGTTGCACGCATAGGCATGGTCCACCTGTGGCTCTCCAGCTGTTGTAAAACTACAATTCCCACCATGCCCTGCTGTAGGCTGATAGCTGTTGGCAGTCTGGGCATGCTGGGAGTTGTAGTTTTGCAACATCTGGAGAGCCTCAGCTTGGCCATCCCTCCCCTAGAAAATGAATTTAGGGTGTTTTTTCCCCCAATATTTTTGCTGGTATAAAAAATAAAATGTTTCATGAAACTGGACAAAAGACCAAATCCTTCACAACAATAAAGAGCTTTTCTAATTACCTGGAAGAGGAGGGGTCTGCTTTTCAGCTCTTTCCTGCAAAGGTTCTTCCACTGTTCTCGAGAGGGTTGCACTATTTGTATTTTTCACAGGTGTAGATAAAGCACCAGGCTTTGACACTCTTTCATCTTCTTTACTCCGCGTGCTGTATTTAAAAAATAAATAAAAAATAAATCAGTATGTCTTATGGCCATGGGATGCTACTGGAAAGTAAAGGCTCTGTTAAACCCCCAAAGTTGTGTGCCCATTTGTAGTCATTTGTGGGTGGGTTATGGCCACTTTCTGGAAACCCAGCCCTAAAATGAAGATCTTTGAATAAATATTGGGGAGGAATCCTCATAAAATCAGAAGATCCTGAGTATGGTCATCTAACAGCTTGCTTGGTTATGTGTAACAAGCATATTTGTTATACGCTCCAAATACCAGGCACATGTATGGCACTGTGCCCACCAAACAATTGCATGATTTTCTAATGTAAATTTTAATGCAAATTTTAGAATGAGCAGTCAGGGATAACACAGCTTGTTGGACATCCATCTCCCTTGGTATATGAACAATGAATCCTGAAAGAGGTGCAAATAAGGTTTGATTGACAGTAGATTTGACTAAGGGCTCATTCAGACGGCCGTATGCTGTCCGCAAAAATACTGATAGCTATCCGTTTTTTTGCGGATCCGCAAAAAAAATGAAACATGTCCTATACTTGTCCGTGAAAATCAGGACATGGCCCCATTGAAGTCTATGGGTCCGCAAAAATACTGAATGCTATCCGTTTTTTTGCGGATCCGCAAAAAAACGGATAGCATTCAGTATTTTTGCGGACAGCATACGGCCGTCTGAATGAGCCCTTACATGTATAAATGAAAAGATTTCTAAAAAAATTAGACTGATCTTTTTTTCATACGAAGCTACTCAATTTCTTGCACAGAAAAAATAGGCAGCAGTGTCTGATAACAACCTGAACCAAGCCTATTATACTTTTACAAATGTATTGTACTACGCAGTTGATAGATAGTTCAGAAGTATAACCAACAGTCTACTACGAAACTGGTAATAAAAGAAAATCACTGCCTTTCATTCCACTGTGACAGAGCTGCCAATCAGCTGCTTCATTGTTCTTGTCAATGGTAAACGCTGTCACATGTAATACAAGGGTTGCAATGCCATAAATCTGGAAAGACCGCTTGTAACAGAGTGTACTTTATTAACTATAATTACAGGAAGCATGTTCCAGAAAAGATAACAACAATTTTTAGTCAGTCAAAGTCAACAGGGAACAAGCCTGTCCGGAAAGATAAAGCAAGCATAATTTCTATCCATAGGTGTAGCACAGAATGATACAATAGGCTGGCAAATGAACACTCCTGAAGACCTTAAAACCACTTATGTGAAAAATAAAAGCAAGCAGAGCTGACCACATGAAAACGGATCTGGATGTCCACAAGATTAAAGCAGCACTCCAATCATCAGTAATTTATTAAGCAGTGTCATGCTTTGCTGCATCCATACATTTTGGGCCCTAGCTGTGTGATGCGGCTAACTGTCCAGAGCTTGCTCTCCTGTGTAAGGCAAGTCTCACTTGTGTGGCTGACTTCCTGTGAACTACAGGATTGCATCATCGCCTATAAAATTTCCAGACACTTCCCCCATCCTTGTTACTCTGTATGTCCCCCCAGGTATAGAGATTTCAATGTCTGCCTATACTATCCATGTGCATAATCTCATGTGTACTTTATGTGATGCAGACTCACACTGCTCTCTCCTGCCTCCGGCTTGTAAAAGTTGACAGAGGGAAACCTATGACAAGCAGGATATAAGGGCAGGCTGAAACTACATCATATAAGATGCACAGAGACTCAGCAGAGTAAGTTAGGTGACGGTCCCTGTCCCTAGTACTTGCTGCACAAAGATGGGACTCAGATCAGAGAACGTACAGTGTGATGAGACTCTGCTCATTCTGCCTCATTAAGAGCCAGCGGTCTGTATTAGGGAACTATATGGGGGCGACAAGGAGCCATTCTACCTCATTCTTTAATACTAGCCTCTGTTACAGTATATAGGCAGCCAAAACATTGCTGGAGTGCTTCTTTAAATTTTTAACAGCTTTATGGCAAAACAATAGACACTCTTTCAATAATTAAAGTGGTTCTAGAGTTCAAACTTGATGCTGAAAACACAGCTCTATTTGGATACTTCATGAAAAGCCACTTAATACCCAATCAACTTGCGTTCATATATCGTAAGAGAATAAAACATAACCCTTCTCTGCATAAAGAAAATAGATGTGTAAATATATATTTTTTTAAAACTAGGAGAACAAAGCGAGATGCCACTACCTGCTGTTGCTGTGCTGTTGTGGAGAATGTCTGGAATGGTCTGAAGGCTCCGATCTCTGGTCAGGAGACCGTGAACGGCTACGGCGCGGTCGGTCATGTGAACGGTTGGAATGGTCTGATGTCAGCGACTGGATTTCTGAAATGTCTGTTGAACAAACACAAAATAGTTTTTCATTAAATTAATAAAAGATATATCAAATTTTCACTACTGTCTAAATATAGTGTAATGTATTTAGAAACGGCAAAATACTGATTTGCGGTAAGTAAAAAATTGTTTTGTTATGTTGTGGCTGTGTACTAAAATAAAATAAAAAATATTAATAAATACAAGTATCCATCGTTCTGCACTCAGTCCTCCTTAGGGCTCATTCAGACGGCCGTATGCTGTCCGCAAAAATACTGAATGCTATCCGTTTTTTTTGCGGATCCGCAAAAAAAATGAAACATGTCCTATACTTGTCCGTGAAAATCAGGACATGGCCCCATTGAAGTCTATGGGTCCGCAAAAATACTGAATGCTATCCGTTTTTTTGCAGATCCGTTTTTTTGCGGATCCGCAAAAAAACGGATAGCATTCAGTATTTTTGCAGACAGCATACGGCCGTCTGAATGAGCCCTTAAGGAGATTAAAAACTGAATTTTAAAAATGTCTGCAAGTTTATTGAAAAGGAAAACCTAAAATTTTGCATGGACACAAGTTTTCAGACCCTTTGCTATGATGCTTTAACTTTAGCTCTGGGGGGCCTCCCTTTTCTCTTCATCATCTTTGAGATATTTCTAAACCATAATTGGAGTCCATGTGGTAAATTCAGTTGACAGTTCAGGACATGATTTGGAAAGATCCACCACTGTCTATATAAGGTCCCACAGCTGACAATGCAAATCAGAGCAAAAACCAAGCCATGAGGAGGAAAGAACTGCCTGTAGAGATCAGAGACAGGATTGTGTGGAGGCACAGATCTGGAGAAGGGTACAAAAATGTCTGCTGCCCTGAACGTTTCCAAGAGCACAGATGCCTCCAAAATTCTTAAATGAAAGAAGATTGGAACAACCAGTTCCTAGAGCTGGCCGCCCTCCAAACTAAGTAATCGGGGAAGAAAGGTGACCAAAAACCCAATGCTCACTCTGGCTGAGCTCCAAATATCCTGTGTGCAGATCGAAGAAACTTCCAGAAGGTCAACCATCACCACAGGACTCCACCAATAGGGCTTTAGGGCAGAATGGCCAGTAAGAAGCCTCTCCTCAGTAAGACACATGAAAGTTTGCAAACAAATAAAAAACAAAAAAAACACACATCTGAAAAGGACTCTCAGGCCTCTTGCACACGACCGTATGCCCTCGGAGATATACGGTCCGTGAGCGGGCCATATGTCCCGGAGTGGCATTGATCGTGTGCACGGGAGCGCACAGCATCAAAGATTACAATGATGCTGTGGATGTCGGGCTGCCCGGGGGACTATTGTCCCACACTCATAAGATCATATGAGTGCGGGACAATAGTCCCGCGGGCAGCCCGACGTCCAAAGCATCATTGTAATCTATGATGCTGTGTGCTCCCAATCAATGCCGCTCTGGGACATATGGCCTGCTCACGGATCGTATATCTCGGAGGGCATACAGTCGTGTGCAAGTGACCTCAGACTGAGAACCAAGATTCTGTGGTCTGATAAAACCATGACTGAACTTTCTGGCCTCCATTCTAAACATGTCTGGAAGAAACCATGCACTGCCCAATACCATCCCTACAGTGAAGCATGGTGGTCAAGGCATGAATGCGTGGGGCGATTTTCAGCAGCTGGGACAGCAAGACAGGTCAGAGTTGAGGGAAAGCTGAATGGAGAAAAGTACAAAGATATTATTAATAAAAACCTGATCTGGAGAACTCTGGACCTCAGACTGGGCCATAAGGTTTACTTTCCAAGACAATGACCCTAAGCACACAGGCAAGACAGCATAGGAGTGGCTTAGGGAAAACTCTGGAATGCCTTGAGTGGCCCAGTCAGAGCCCTGACATGAACTGTATCGAACATCTCTGGAGAGACCTCAAAATGGCTGTCTGATGGTTCCCATCCAACCTGACAGAACCGGAGAGGATCTGCAGAGAACAATAGCAAAACAATCCCCAAATCCAGGTGTGCAAACCTTGTGTCATCATACCCAAGACTTCAACTAAGTCCTGGTCTGAATACTTATGTCAATGCAAGATTTTAGTTTTTCCTTTTCAGTAAATTAGCAAAGATTTCTAACATTTTTATTCTCATTATGGGGTATTGAGTGCAGACTGATGGGGAAATTTTTCACATTATTTTCGCACAAGGCAACAACAATCAAATGTAAAAAAAAAAAAATAGTACATAGGTATCGTCACCAATTGCAGGCTCTAATCATCTGCCTAGCAAAAAGGAATTCACAGCAATCTGTTATGATTAAAGGAGATCGGTGGGGGTCTGACACCCCAATTGATCAGCTGTTTTCAGCAGCAGGGAACAAAACAGTGGGTGAAGCCTGAAGCAGAATCCTCCGTCCTGGCATACTGTATCTCAGCACTCATTCACTTGGCAGCTCTGTCCACTTTGTTCTTTCTGGCACTGGACGAAAACCGCTGATTGGTGGCAGAACCCCTTCAGCAGATACCAACAGCACGGGACTGAACAGCACATAGATACTAGGGATCGACAGATTATCGGTTTTACCGATATTATCGGCCGATATTCAGGATTTTGACAGTTATCGGTATCGGCATCTATTTTGCCGATATTCCGATAACGTATGGGGAACACAGATCGCGCTGCTGACAGCACTCTCCGTGTTCCCTCAGCAGCACAGGGGAGAAGGAAGCCGTGTCTCCCTCCCCCTGTGCTGCTGCTGCCGCCAATGAGAGGAGGGAGGAAAATAGAAGGGGAGGGGTTATGGCCACTGCGCCACCAATGAAGATAAGCCTCTCATTCATTCATATACAGGAGGCGGGAGCTGGCTGCAGAATCACATAGCCGGCTCCCGACCTCTATGACAAGTAGCTGCGATCTGCGGTAGTTAACCCCTCAGGTGCCGCGGATCGCAGCTACCGCTCATAGAGGTCGGGAGTCAGCTATGTGATTCTGCAGCCAGCTCCCGCCTCCTGTATATAAATTAATGAGAGATTTCTCTTCATTGGTGGCGCAGTGTGCCCCCCCAAGCCCCCCAGTATTAATCATTGGTGGCGCAGTGCGCCCCCCACCCAAGCCTCCCCCCCAGTATTAATCATTGGTGGCAGTGGCCACAGGATCCCCTCTCCCCTGCTCCTCCGATCGGAGCCCCAGCAGTGTAATCCTGGGGCTCCAATCGGTTACCATGGCAGCCAGGACGCTACTGAAGCCCTGGCTGCCATGATAAGCTCCATGCTGCTGTGTGCACAAAGCACAGAGCAGCAGGGACAGTGTGAGCTCCTATTCACCCTGATAGAGATCTATCAGGGTGAATAGGACAAGGGTTCTAGTCCCTAAGGTGGCTAAAAGTTATTTAAAAAAAAACAAAAAAAAAAACACCAAAATATTAAGTATAAATGAAAAATAAAGATTTACAAAAAAAACTACACGTTAACAATAAACATATTAATTTTCAGCAGATTTGTGTAGGATTTTTTTTTTTTTCAAAAATAAAAATTCCCAGAATATCGGTATAAATTATCGGCTATCGGCCTGAAAATTCATAAATTATCGGTATCAGCCCTAAAAAAAAATCTATATCGGTCGATCCCTAATAGATACGCAAGGCTGAGTTTACACATAGCAGCCGCATAAAGTTTTTTGCAGCAATCGTGGAAAACTGTAGCAAAAAAAAAACATATTACGGCTGCAACGTTTAAACCCAGCCTATTACATCTCTGCAAACTAGGCTAACCAAGCTTGATAAACCTTAAAAAAAAAAGCTGCTATCCAAAATGTAATGTGCTGGAAACTGGCTATATTGTCACCACTTTTTTCTTCTATAGTCTTGATAAAGGAGACCCACTGTTTCTTTATCAAGATGATCATATATGTTAGGTCAGTGGTTGAGCGAATCAACTTCGGATGAAACATCCGAATTCGATTCGCATAAAACTTGTTCTAATACTGTACGGAGCAGGAGCTCTGTACAGTATTAGAATGTATTGGCTCCGATGAGAGGAATGTTATTGCTTCGCGAAGTCTCGAGACTTCGCGCAATAACTTCATAAATTAAAAAAACATTTCCCGAACTCGGGTTTGGTTCCAAGTGGTACCTTGGAACCAAACCAGAGTTCGGAAAATGTTTTTTTTACAGTACAAATTAATTTATGAAATTATTACCCGAAGTCTCGCAAGACTTCGCTAAGCAATAACTTCGGCTCATCGGAGCCAAAACATTCTAATACTGTACGGAGCTCCTGCTCCATACAGTAGTAGAACAAAGTTTTATGTGAATGAGTAGATCTTGATAATAGCCTATCGGGCTAATCACCTGCTGTCTTCTACACAGACAAAATAGCCTCTTCGTTAGGGTTTCATATAGCTTATACCAGTGATGGCTAACCTCCGACACTCCAGCTGTGGTGAAACTACGACTCCCAGCATGCTCATTTCATTTCTATGGCGTTCTGAGAACATCCAAGCAAGTGTGCATCTTGGGAGTTGTAGTTTTACCACAGCTGGAGTGCCGGAGGTTAGCAATCACAGGCTTATACAATTTTCTACTAAAAAGCTCATTTGGGAATGCTCATTCTAAACAAGTGTTACTGCCTAACGTGGGTCTCAAACACACTGGAGACCCATAGATGCTATGAAACAGCTCCCTACCAACATATACTATACAGTTGGTCACATGGCTCTTTGCCACACAGAAACTGAGCAATCCACTATTTGCAACAATAGGGTGATTGTAAAGCCTGCCATCAGATTCAGATGGTCTTAAAGAGGACCTTTCTCCACTCCTGACATGCCGGTTTTAATAGTTACATGCATTTCCCATGTAATATCAGTTCTGGAGCATCTATTCTTGTGTGTGTATTAGGGCTGCAGTAAACGATTATTTCTACGATTAATCGAGTACTCTAATAAGAAAAAAATAATTAATAGACTGTTTTCCTTTATAAAAACACATCAGACCCCCTGCCATCAGTTCCCAACACCCTTCGTTCCACCCTGTGCGATCAGCCCAAGTGCATCAGTTCCCCTCAGTGCCATCAGCTGTCCCCACTCAGTGCCATCAAGTTGACATACTGCATGGGGCCACAAGGTGACATTATACTGTATGAAGCGGCTGGGGACAAGGTGACATTATACTATATGGGGAGGATTATACTGCATGGGGTGGCTGAGGCCAAGGAGACATTATACAGCATGGGGTGGGCCAAATGGTGACATTATACTGCAGGGGGCAACAATCCCCCCCCCCCCTCCACATTCCAATACAATATCTGTTCAGTGCCTGCATGGCATAAATAGCTGAGGGCTTGCTGGGCTCTGTAGTGCACTTAAGGCCACAGGTTGCTTCTTTAACATTAGCTTATTGTATGATGCAAACACAAAGCATCACCTACCTCAGGCAGTAACAGTGACAACCCCATGACAGCAGCTAGGGCCCACACAGCAGTCAGGGTGATGCTCTGCAGGTAGTCACCAGCCCAAGTAATGTACAGCAAGCCACACTAACCTAAACCCACCACACTGCCCGGCTGTGCCAAGCCCCGCCCCCAATTCGTTTATAGCCTATCAGCATTTGTCTTACCACTAACTAATCAGCGGGCCTGTTATGGCTGCTCTCACATGAGGTGTATATGAGAGAAGCACTGGGATTGGCTGGGAGCAGCTGCCTGAAGGATTGTCATACTGGTATGGAGAGTGCCGACTCCTAAAATCGCTTCACTTCCGCTCCGTGGTCACGTGACACAAACGAATCCTCGATGAAAAAAATTTGTATCAAGGATTTTTGTGTGTCAAATTACTCAATTTAATCGAGTACTCGTTGCAGCCCTATTGTGTATGTTGTGCCATTCCATATTTCTACTAGAAGTTATGAATTCATTGCTATTAGCCTGCAGTAAGGGTACAGAGGGGCGGTGACCAGTTGGGGGGGTGTACCTTCACAGTCTGACTCTATCCAATCAGTGCTGCCATTTTCAGACTGTGCAGGTACACCCCCCAACTGGTTACCACCCAATTAATTCATAACTTCTAGTAGAAATAAAAAAGGAATGGCACAACATAGAGCCATAAGAATAGAAGCTCCAGAATTATTACATGGTGTATGCATGAAGCTATTATAACAGGCATGTCAGGAGAGGCGACAGGTCCTCTCTAAGGACCAAATATCCCCATAATGTGCTTAGTTGATGGCCACTACTATTTCAGAAGCAATGTTGCCACAAAGACCACCAGCAGCATTGCCTGAGCATTAACCTAATTAAGGCAGACAGCAAACACACAACAAAAAGTACATTACTGTCCGCTTTTCCACCATACCGTCTCTCTCTGAAGCATTTGCAGAATGAAGGCTGTCATCTAGATCAGGAACATTCAGTAGAGTTGCTCGCTCATCCCTTTGAACAACCATTTTTAATTTACCCTTTGACCTTTCTATCAATGTTTTTGCATCAGACAAAGACATGTTTTCGGTGACAGTGCCATTAATCTGGAAAATAACAGTCAAGGGATTAGTGATCATTCATGCTTACCAAGTTAACAAAGAGTTGAGGCATTTATGGTCTGTACAAATCCTGCAAGCAAAGCATGATCTCTGACGACTTGCTGGCACCTACTGTAGACCGACTTTCGGAACATTATTTCTCAGCTCTGTTAGGCCCTTTTCACATGGTCAGTATTTTTGCATCACCATTTGTAAACCAAAACCAGGAGTGGGTCCAAAAAACAGAAGAGGCGCAAATATTTCTATTACATCTTTCTCCTGGTTTAGGTTTACAAATACTGACCGTGTAAAATAGGCTAAATTGGGTCGCTCTGAGTAATACTGAAGCATCTCAGACAGCTTCTACTTGTGGTATAAATGGAGCACATGCAGAAATAGACAACAATAATATGTGCTATTTTACCACTGAAGTTTATCCTTGGGTATTTGGGGGGGGGCGAAGGGGGAGAAAAACGCAAACACACACAAAAAAAAACAAGAAAAAAAAACACAATGCTCCCCTCTTTAGTCCAAATCACTGGCCCTTAGTGGTCACCTACCTCACCAGGCACCACAGATGAAGCAGTGACTAGCGAGAGACCACCAGAGCATCTACGCTGGATCGGCTGGGAATTAAAGAGGCGAGTACATTTGCTGCCTAATTTTTCCGCACCGATTGACAATTGTTAATGCACATAAAAAAATTAAATAAGGTTTCTGTCTCTTATATTAGCAAAGAGTGAAAAATTAACTTAAAATATAGGCTACTTTCACACTAGCGGCAGGACGGATCCGTCCCAATTGACTATAATGGGGACGGGGGACGGGGACTGAAAGTACTGCATGTCCGACTTTTTATTCCGCCGGCCTCTCACCACGCACTGCCGTGCAGCGCCGGAGCTCCGCCCCCATTATAGTCCATGGGGACGGAGCGGCAGTCCGGCGAAATAGCGGCAGGACGGATCCGACAGGGTGAACAGCCTGTCAGATCCGTCCTGCCGCTAGTGTGAAAGCACCCATACTTTCAGTTTTTTAGAAAAGAAGGGTCTCTCCTACTGGCAGCAGCAAGTTTGAGGAAAAAGGGGATTAGTGCCCTGTAGCCAGAAAACAACAGGAACCTCTGTAGTTTCTCTGAAGTAAAGGCTATGCGCACAGGTGTCAGATCTTCCTATTTCAAATCCAACACATTATACTACTAAAATAAGGGAGAAATCGGTGGCATACACTTCAGACGTGCTGCAGCAGTGAGGCAGATTCACATTAGGATTAGCCCCATTTTCCCTCAAAGCTAATCTTCAGCATTCCCATCCAAAATTAGTAGCATGATAATTATTTTCTCAGTAGAACTTTTTTTTCACAGAGCGAAACTGTTTTCAGACACATTTTGGTGCAAAATCCATACAAACTTTGATGTGTGTGAACATAGGCTAAAGCAGTCAAAGTTAAGGGGATTTTACAATTCTTTTCTTTAAACGATAAAACATATCTGAATAACACAATTTTAAACTTACCGTCCTGAACTCCCTATGTTTCTGATTCTCCCTACCATTGTAGCCACAACATAATATTTTGGCCAGTGGCCGCTGCAGCCAATGACTGGGCCCTGTAGTATACAAGACCACTGAGGTCAGTGATTGGCTGCAGTATATGGTCACATCACTGCTGCAGACAGGAAAACAAAGGCTGGAGGGGAGGACTGAATGGAATTGGGGAGGGGGGCGTTTCGGGATGGCAAATATATGTTTTTTTATTAATATTATTATTAATATTCTGATAGGTTCCCCTCATTTAAAATAAATGAATAGGAAAATCCCTTTAATTCTTGAAACACTACATGCTTGACCCAGATTAACATGCAGAAATCAATGAACTCATAACCACTGGCTAAAATTTGGGCACTGGGTCAAAATGCTGCTCCATAGGGGAACATTCTAATGTATGAAGAGCAAACTCTCCAAATTGTTTGCAGGCCATAAATGAACAGGAAATAATCACAAGAGAAAAATTATTCTATGCTATAGAGTGATCTGTAGCTTCACAAATCTTAGGCACTGATGGAGGCAGGACACCAAAGCCCCAGCTCAGCAGTTTTATCCCTACATTCTTCATCTATGAATAAGAAGGGTCCAGAATCCAGCAACTGAGAAATGTAAACTCAGCAAGTGTTATTGATCAGCCTCCCCATGAAGCGTTGATAAAGTGTCACTGCTAGAATGAGGAAAGAAAGATGGCCAATAATCCAAAACTACAATACAAGCAGAAAAGGTGCTCTTCCATTTAGCAGATGGAATCACTGCATTATTTCAGACGGCTATCTTTTAGCTCAGAATGTTCAGATGAAACCTGAAACCATCAGGATAATGTTTTTTTCCGCCAAAAGACTACGACACAGAGCTGTAAAATCAATATAAAGCAAAGAGCAGACCACGGTGTGCATCGAAACCAACATGACTATCAGGTCCGGCAGTTCAAACCCTCATTTGTTGTTTAACCTGCTAACAAAGTGCGCAGTGTAACAATAATATTGTCAACCTCAAAGGCTGGATTTTTTTTTGGACACTATGTACTTCTTTGCAAAGAATCAGGCTGGGTTCACACCTGAGCGTTTTACAGCGCGTTCAAACGCGCTGTAAAACGCTCAACAGGCAAAAACCAATGTTTCCCTATGGGCATGGTTCTCACCTGAGCGTTTTACAGCGCGTACGAACGCGCTGTAAAACGCCCTACGCCCCAAGAAGTACAGGAGCTTCTTTGGGGCGTATTGTGGCAGTTTTTCATTGCATTAATCACACAAACGCGCGTACTACGCGCGTTTCCAAGATATAAAAACGCCCGATAAAAACGTCTGTAAAAAGCGCTTATCTTATGAACCCAGCGTCATGCTAAAAAGTCGCTGCTTATTGCACGGCGTCAAAGATGCCCACCACTGCCTAGGCCGAGAGGGGTGTACAGCCAATGAAAGAACAAGCAGTCCCCACCACCTCAGGGGCCGGATCCAACTGCTATACATCATGTCTGCAGTCTTCCCATGCCACCACGCTAGACCGCCGACTGTGGGGGCAGGACCACAACACAAGAAAGGTACAGGAGTTGGTACACTGAAGAAGCTGCAGGCAATGCATGGCATAAGACAAGGGACTGCACTTGGGTGGCAGGAGTAGACAAGGGTCAGGCAGATGGGGAACAGGTGTGCGAGACAGCACACATACAGACTAGCGTCACCGTGCAGAAGGACGAGTAGAAAGAGCAGTGAACTTGACAGCAATGAAGGCAGCTAGCTCTTGTCCCATGACTACACTATGTACAGGAGAATCACCTAAAAGAACCACCTTTCTGACATTTTGTTTTTCCCTGGTGACAAAACTAAGGTGGGTCTCATTGTCCAAAAATACGGTATATTTTCATATACGACTAGACAAGGTTAACTCATTAACCCACTATTAAAACGCACTAAATTTCTTTGAAAAAAAACTTTCAGAAGGTGCACCATGACAAATAACAGGAGAGAAGCCAGCTGACCAACACAAGAAAGCGTATGGGGCAAAAAAATAAAAAGAATGGTTTAGAATACAATCAAGGACAAGAATGCAGAAAATAACATCTTCATGTTTGTTTCCGCTTTCTGGATCGGATGCGGACCCATACATTTCAATGAGGTCACAAAAGATGTGGACAGCACACCATGTGCTGTCCACATCTATATTTCCATTCCACGGCCCCACAAAAAATAAAACTAAAAATGGAACATGTCTCATTCTTGTCCGTTTTGCAGACAAGAATAGGAATTTCTAAAAAAAAAAAAAAAAAAAAAGGGAGGGGCGTGCTGATCTGCAAAATGCTGAACACACACGGCCACTATCCGTGTTTTGGGGACTGCAAAACAGATACGATCGTGTGAATGCCCCCTTACTTTGATCTATAAAAGATTAAATCAATTCCTCATGTGGACCATAAACAAGTGAAATATACAGATGTAAGACGCACATCTAACATTCCCTGAATACAAGTACATAAAAAAAAACATACAGATGCATGTAGATGTTAGAACGTACCTTAAGCACAACGTCTCCTTCCTGAATATTTCCATCTCTCGCAGCCAGGCTATCTTGAGAGATTTCTTTTACAAAAATGTGGCTGGCTAATCTCAAACCATATTCTGCAAGACAATTACAGATTGGTTGCAAGCACATCATCAGATGACAGCCACATAATAAAAGTCAGTTTGCACACTATGAAGCAAAAGTGGCATGTGCAAAATGAAATACAACAATTTAAAAGCCACCGTGGATGTAAAGATATAGGAAGTTCCATTGGATTTAATGGCAGCAACAAACCTTCATTTTTTCTAGATTTCACCAAGGTCACTTTGGTAGGTTTTGGAGGTTGACTGGAAGCTATGGATCTTCTGTCTGATCGGGGCGACAAACTTCTCTCTCGACTGGCACTTCTGTCCCTCACCCAGCTCTTTTCACTCCTCGTTCTGGCACCAGGACCACTATGGGCATTTCTCTGGTCAGGCACATCTTCCTCATTGCTGTCCTCCTCATTCTCAGATACAGGATCTGGATCAGGACGAGCTACTGGAAGCTGCACTTTTTTCTTCCGCCGTATAGTCTGTTAGAAATAAAAAAGTGACACATTTAGAAGAAAAAAAAAACAATGCATAACCAACAGGAATCAAACAAAACCATATTCTTATTAATATGCTGCCAAAGGTTAGATAGAACAAAACTTAGTAGAATTTATGATTTACCTTATTGTCAATGATTTTCAAACTAGATCTATATTACTGACATCTCTGCATTTTAATCTGCGCAGAGTTCAAAACAATCAGAGCAATAAAATACAAATCAAAGAAAATGTAAGTGCTTAGAAATACTACTATACAAAGCTTCTCATTAAATTTAACACAAACAGATTTTATACATAAAGCGGACTTACAATTTTGGCATTTTTACCACTCTTCCTTAACTGCTGAACTGCAAAAGCGTGTTCAACGTTATCCATGGAGACCCCATTGACCATTGCAACCCGGTCATTTTCACTGCAAAAGAGAAATAAAATTAATTCTGATGCTCTTTACAAGAAACCTGAAAGCAGCATGCTGAGAAGTGGAGACCCAAATGCTAGTAACGACGACGAGATGGTATAAGTTAGTCCTGAGGAATATTTTACGTCCCACAGACAAAGGAAATGGGTAATGATGTCCATCCAATATCTCCAAATTAAGCACTTTATGGGTACTTTGGAAACCTGACTCTCCCAGGCTTATTTCAATTCTCAATTATTGTCTATACCAGGTCTCCGACCATTACTGCATATGGGTGAGTGGATGACCCTTGGCTCCTTACTCGCCAATGCTCAATGGCTCCAGATTTAGGAAAGCACTGCTAGTAGCTCTACAAAAGCATTGATGTTAGAATCCTCCTATGAGGTCCTACTGTGATACCGTAGTACTTAGTACCAGTCCTTAATGCGGTGACGTCACTTTCATCAGTCACATGGCCAAGGTGTAGCTTAGTCCTATTTAAGAGAATGAGGCCGAGCTGCAATGCCAAGCAAAGCGCTACGCTTGTTAAGCCGAAAAGGAGTCTGTGGTGTTCCTCAAACAGCTCAGGATAGGTCATCAATATCAGATCCTTGGGGTACCAACAACCTGGACCTTTGCAGATCTTGCCATATTGATGACCTATCCCGATGATAGGTCATCAATATCAGAATCTCGGAAAACTCTTTTAACTGTTATTTATCCTTCAGATGTGACCCAAACACTAAACTCCTCTTCTCTGTTCCTTGTCTTCCCTTGTTAGCGGACACATCATTTGGATGTTGGTTGGTCCTCCACTTATCGACCCTTTTTAACGAGCCAGCCAGGCTTAGTTGTATGAAGGACACCACTTAGGCTACTTTCACACTAGAGTCGGGATTCCGCTTGTGAGCTCCGTTTGAAGGGTCTCACAAGCGGCCCCGAACGCATCCGTCCAGTTACCAATGCATTCTGAGTGGATGCGGATCCGCTCAGAATGCATCAGTCTGGCAGCGTTCAGCCTCCGCTCCGCTCAGAAGGCGGACACCCGAACGCTGGCCGTGCGGAGGCAAACGGATCCGTCCAGACTTACAATATAAGTCAATGGGGACGGATCCATTTGAAGTTGACACAATATGGCTCAATTTTCAAACGGATCCGTCCCCCATTGACTTTCAATGTAAAGTCTGGACGGATCCGTCTGAAGCTACTTTCTCAATTTTTTCTACAATATAATGCAGACGGATCCGTTCTGAACGGATCCCAAGTCTGCATTATATGAGCGGATCCGTCTGGGCAGACCCCAGACGGATCCGCTCTGAACGCAAGTGTGAAAGTAGCCTTAGTCACATTACAGGAATTATCAATGTTATGCTTCTGTTATTATATCAAGCCATCCCATGGAGCAGCTTTAGCAGAGTCACCAGCTGCATGGTAAAATATGTATGCTTCTCAGAAGTAGACATATACTTTTATCTCCTAAACACCGCTCTGCAATTTAAAGGGGACCTGTCACCTGTACAGAGGGCAGCATAGTTTAGTGACCGACCCACTGATTTAAGTGCTCAGTAACCCCTGGGATGGCAGTCAGTACTGTTAGTGCGGAGAGCACGCCAGCCCCGGAAGAGAGAGGAGTCCGATGCTGCTTGCTGTCCCCTCCCTCCCCTGCCTTCAGACAACACAACTGGAGAGAGGAAAAAAAAAAAAAAAAAAAGTAGCAATCATCATCATCTGGTGGCAGGGGAGGGAGGGGTAGTATCCTCAAAGTACAGAATGCCATGACAGCAGTGACAGACGGCTGAAATCTGTTGTGTGGTAGTGCCCCTAATATCAATTTATCTCAACCAAGAGATATCGCTGTTATATCATTTCCTCAAATACCGTCATTTATCAACACTGCCTTATTCTAAAGTCATAGTCTACCAGTGCACCCTGAGGCAAATCTGTTTTGATGATATTTGGTTGCTGTAGGTTACGTCCTGCATTGGAGCCTTGTAATATAGGACACGCAAGCGTCATTTGTAAGAACAAGGGGTGTGGTTAGTGTCACATGACCCGATTATGTCACATCTCACTGCCCTAAGGCAGGAAGTAGGATTCAAGCATGGGGGATAAGAGAGAACTGCTAATGAGGTAAAATTTGGAGGGGGGAAAAAAAATAATCTGAGGTATGGGAACTGGAGTAATTGATGAAAATAAACATTAGAGTGAAATGTTTATGGCACAACCACCTTTGTTAAAAGCTGGACAATCCCTTTATGCATTCTAGTTGGGCTCACAACAGCCTAGGTGTTGTTAACGTATCAAAATATCTTAGGTCTCATGCACACGGTATCGCTGTCCACAAAACACAATTCGCAAAACACGGACGTCTTCCGTTTGCAATCCACATTGTTCTCAGTCCCATTTATAGAAATGACTTCATGTCTTTTTGGGTGTGAACCCATAGAAATGAAGCAAAAAAATGCAGATCAGACACTATGGTCGTGTACATTTCACACTGGTCTGGCTGGCTAAACAAGGTGCAAGTCGGACTCTGTGTCCATACAAGCCAGTCTAGGAGCACCAAGGATTGCTGGTACTACCTACAAGAAGGCAATATACACCATCTAGAGGGGGGGACCGGCAACCTCTCGCACTCCACCTTTTTTGAAACTACAACTTCCAGAATCCTCCTTTCACATTTTTGGAAGTTACAAGAACAACTGAGCAAGTGTGTATGCTGGGAGTTGTAGTTTCACAGCAGCTGGAGTGCCAAAGGTTGCTAACCCCTGATCTAGAGCATGTCTGTCTCCTCTAGGATTGCACTGGGCATCAAACTTTTAATGCCCAATTGATACTTTTGCACCCGGATTGGTACGATACCAGGACTTTGTATTTTGTGAAATTAGGCTGCGCTACCGCACAGCGTAGTTTTTTTGTTTTGTTTTTAAACATGGCACGTGCCACGTTCTCATATGCCAGCAAGTTGGAGAAGGAGGCAGTCCCTCCCTTGCCACTGTGACGCAGCCATCACTGCCACCAAACCAATGAAAGGATTAAGGGGAGGGAGGGGTGTAAAGCTGCTGCTGGCCACCAATGAAGATTACTGGGGGGAGGCCACTGCGCCACCAATGAGAATAATTAACTCCTAAATACAAATGTGGGTGGCGGATGCCGGCTGTATCACACAGCGGTCACCCAGCCTTGATGACTGGGATCTCGCCAAACCCTGTCAATTATCCCTCAGGTGGCCACGATAGATAGTCCCCCCCAGTATTATCTTCATTGGTGGCGCAGTGGACTACAGCACCCCCACCCCTCCTCAGTATATTCATTGGTGGCAGTTCTGATAGGAGCCCCAGCACTGAAGCCCTGGCTGCCATGGTAATCTCCCTGCTGCTGTGTGTACTATGCAGAGGGCAGCAGGGGGAATGTAAAGTTCTATTTACCCTAATAGAGCTCTAGGGTGAATAGAAAAAGGGTTCTAGCCCCCTAAGTGTGGGAAGGGGGGGGGGGGGCACAATCGTTATTAAATAAAAAAGTTTAAAAAAAATAAAAAATGAAAAAAAAAATGATAACCACCAAAATATTAAAAGTTTAAAAGGGACACTGACAGGCCCAATAAGCATATTTAGGTATATATATGACAGTACAGGTCTTATCAAGTGTATTAAAATCATCTAAGTATCCCCCCTGTCCACCTTATAAATACCGAAAACTAAAGTTTTATAACCTGCTTGTCTCGTCTCCAATCTGCCCAAGGGGCGGCGTTTCATCTCAAAATGCGCCCAGCCAGCCGCTCCCAACTGCCGTTCTGAAGCCCCGCCCAGCTCATCAATATTCACTTCGCTGGGCGGCGGCTACAACTCTCCCCGACTCAAGTGCCCGGCGCATGTGCATAAAGCAGAGGCTGCAGCGGCCTCTAAGACGCAGACTGTCTGTACGCAGGCGCGATGTGACGCCGGCCGGGCGCATGCGCTGAAGATTAGACGGAGGACGTGCCCAGAGGATTGAATTGGCCATGCACAGGATCTTGAGTCGGGGAGAGTTGTAGCCGCCGCCCAGCGAAGTGAATATTGATGAGCTGGGCGGGGCTTCAGAACGGCAGTTGGGAGCGGCTGGCTGGGCGCATTTTGAGATGAAACGCCGCCCCTTGGGCAGATTGGAGACGAGACAAGCAGGTTATAAAACTTTAGTTTTAGGTATTTATAAGGTGGACAGGGGGGATACTTAGATGATTTTAATACACTTGATAAGACCTGTACTGTCATATATATACCTAAATATGCTTATTGGGCCTGTCAGTGTCCCTTTAAATTACCCCCTTTCCCAATTTTACATATAAAAATATATAAACAGGAAACAAAATATATTAGTTATCGTTACGTCTGAAAAAGTCAGAACTATTAAAAAATATCTCCTATGTGGTGAACCCCGTAACAAAACAAAAAAATAAAAAACATTCGAGTCGACTTTTTTGTCACCTTGTCCCCCCAAAAAATAGGATAGGACTGTTCTATTATAGGCCAGACGTTGCATAAAATGCGGAACTCACGCGGCTTTTTTAGTGTTTTATTTTCTTCGCGTGGTATCGAGTATCGCAATACTTTTTTATGGTATCGAAAACTAATTAAAATTTTGTTATCATGACAACCCTAGTCTTCTCCTGAGATGTCAAGAGGAGGAGACGTCTACCAGTAGGACATGCAAGAGAAAAGAATGACAAAAATACACAAAATAAAGATAAGTAGCACAATGCATATGATTATATACATTGTGCTACTTATCTTTATTCTGTGTATTTTTTTTTAAGAGGTTGTTCAATTAAATATAATACAACTTGCTTATATACTGTGTATATATGCACAGATGTCCTTATTTCAATGCCGACCCAACAATCAACTTCCACATCTTTGTGTCAGTGGCATGTGGTGAGATGCTTGGAAGTGATGCAGAGATGGAGAATGGAGCTGGCATAGGTATCCCAGAGAGAGAAGAGGCGGCTGTATGCCTGTGTTGGAATAAATGTGGGAGCAGTGTGAAGCCGCATCTCATGTGCTATGCCAGGCCTTAGCCGAGCAGGCACAGGCAGGATCAGCAGTGTGCTCCTGCCTGAGCATCACTCACTATGGCCCCTATGCCTGCAGTACAGTGGAATCTGTGCACCTGTATGGCGGTGACAGGTCAGTGGTGTACTGAAAACAGTATATTAAAAAATAATAACTTAAAAGGGTTCTCCGGGAATGATTAAAAATGGCCGCCAGCAACCATGTGACTGGTTGCTTCCACTTGCAGAGCTGCCTAGGGGGGTGAGAGGGCGGGGCCTTATTATACACTACACCAGTGTTGGCGAACCTATGGCACGGGTGCCAGAGGTGGAACTCAGAGCCCTCTCTGTGGGCACCCACACCCTGGAAAAAAGTCTATGGTGTACCAATATGCCTTAGACTTTTCCTGCCATTCATCAGTGCAGGGTACACTATGAACTGGCACAGGCAGGACACTGAATGTAGGCAGGCTATTATAGCTAAATGATAAAGTACATGGAAGATATACTATATTGGACTGTTGTATTCAGGGTAAATTGCCGTGTTGGCACTTTACGATAAATAAGTGGGTTTTGGGTTGCAGTTTGGGCACTTGGTCTTAAAAAGGTTCTCCATCACTGCACTACACTGTTCTACAACAGATGGTAATGATGTGATCCTGTCTATATGTCATCATGGCTGAGCAGCCTGACAGGAAAACCCACCAATATGTAGCATAGACAAGTGCCAGAGCGTAATGTGTAGTGAGGCCCCGCTCACTCCCCTCCCAGGCAGCATATCAGTTCTGCTGATATTTTAGGACAGGTTGCTGGAGAACCCCTTTAAGGGCATTGAGAACAGTTCTTCAAAATGTTAGGTGCACCTTACCACACATAGCATAGCGGGATTTGGGGGACTCTTGTTCAGATACATGTTGTGAAAGACCATAAGATAAAGACCACAGCAGCTCCTGTGTTACATTAAAAGTCTATTCTGCTTCAAAGGTGCTAATGCAGGGTTCGTACATTTTCAGCGAGTTGTGCTAATGTAGTTAAAATAAACCAAGTGTGAAGTGAATATGCATGAATTACACAATAACACCTTTCCTCTAAAGATTTTTCTTACAGTTTTACAACACTTTACTTTTAACTGCAAAGGGAACCCTAATTTAACATTTTAACGGCAGAAGGCTTGGAGGAAGGGTTATTTCCAAAGATGAAATCTCAGCTTCCTTGACAAAGATGGTGAATTCTACAAGGCACATTACACCCGTGTTTTCTGCGTGGAAAATTTTCGACCTGCCGTGCAGATTTTGAAATCTGAAACATGTCAATTATTTGTGGGGATTTAACACTTTTCAATGGAAGGGCGAGATCTGCAGCAAAATCCAAACACAAGGGTTTTTTGCTGCATTTTTTATGTGGAAAAGCTCGGAAATCCACACACACAAAAAAAATAAACTGTGTGAAATTAGGTAGGTGAAGGAAAAAAAGGTCTGTGTGTCCGACATTTCATATTTCCCACACACCTTCAGCTAACAATTGGAGCTGGTGCTCATATCACAGAAAAACTATGCAAAAACCAAAAACACAGCAAAGAAACCAACATAAAGCTACAAGTGAAAGCGCCCTAATGCCGTTACAGCAAGTGGGAACATCTGCAGTGACCAAGATGTCATCTACTCATACTACAGGACTTACATATGGTTGACTAATCACACACTTTTCTGTAAATTATCACACCAGGGAAAATTTATGACAAGAGAGTAATAAATACCTCCCAACCCGTGTGCCACTTCTCATCTGCTGTGTACAGAATACAGTCACCGGTATCACAGGGCTCAGGCTGGAGGAGACATCTTCTCTAAAGCTATACCAACTACTGGTACTTACTTTGAGAGAGATTTTTGTGGTGTGATTTTGGTGCATCCTTCGCCCAGCCAATGTTCACTAAGCCCTGATCTCTTGCCAAGCAAGTCGGAAAAAAGTGACCTGAGCACAAGAAACGCATGTCAGGAGCTCCGTGAGACGGGCATATATGGATGAGCAGCCGCACACAGGCCTAACAAATGCACAATGCCAAGTGTCAGCTGGGGGTGTAAAGCACACCGCCACTGGACTATGAAGCACTGGAAGAGGCAGCAGTCTGAAGGACGACACCACCTACTGTAATGCATACTACTAGCTGACCAGTTAAAGGGACACTATCATCCTTTGTTTTCTCAAATATTAACAGCTATTCTGTCATTTTGTTAAAAAAAAAAAAAAAAAAAAAAAAAAACAATCCAACCATTTTTTTATTACCTGTTCTGGCTCTTACCTATGAAGAGAATGAGCTGTCATACTGTTATCCAAAGTCTACATCTACTATTATATCATGCAGATAACCCCTTCCCTCACAGCAGCAGTAAACTAACAGTGGGTTACCCATCTACATAGGAGATTTCAATCTGTGCTGACCGCTACAGAAGGGCAATATTTTATATTTAAAGGGAACCTGTCATGTGGATATTTGATTATAATCTAACTAATTATATACAATCATTAACTACTAAAAAGTGCCTTAGATGTATTCACTTACTGGTGTGACAGATGGTTACCTCATAATATACACACAAAGATGCCGCATGTTAATGAGCTGATTTGAGTCCAGCATGATGTCAGTGAGTCCAGCGTTTTTTTTTATTATTCAGAGCTATAGCCACTCCCCTGCCCACCTGCTGCTGATTCATATGGAAACAAACTGTCATTCAGCAGCAGGTGGGCGGGGAGAGTCAGTCGCTCATGAATATTCATGACTCATCATTATGAGCTGGAGCTTTTCAATACAAGATGTTGGCAGATTGACTGGGTCAATTAAAGAAAGTGACCCAGCATTGTGCTAGGAGAATCAGTCACTTATTTATGTTGCCCTTAGTTAGGACACCATAAAACTGGTGACAGGTTCCCTTTAAACTTCATGGCATAGTACTGCTAAAATGAAAAAGAAAAACCGCCTAATATTCATTAAAAGAAATGTACCTTATTCATCAACACTGTCTTAACAGTAAGACAGCCCTTGTGTCAAAAGCAACCAATCACTGATCAGCTTGCATTTTTCCAGAGAAGAAATAAAAGATGAACTCTGTCTTTGTTGCCCACAGCAACCATTCAGTCTTACTGTCGGACAGTTTTGAGAAACGTGGCCCGATGAGTTTAAAACAAAAAAATACACGTTCCAGACCTATTTATCCCTTTAAAGAGGACCTTTCATGGGTCCAAACATTGTAAGATAACTATCTGGACATGTAGAGCGGCGCCCAGGGATCTCACTGCACTTACTTAGGCTACTTTCACACTAGCGTTCGGGGCTCCGCTTGTGAGCTCCGTTTGAAGGGTCTCACAAGCGGCCCCGAACGGATCCGTACTGCCCTAATGCATTCTGAGTGGATGCGGATCCGCTCAGAATGCATCAGTCTGGCAGCGTTCAGCCTCCGCTCAGCAAGCCTGGCCGTGCGGAGGCAAACGGATCCATCCAGACTTACAATGTAAGTCACACTTAGAATTTTTTCTAAGCTATAATGCAGACGGATCCGTTCTGAACGGATCCAAACGTCTGCATTATAGGAGCGGATCCGTCTGTGCAGACAGCAGACAGATCCGCTCTGAACGCAAGTGTGAAAGTAGCCTTACAATTAACCCTAGGCGCCGATCCGTTCTCCCGCTCTGTATGGTAATTGCTACTATCGGTAAACCAGGGAGGAATCTGCCCTGTTTCTCCCTGGGCGTTCCTTCTCCCTGTTCAATCGCAGCGCAGAGCTCACAGCCAGGGAGTTTTTTTCTCTCGCCGCTCTACATGTCCAGATAGTTATCTTACAATGTTCGGACCCATAAAAGGTCCTCTTTAAACAAGAGTGAGGACCCTGTTCTCAAGAGCTTGTAATCTATGCTACAGCACACAGCCATTTCACATAATTGCCATTTTAAACTTTGTGGCACTAATTTGGGGAAAACCCTTTGCTGTTCCAGAGCTACTGTTCACTATGAATAAAGCAAGATCCATAAAGACATGTTGGAATTCAGACGCGAGACAGACCTTGCAATCCAACATCAGTTGCTGAAGGCCACTATCAGACGGTAGGTATTTGGCCAGTACTTTTCAGCAGGGGTTGATACAGAACACAGAAGAAGTACAAATCTTATTTACAAATACTAATGAAAAACACTGACCAAATACTGGTCAGTGGCCTGAGTCACAAATGCTCTTCTGGCTGAATAGGCACAAATTCCCACAGCCAGACTCCAGAATCTACACAGAAGAGGGGTCATTGTTATAGTCACAAAAGAAAGGTCAACTCTATAATTAAAGGGTTTTACCACATTTTAAGTTATCCCCTATGGAGATAACAGGGGATAACTAGCTGATTGCTCGGAGGAGTCCGACTGTTGTCTCTAGGATGGAGCAGGTGCACTGCTGTTCCATTCATTTCCTATGGGAGTGTCGGAGATAGGCGAGTACAGTGCTCAGCAATCTCCAGAGTTCCTATAGAAATAAATGGAGCGGTGAGTGACGCGTTTTTGTAACCAGCTACTCCATCCATTTCAAGGGGCTCCAGGGAGGGGGCAAAGGGCCCCCATTTTAGTGGTCAATGGAGACTAGGGTTGGACAATATACCGGTATTAACGATATACGGCTGTATTAAGAAACGGCCATATGGCTGTTTCTTAATTACCGCTGTATTTTTTGTGACGTCATGGGGGCAGTCACACTTAAGTGCTGACTGCCTCTAAAACGTCTGGTGCACATTACAGCCGGCACAGCGGAGAAGGAGAGAGACCCTCCCTCCCCACTGTGATGCGGCTGCCGCAGCGTCACCAGTGAGCAGTGAAGAGAGGAGTAGGGGAGGGGCTGTGGCAGCTGCGCCACCAATGAGACTTTCTTAATACAAAAATAGACTCTGGTTGCCAGCCACATCACATACCCGGCCTCAATAACAGGAAGCAGCGATCCTGCGAACATTAACCCCCTCAGGTGCCGCACCTTGGCACGGTTTGGCGGGATCCCCGTCATTGAGGCCGGGTGCCGGCTGTGTGATAAGGCCGGCACCCGCTGTCTATAAATTGTATTAACCCGTTTATGTGGGGATAACTTTTGACTTATCCAGGCCATTCTGAGATTGTTTTTACGTCACATATTGTACTTCATGACACTGGTAAAATGGAGTAAAAAAATATCATTTTTATTTATAAAAAAAATACCAAATTTGCCAAAAATTTTGAAACATTTGCAAATTTCCAAGTTTCAATTTCTCTACTTCTATTATACATAGTAATACCTACAAAAATAGTTATTACTTTACATTCCCCATATGTCTACTTCATGTTTGGATCATTTTGGGAATGACATTTTATTTTTTGGGGATGTTACAAGGCTTAGAAGAAAATCTTAAGTCACTTTGTGAGGCTTACATAATAGATACCACCCAAAAATGACCCCATTCTAGAAACTACACCCCTCAAGGTAATAAAAACTGATTTTACAAACTTTAACCCTTTAGGTGTTCCACAACAATTAATGGAAAATAGAGATACAATTTCAAAATTTCCCTTTTTTGGCAGATTTTCCATTTTAATAATTTTTTTCCAGTTACAAAGCAAGGGTTAACGGCCAAACAAAACTCAATATTTATGGCTCTGATTCTGTAGTTTACAGAAACACCCCATACGCTGTACGGGCACACGGCAGGGCGCAGAAGGAAAGGAATGCCAATACGATTTTTGGAAGGCAGATTTTGCTGGACTGTGTTTTTGACACCATGTCCCATTTGAAGCCCCCCTGATGCACCCCTACAGTAGAAACTCTAAAAAGTGACCACATTTTGGAAACTTCGGGATAAGGTGCCTGTTTTATTGGTACTATTTTGGGGTACATATGATTTTTTTTATTGCTCTATATTACGTTTTTTGTGAGGCAAGGTAACAAAAAAATTGATGTTTTGGCAACGTTTTTATTTTTACAGCGTTTACCTGAGGGATCAGGTCATGTGACTTTTTTATAGAGCAGATCATTACGCACGTGGCAATACCTTTTTCTTATTTATTTAAGTTTTACACAATAATAGCATTTTTGAAACCGAAATAATGATATTTTAGTGTCTCAGTCTGAGAGCCATAGCTTTTTTATTTTTTGACCGATTCTCTCAGGTAGGGTCTAATTTTTTGCGGGGTGAGGTGATGGTCTGACTGGTACTGTTTTGGGGAGCATATGCCTTTTTGATCATTTGCTGTTGCAATTTTTGTGATGTAATGTGACAAAAATTGTTTTTTTTTTACACTTTTTTTTTTTTTTTACAGTGTTCACCTGAGTGGTTAGGTCATGTGATATTTTTATAGAGCTGTGTTACGGACGTGGCGATACCCAATATGTATATATTTTTTTTATGTATTTCACTTTAGCACAATAATAGAAGTTTTGAAACAAAAAAAATTATGTTTTAGTGTCTCCGTGTTCTGAGAGCTATAGTTTTTTAATTTTTGGGCGATTGTCTTAGGTAGGGGCTCATTTTTTGCGGGATGAGGCGACGGTTTTATTGATAACATTTGGGGGGGGGGGGGGGGGGTCATACGCCTTTTTGATCGCTTGGTGTTGCACTTTTTGTGATGTAAGGTGACAAAGATGGCATTTTTTTACACTGTTTTTATTTTTATATGGTGTTTATTGGACAGGGTGGATCATGTGATAAAATTATAGAGCCGGTCATTACGGATGCGGCGATACCTAATATGTGTGTTATTATATTTTATTATAAAAAACAGAAAAAAAAAATAAGGGGAAAGGGGCGTTTTTTTTTCTTTTTTACTTTATTAATTTTATTACTTCATTAAAAACCTTTTTTTTTTACTTTACTTTATGACATTCACTTTTGGGGGTCTGATCCCCTCTGCAATGCATTACAATACATCTGTATTGTAAAGCATTGCCTGTTAGTGTATGACACTGAGTCATACACAAACAGGTTGCCTAGGAGACCCAGCCTGAGGCTGGATCTCCTCGGCTCCCGTAGAAGGCAGTTCCCGATGCCATGCAAGGCATCGGGCTGCCTTGTGTCGCATCGGGTCTCCGGTGCCCGCACGATTACTATGACGTGCTATTACGTCAAATTGCGGGAACTGAGTGGTTCCCATGACGTAACAGTACGTCAAAGGTCGGGAAGGGGTTAAGAGGCTAATTAAATTCATTCATTTTAATATAATCCACGCACAAGGGTAATGTGGTTGCTGCAGTGATAACAGTCAGGTCCATAAATATTGGGACATCAACACAATGGTAACATTTTTGGCTTTATACACCACCACAATGGATTTGAAATGAAATGAACAAGATGTGCTTTAACTGCAGACTGTCATCTTTAATGTGAGGGTATTTACATCCAAATCAGGTGAACGGTGTAGGAATTACAACAGTTTGCATATGTGCCTCCCACTTGTTAAGGAACCAAAAGTAATGGGACAATTGGCTTCTCAGCTGTTCCATGGCCAGGTGTGTGTTATTCCCTCATTATCCCAATTACAATGAGCAGATAAAAGGTCCAGAGTTAATTTCAAGTGTGCTATTTGCATTTGGAATCTGTTGCTGTCAACTCTCAAGATGAGATCCAAAGAGCTGTCACTATCAGTGAAGCAAGCCGTCATTAGGCTGAAAAAACAAAACAAACCCATCAGAGAAATAGCAAAAACATTAGGCGTGGCCAAAACAACTGTTTGGAACATTCTTAAAAAGAAGGAACGCACCGGTGAGCTCAGCAACACCAAAAGACCCGGAAGACCACGGAAAACAACTGTGGTGGATGACTGAAGAATTCTTTCCCTGGGGAAGAAAACACCCTTCACAACAGTTGGCCAGATCAAGAACACTCTCCAGGAGATAGGTGTATGTGTGTCAAAGTCCACTATCAAGAGAAGACTTCAGAGTGAATACAGAGGGTTTGCCACAAGATGTAAACCATTGGTGAGCCTCAAAAACAGGAAGGCCAGATTACAGTTTGCCAAACGACATCTAAAAAAGCCTTCAAAGTTCTGTAACAACATCCTATGGACAGATGAGACAAAGATCAACTTGTACCAGAGTGATGGGAAAAGAAGTGTATGGAGAAGGAAAGGAACTGCTCATGATCCTAAGCATACCACCTCATCAGTGAAGCATGGTAGTGGTAGTGTCATGGCGTGGGCATGTATGGCTGCCAATGGAACTGGTTCTCTTGTATTTATTGATGATGTGACTGCTGACAAAAGCAGCAGGATGAATTCTGAAGTGTTTCGGGCAATATTATCTGCTCATATTCAGCCAAATGCTTCAGAACTCATTGGCCGGCACTTCCCAGTGCAGATGGACAATGACCCAAAACATACTGCAAAAGCAACCAAAGAGTTTTTTAAGGGAAAGAAGTGGAATGTTATGCAATGGCCAAGTCAATTACCTGACCTGAATGCGATTGGGCATGCATTTCACTTGCTGAAGACAAAACTGAAGGGAAAATGCCCCAAGAACAAGCAGGAACTGAAGACAGTTGCAGTAGAGGCCTGGCAGAGCATCACCAGGGATGAAACCCAGCGTCTGGTGATGTCTATGCGTTCCAGACTTCAGGCTGTAATTGACTACAAAGGATTTGCAACCAAATATTAAAAAGTGAAAGTTTGATTTATGATTATTATTCTATCCCATTACTTTTGGTTCCTTAACAAGTGGGAGGCACAAATGCAAACTGTTGTAATTCCTACACCGTTCACCTGATTCGGATGTAAATACCCTCAAATTAAAGCTGACAGTCTGCAGTTAAAGCACATCTTGTTCATTTCAAATCCATTGTGGTGGTGTATAGAGCCAAAAATGTTAGATTTGTGTCGATGTCCCAATATTTATGGACCAGACTATCTGACTGCCCCAGCCAACAGTGAATTTCAGATTTTCATGGGGAAAACAATTTACTAGAGCAGACAGATCAGGAGTGATGAAAGGTCCTCTTTAAGTGAGCTCTTCAGCCTTTAGATATAGATTACCTATCCACCAGACCCTCACCGATCAGCTGTCTTTAGCAGCTACCGATACCGAAGTACCAGAGGATGCAGCCAGAAGCAGAAGGCTCTACCCCTTGTGTAGTGGCAGCTCAGCTCCCGCTCACCAGCTGCAGCATGCTGGTACCACCACCACCACACAGTGGATAGATCCTCCTTCTGTCTACTGTTTAGTTCCCAGGTCCTGGCTCCACAGATCAGATACTGATGACCTGGTCAGAGGATAGGTCACCAATATCTGAAAGCTGGACAACTCCGTTAAAGCAAGGCCAGTACTGGCTAACCAACATTACACATTGCTCCCCTCCACATGACAATTTCTGGTAGGTGTTTTTAATTTAAAAAAAGTTAAAATGTTGAAACTATTCTACATCCTGGAGAATCATCGATCATGCGACATTGAAGGCCGTTACGATGATATAACACTTATGATTCAAGCATGGTCATCACAATTACAAGGCCCAATTTTAAACAGACGTGACGAATTCAGCATTTGCAGTCCTCATCTACAGTCGAGAAAGCTTTCAATGTACTCATGTAAAAAGATGCACTTTACTATTCAACCACAAGAGCAGTACCATAGAATATGGTGAACACATTAACAGATCAATGGCTATTTTATTACGACGCTCAATTATGCAGGGCCATTTCATTAGAGAAGAGCTCTCTTTACTCTTGGCAAGGCAGGCCATGTATATACCTGGTCTGCTGCTTGTCAAAATAAAGGGCCGGAAAAAACCAACAGAAAAACCGCAGGCGGCAACACAAAACCAAGACTGGAGATTTCTTTACAGTTGTATATGAAAAGGAATACACGGAGGGAAGCGCATAGGACAGAACGTGCCAAATGTAATATCTGGAAGGACACTTACTGCAGCAGGCCTTCTGCAGGCCCTCCTTTGAGAACATCGGAGATGACAATTGATGTTTCTCCACTCTGAAAATGGGGGTTATCTCTGCCGCCAGATATTGCGATCCCAAATCCAAATCCTGGAGCCTAGGGGAAGAATATTCACACAATGTTACCATTCACAACATCCAATTATACATTTAAATCATCCTGCATGCAGTCAAGGGCAGTAGCACCAACCAATACAGCACTGGTACCGCTCAGGACTGGACTGAACATCTTTAGGTTCTCTACACACAAAATTCTGGCTGCCATTTCTTGGGTCTGTAAAACACCAGAATAACTGCAAGAGTTTTTTTTTAGCCACCTGTGTCTTTACGGAATTTTTTTTAAATACTTTTTTTTGTAAACCGGTGTCCAGATTTGCTGATCTGTCTAAAAAGTGGCACAAATAGAGTTTCTACATTTTTTCCCCCAACTTGCTTAAAAAGTGGGTGGGACTTAGATGGGGCCACAAATCTGGCATAAAGTTATATCTGAAAGTAAGCCAAGCAATAGTTATTATAGAGTCAGAGGAAAGTGTCCAGCAATGGCCCAAATTTATCATCCAGCCCGAACCCCTGTGATAAATCTGGTGCAGGTCTAAGCTTACACCACCTACAAGATTAGTAAATCTGAGCCAGTGTATTTGACCATTAGCATATTCTTCAAGGCATTTTTTCCCCGTGATGATGTACAACATCCAAAAAACGATGCCTTTTTATAAATGAAACCAAAAATATATATATATATTTTTAAAGTCACCTAATGAACAAAATCACCCAGAGCTTGTGTGCCTTGTGTTTCATATTTCCCACAGGCCTTCAACCAACGCTGGCGTTTATCACAAAAATAAAAAAATAAAAAAAGGAACAAAAATGCAGGTGCATGAAACTGCCACTGGAAACACAAAGGTGCAGAAAAAAAGTCAGCAAAAAACTATGCGTGAACGCAGCCGTATTCAACAAACAAAAAACACTTAGGCCTCTTTCACACGGCGTTGCGGGAACACCCGCGATTTTTCCGCGTGAGTGCAAAACATTGTAATGCGTTTTGCACTCGCGTGAGAAAAATCACACATGTTTGGTACCCAAACCCGAACTTCTTCACAGAAGTTCGGGCTTGGGTTAGGTGTTGTGTAGATGTTATTATTTTCCCTTATAAAACATGGTTATAATGGAAAATAATAGCATTCTGAATACAGAATGCTTAGTAGGTGATCAATTGAGGGTTAAAAAAATTTTTTTAAAAAATTAACTCACCTTCTCCTCTTGTTCGCGTAGTTCCCGGTCTCTTCTTTACTTCTTTAATGATGAGCTGTGGGCTAAAGGACCTTTGGTGACGTCCGATCACATGCTCCATCACCGTGGTGATGGACCATGTGATTGGAGCATGTGATCTGACGTCACCACAGGTCCTAGCCGACAGTTCATCTTTTAAGAAGTAAAGAAGAGACCGGGAACTACGCGAACAAGAGGAGAAGCAGAGTTAATTTTTTTTTTTTTTTTTTTTAACCCTCAATTGATCACCTACTAAGCATTCTGTATTCAGAATGCTATTATTTTCCCTTATAACCATGTTATAAGGGAAAATAATACAGTGAATAGACTGTCACCTAGCAACCATGCGTGAAAATCGCACCGCATCCGCACTTGCTGGCGGATGCTTGCGATTTTTCACGCAACCCCATTCACTTCTATGGGGCCTGCGTTGCGTGAAAAACGCTGAATATAGAGCATGCTGCGATTTTCACGCAACGCACAAGTGATGCGTGAAAATCACCGCTCATGTGAACAGCCCCATAGAAATGAATGGGTCGGTATTCAGTGCGGGTGCAATGCGTTCACCTCACGCATCGCATCCGCGCGGAATACTCGCCTGTGTGAAAGGGGCCTTACTGCTCTTCTTGTCAAAAACAGGGCTGTCATCATTGCCTCATCGGTGGTAATATTGATGTTTCCGGAGGCAGAAAACCTATCTATATACATATAAATATAATAGAACATAATACTTGTAGATTCTACATGTTTAAGTGACTCAGACGTGCTCACTGACCTCAGCAGCGTAGAGGCCACTGTGTACACATCATTCCTGTCCTACCCTGATAAACATTAATATCCAAGGACACCTACCTGAATGGTAGTGCTGCAATACTTATCATATAGGGAAGGAATATCAAGTCCCAACAATTCACTCTGGTAATCAATAATATAATGGGAGCCATAACATACTGCATAAAGGCCCATCTGACCCAAACCTCCCAGGCAAAGCTTTTTATCTGCTCACTGGATAAAACACACCATCATACCACTACACCATTCACCAATGCGATTATGGTGAAAGGTATGTTAATGTCTAGACAGTAAATTAGGCGTCTGTTTATGTGTGAATGTGTATATTAATATAATTAAAGGGGTTTTACAGCTTTTCTACTGATGACCCATCTTCAGGATAGGACCTCAGTATCTGATCGGTGAGGACTCCTGCTGTTTGAGAAGGCAGCGGCACTTCTGTGAGCGCTGAGGCTTCTCTCTGCTGTTCCCATCACGTTCATGTGTCACACGGCCTAGGACCATTCAAGGGAATGGGCTGAGCTGCGATACCAAGTACAGTCGCTATACAATGTACAGAGCTGTGTTTGGTCAGTAAGAAGGCATTGGCACTCACAGGAAACAGCTGATTGGCGGGGGTCCCGAGTGTCGGACACCCACCGATCAGATACTAATGACTTATCCTGAGGATAGTTCATCGTTTAAAAAACAAACAAACTGAAAAACCCTTTTTAAGCCTCTTTCACACTTGCGTTGTCCGGATCCGGCGTGTACTCCACTTGCCGGAATTACACGCCGGATCCGGAAAAACGCAAGTGTACTAAAAGCATTTGAAGACGGAACCGTCTTCCAAATGCGTTCAGTGTTACTATGGCACCCAGGACGCTATTAAAGTCCTGGTTGCCATAGTAGTAGTGGGGAGCGGGGGAGCGGTATACTTACAGTCCGTGCGGCTCCCGGGGCGCTCCAGAGTGACGTCAGAGCGCCCCATGCGCATGGATGACGTGATCCATGTGATCACATGATCCATGCGCTTGGGGCGCCCTGACGTCACTCTGAAGCGCCCCGGGAGCCGCACAGACGGTAAGTATACTGCTCCCCCGCTCCCCGCTACACTTTACCATGGCTGCCAGGACTTTAGCGTCCCGGCAGCCATGGTAACCACTCTGAAAAAGCTAAATGTCGGCTCCGGCAATGCGCCGAAACGACGTTTAGCTTAAGGCCGGATCCGGATCAATGCCTTTCGATGGGCATTAATTCCGGATCCGGCCTTGCGGCAAGTGTTCCGGGTTTTTGGCCGGAGCAAAAAGCGCAGCATGCTGCGGTATTTTCTCAGGCCAAAAAACGTTCCGTTCCGGAACTGAAGACATCCTGATGCATCCTGAACGGATTTCTCTCCATTCAGAATGCATTAGGATAATCCTGATCAGGATTCTTCCGGCAGCATGCTGCGCTTTTTGCTCCGGCCAAGAATCCGGAACACTTGCCGCAAGGCCGGATCCGGAATTAATGCCCATTGAAAGGCATTGATCCGGATCCGGCCTTAAGCTAAACGTTGTTTCGGCGCATTGCCGGAGCCGACATTTAGCTTTTTCTGAATGGTTACCATGGCTGCCGGGACGCTAAAGTCCTGGCAGCCATGGTAAAGTGTAGCGGGGGAGCAGCATACTTACCGTCCGTGCGGCTCCCGGGGCGCTCCAGAGTGACGTCAGGGCGCCCCAAGCGCATGGATCACGTGATCGCATTGGACACGTCATCCATGCGCATGGGGCGCCCTGACGTCATTCTGGAGCGCCCCGGGAGCCGCACGGACTGTAAGTATACCGCTCCCCCGCTCCCCACTCCTACTATGGCAACCAGGACTTTAATAGCGTCCTGGGTGCCATAGTAACACTGAACGCATTTTGAAGACGGTTCCGTCTTCAAATGCTTTCAGTACACTTGCGTTTTTCCGGATCCGGAGTGTAATTCCGGCAAGTGGAGTACACGCCGGATCCGGACAACGCAAGTGTGAAAGAGCCCTAAGATAAAAAGGTCATACACAGGTACTGAGAGGACAAAGTGGACAATAATTGTAGTTAGCCTTAAGAGATCTCCGAAAAACAGGACAAATCCTGGAATTAAAATGGTGGATGCTGCTAGAAATTGGCATCTCAGAGCCTCTATTTAAGCAGATGTTGTGCCGTGGAATGGAGTGGTAAAATCCAGAGTTTACAGTAGCTGCAAAGTGGATGAGATTTTATGTAAAAACATTCTGTGCAAAATCCATGTGCAGATTTCCACAGAAGATTTCACTCCTTGCAGAGCATATATTGAAATCTGTGGCAAATCTGCATAATCTGAGGAAGAAAGACAGATTCCACAAGAGGAGTATTAAACGACAGATCATGTACAGGCGTGTACTCACATCATGTTTAACTAGGAAATCAAACAAACACGCATCCTGCTGAATTATTCATCAAGAGAACCAGGGCTGAGGAGAGAACTGTGTGCAGGAGGTCTGAAACACAGGGGTGTGCAAACCACTGGAATGCCCTTCCGTATCAATCCCCATTAACACCTTCCATCAAGGGGGAGCACGGTAACCCCCCATACACCTGTGTGTCATACAGGCCATAAAGGAGATCAAAGTTACCTGCAGTGGACGATGTGGAATCCTGTTCCTGTCACTCACCAACCATGCTCACCCATTCCATCCAGCTCCAACCAGTGACAGATCACCTTTGCAAACACTCGTTCATTTAGGCCTCATGCATACGACCGTATATTTCATCTGTGCGCCATCTACTTTTTTTTCGGATAGCACACTGACCGTTAGATTTTAATGGGGCCATGCACACATCCATCGGGCCATTCTGTAAGTTATAGAACAGGGATCAGCAACCTTCTGCAGTCCAGCTGCTGTGAAATCTTGTAACACCCATAGAAGTGAAAGGAGGATCCTGGGAGTTGTAGTTTTAGAACCGCAGGAAAGCTGTTAGAGAAGATGTCCTATTCAGGTCCCTACTGGCAGTGATGGTCAGTTTGCAGTGTTCGCCAGCGAACACATGCGGGCTGCCATCTTTAGTAAGGTAGACTAACCATTCCGGCAATGCACAGGTAAGCCCTTACCTGTGCCGGGAGCCGGTCTGAAATCAAATGCAGTCACTGGGAGCAGGCAGTTCTAAGTGATGACAAGTACGATTATGTAAGTTATCTTAACTCACTTGCATTCCCCCACAAACCAGCAGTAAAATGCATTGAAAGGACTTCTCCCCGGGTCCTCTCCATTATGTGCGCGAGCCCAGGAGTCCTCTCAATGATTTGTGGGAGCGCAGCGTCAGAATGCAAGCGAGTCTGAAGAAAAATTACATAACCGGACTAAGCGTCACTTACACCATACACAGATTAGTCTGGTTTGGGGCTGATTTGGAGCTGACAGATTCCATTTAAAGTCCACGGCCTAAAATAAATTTACGCATCAGTTCTTGAGGCACACAATCGGTAAACCACTCTGCACACGACCATAAGGAGGCAGAGAGTCTTTATGGGTCGCATGGTGCTTCCCCCAAGGCACTGTAATATTATTCAATGGCATTTACTGCTGCATGCCACAACCAAAGGCACGCAGAGGTACAAGCCCATACAGTTCAGTGGATATCATTATTAATCTGTACCACACATCTGAAATATGTCCCATGACGGCCATTTACATCACCGTACATCAAGGTACGGCCACATGTGTGGTATTTGGTCAGTGTAATGTCCGCCCCAATGCTGTATCATATTGGTAGTATATTGTTAGTCCTTGATTTTGAGCATCCTGCCTTACTGAACTGTATTTGTAATAGCAGCTCTGGTGTGGGCGAGCTTCTTCCTTTTACCATATTTTACTCTGTAATTTAAGCAATACATTTGATCCTTGCTTTGTCATATTACTTGAATTATTGGAGCTTAATCCCACCACTGAGAACTAGAATGGCTCTCCCATATGCCTTTAAGGTTTTTAATTGTTGTCTGTAATGAATTATGACTTATGCTATAAATACTGTGATAGTTCAAGTGTGGGTGATAATAAATACTGGTGCTACCGTCCACAGCAAACAATCGGGCAGCTGCTTTCTTTTTCTGCATACTGGGGGTCATTTATCAAAGGCCAGCATTTTACGCCAGTCTTTGAATGCCAGTGGATGCAACCTCCAGCAGTCTGTGCAGCAGATTTCAATAGTAATTTACACCTCCCCAATGTTAAGGGCTGAGTAAAAACACCTGTGCGACAAAATTCTGTTGCACGGGTGTTTAAAAAGTCACAAAAAGGGGCCTGATTTTTATTTATTTTTTACACCAAAACCTGTCGAAGGAGCTTCAGTAATGTAGCCACATTCAGGTGCCTGTTTTTGGGCAAAAAAATAAGTCCTGCATGGTCCTCTATTTTTGGCAGAATCTGCACTGGTGGTCCCGAGTTGAGCTATAATGCTGGGCAACACTGGCGCATGACTTATTCACTATAAAAAGGGGCCAATGCGATTCCAGGAGTACCAGTATTCTGCAATAGCTGAATTGAAATGGTGATGTGAACCAAGCCTTCGCACTATACACTGAAAGCATAGTTTCCAAATACTCACATGTAATGCATTTAGTCCTGGCTGTGTGCATGAGCTTCCTAGAGTCATACGGGAAGAGATCGTCTGATCAACGCTCTACAATGTATTACACTTGGCAGGCACATGGCTTTGACATGCTGGAAATACGCAGTAGGCTTTGATATTAAGGCTACTTTCACACTAGCGTTATTCTTTTCCGGCATAGAGTTACGCCCTAGGGGCTCAATACCGGAAAAGAACTGATCAGTTTCATCCCCATGCATTCTGAATGGAGACCAATCCGTTCAGGATGTCTTCAGTTCAGTCTTTACTTTTCAGGACGGAGATAATACCGCAGCCTGCTACGGTTTTATCCCTGGCCAAAATTCCAGAACACTTGCCTGAGTGCCGGATCTGGCATAAAAAATACGCATGCGCAGACCGGTAAAAATGTGAAAAAAAATGTCCGTATGACAAATGGACAGACGGATCCATTCTTGCAATGCATTTGCAAGACGGATCCGCATCTGGATCTGTCTACAAATGCTTTCCGTTTGCATGCAGATTGCTGGATCCGACAGGCAGTTCTGGTGACGGAACTGCTTGCCGGATCACTCTGCCGCAAGTGTGAAACTACCCTTAGCCCCCATACAAATAGTACATAAACACAGCAGTGTAGTTTATGTGGATTTTGTTGTGGTTTTCACTACATTTCTGCACCAAAATCTGCAAACTTTGTTGCAGATTTGTTAAATATCTTAAGGCGCATTTCTACTGCGCCGACAAGCAGATAATTAATTGGGATGGAAACGTTTCTTTCCCGATAAATGCCTGCTTGTGAAGGGTGAAGAGCTGCATTTACATACTGCAATCACCTCTGCTGCATGAGGGCGAGTAATGGCTACGGCTATCGCTCGTCCTCATACAAATACATTGTTTCTGGGCAGCAGATAAAATGACAAGCGAGGCGTCTGCACCAAAGATCACTTCACCCAATGAACAAGCAGCTTTAAGCCTAATTCACACATCCGTGGAACACGGTCCGTGAGATACCGGACTGGCATCCTGCTTGGTGCAGGAGCGCACTGCGTCATTGGTTGCTGTACAGCAGCGGCGGCACGAAGCGCATGGCGTCTTAGCAACCAATGACGCCGTGCGCTCCTGCACTAAGCAGGATGTCAGTCCGGTATCTCACGGATTGTGTTCCACAGACATGTTAATTAGGCTTTACACAGGCAGATTACTGGGCATGTAAACCTGCCATTGCCCTGTGCAATGTTGTACACTGAAAATCCACACGAGCAATTGACATGCTGCGGATCTTTTTGTTCTCTTGGGAGATAAGCCACCACCAAAGATGTCTGGCTGCACCTAAAAGTCCCTTTAGACGGGAAGATACAGCAGCAGATTGTCGGGAGGGAAGCGTTCCTTCCTGCAAGTGCCTGCTCAACAGTGGAGGAGACTGTTACATTGACATGCAGCGATCTCCTCCACAGTATGGGGAGGAACGGTCGTTAATGCCATCGCTGGTCCCCATACGGACTAGTTATTTGCCAGCAGCAGAGCCCACTTACACAGTACAATCTGCTGCTGGCAAACAACGATTTTTGTGCCCGGATGAATGATGTGATTACCAGATGAACAAGCACTTTTATACCACTAGATATCGCTAACGAGAGATCGCTCGTTAGCGATTATCAGGCAGATTCTCGGGCCATGTAAAGGGCCCTTTAGAAAGCCAGACTGGAGCTTACCTTATTAGATGACACACAACTAACTGCAAAGACATTGGCCACAATAGAACCATTGTTCCCGTCACAGGAGCACCGCTCGGCCGCCTGCATTTTCCCTTCTATCAGGACAAGTAAACATACAGTGCACTTGGGAGTTTTTTCGTGCAGACTCAGCAATGTACAAGTTATAATACAATGTTAAAGAACGGTGCTTTACAAAGAGGTGGGCAGAATCGAGGACATACTATATTAGTCACTCATTTTTTTCATGTTTTACACTATTGCAAAGCAAAATGTGAAATCTGAACCCAAATTCACATTAAAACCGGACCTCTTCCTGGAATCGTACTATTACGTGAAGTAAGAGCCATGGGTACCACACCATGTGTACTGCTAATTGCTGGGCAGCACTTTGACGTGCCAGGGGCAGATCAGGTGTGGCATGTCAATTAACAGCAAGCGCGGTGCAGCCGCACATGTAATAACACCCTAAGATTGGCTCTCATTATGCACAACCAATACACTAAGGACTGTGCCTTAGGCCACTTTTATATGATAATACAACCACATTTTAGGCACTACAACACTGGCTCTCCCACCATGGCGAATCAAACTTAAAGGGGTTGGCCACCTTTTGGCAGACCTGCAAAAGGAGGAATACTTACCTGCTCTACTATGCTGGGTGCTGGCTGCATTGCTTGGGTCCCCCGCTGTCAGCATCCGCTCTGACTCTGCTGCAGCTAGTGATTTGCTGAGGCAATGTCAAAATAGATGTTAACAGTGGAAGACCCGAGCAAGGCAGCCAAGGTCTGGGAGTGAAGGAGCTGTGATGTACGAAAGCTTCTGTTTGTAGGTCTGCTTAGGAGGGTAGGGGAGGGGGGGGAGTCACAAAAAAACAAAAAGGTGGCCAACCCCTTTAAATCATCATAGCACTTGATGCTGACCCGAGTTTGGTTCTTATAACTACAAGGAGGGTGCAGGGGTGGTTTAGCTATGTGCTCTAATTTTCATCAGTTGCTGGTATAAATTATAGTAAATCTGTCAAGTCTCTAGATGCCCCTCCACTGCCATCACTCCCCACCCACTTGTCAAAACAAGACAATAGTGGTGTAAAACATGTATGTGCAAAACTTGTGCAAGTTACATAATAAATTCTCCCTGGTGTACAGTTCTTGGCTCCTGTCAACCAGGCAGACATAGCAGAGCTGGAGAGGGTTCAGAGGAGGGCAACCAAAGTAATAACTGGAATGGGTGGACTACAGTACCCTGAAAGATTATCAACATTAGGGTTATTCACTTTAGAAAAAAGATGACTGAGGGGAGATCTAATTACTATGTATAAATACATCAGGGGTCAGTACAGAGATCTCTCCCATCATCCATTTATCCCCAGGACTGTGACGAGGGGACATCCTCTGCGTCTGGAGGAAAGAAGGTTTCTCCATCAACAAGGAATTCTCCAACAGATTCTGTAGCTATAAGAGCGGTAAAGTACCACCGAGTATAATAACTACAACTTATAGCTTTCTGGAGAAGAATCATGGATCCAGGGAGACATTCTGACTGCCTGATTTTTCCCCTAAGATGAGGAAAATGGAGTTTTGCTCACTGGAGGATTTGCCTTCCTCTGGATCCAGTTTGGATGGATGTCGTCTTACTATGTTACACATCTCCGAGTCCTGCACCATTCCCGGCTCCTCTCTGACTTGGTCAGAACATATACTCCAGTGTACGCTGTCAGACTGGCATATCACTATATATACAGTCCATGACTATCCAACTCAACAGAGAGGCCTGAACAGTAGTTCTAGACAATCATGGTTACTTGGCAGGACGGGGCATCTTAGTACCACTCGCTAATAATGTCCACTACGTATTTCTAAGCTCCAGCTGACAATGACACAAAGTTTACAACTGATTTGGACAAAAGGAAAATGACAAAACCTATTTCCTTCTGGTTGGCTTCCTGACATCTGGCTTTTGTCTATTGTTCAGTCAGTATCCTGCGTCCTGCAGAGGGGATTAACTCCTCGCTGGCTGACTTACCCTGTGAAGTGTGACTGTCTGCTGCTCCCATATCGCAGTCTCTTCCATTACAGTGTTCTGCAGAGGAGAAGAAGAAGAAACAGGTGAGTGCTGGCCTGCACTGACACAACACACATCATAAAGAAGTACACAGGTCACCAGGAGCAGCTCCGCTCTGCACTGTCAGACTACAACTCCCAGCATGCTATGCCAGTTGTAGTTTCCGAACAGCTGGAGAGCTACAGGTTGCAGCCCCCTGGTGTAGACAGGAGCCCGGCCTGTTCACACTGCTGTGCCCCTGCGGCTCTTACATGCCATCCCCTGCTCCCCCAGACACGGCGGGCTGCACGGATACCGATCGCTCACTGTTCTGGGCGTAGCCTGGGGAGGAGCTGAAAGGCCGACTTACTGCTCAGATCCTCCCAGTCATCATACAAATAACAACACTGCGGAGGGCTGGAAGTGCGATAACGCAGCGGGGCAGGCGCGGTAACGCAGCGACAACACTCACCAGAGCACGGGGAGACTCAGCCCCTAACTCTCAGCGCCACTGCTCTCCCGTACTCCAGGCTGGGGAATCACTGGCCACTTGGAAAGGGGTTGGAGCTCGCCCATAGGCCCGCCCGCCATCCCAACGTCAGCACGTACAGACCAGCGCTACGTCCTGACGTAGGACGCAGCCCCGCCCACTGCCGTACGGGCACAGGGCAGAGTAGTGCCAGTGTGAACACAAGCTGCACGAAGTACTCGGCCACTAGGACATGGCGACATGCCCCCTTCTCATTCACACGCAGCATAATACATGCCGTTCTTATCTGCGGTTTTTATGTGTGGCCACAGGTTTCATTAAAGTCTATAGTGAAATACAAACCTGCAAGAAATGCATTTAGATTTTGTGACACTTTGCCCCATTTTTACGTCAGACACATTACATTATAGCCAATGAGCAGGAGTCCGTCTACTACCGTTAGGCCCCATTCACACGACCATATTTCTTCCGTAACTGATGCGGACCATTTCATTTCAATGGGTCGGCAAAAAACGTGGACAGCACACTGTGAGATGTCCGCACCCGTATGTGTGTTCCACAGCCCGCAAAAAAGACAGAACGTGTGCATTGTTATAATGGATCTGCAAAAAAAAAATAACACGATACAACACGGACGCCATCTGTACAGTTGTGTGAATGCTGCGTTTGTGTTCATTTTTCTGCTCCCAGAATAGAACCGATAAACAATGCAGCCGAACACAGAAATACACTAAGAAACACTGATGGACACAACCAACAGCACCCTAGATCCCTGCCATCCAGTTAGTCAGTGCACCCACAGTCCGACTAGGATTCACAGTTGTATTAAAGGGGTTGTGCCAAATTTTAACGCTATCCGACAGGATGGTGGGATGGGACCCTCAGTATCGGTAGTGGTCCCATCAGCAGTACATCATCTTTAAAAGGGTTCTCCGGGAATTAAGAAAACAAAAATACGTAAATATGACTTTATTATAAATATATTCCCAAATACCTTTCATTAGTTATAGTGGCTCGTTTTCTCTGGGGAGCAATCAGGGGAAATAAAATGGCTGCCGTCCTATTAGTGCATACAAAACCTGTCCTAAATCACACAGGAAGAGAAGTTTCTTCAGAGCACTGAGCTAAAGAGCTGCCTCATCCTCCTCTCTGCTCTGCTTGTCAAGGATTATGGTCCTAAATACAGTTTAGAGGGGTATTCCTATCACAGACAATGGAGGCATATCGCTAGGAGCATTAATACCGCACACAACCTGTAGATGGTTTAGTGCTTTTTTTTGGAAGACCCATTGTACTACAATACAGTGCACCTGAGTAGGGCTGAAACGATTACTTGATTGAATCGAGTAAATCGACACAAAAAATCCTCAATGCAAATTTTTTTGCATCGCAGATTCATTTGTGTCACATGACCACAGAGCAGGAGTGAAGCGCTTGCTATTACTCCAGCTCCGTGGTCTCCCGCTGGCTCGCAATACTCACCTTTCCAGCAGGGGGCCTCCGGACACTCCATAGCACATCCATGGTCCTGCGCTGCACTGACCTCCGGACATATGCACGCCATGAACTGACGCGCTGTGTGACGTCAGGCCCAGAGCAGCGCGGAACGATGGAGTGTCGGCGGCGCCCCTGCTGGAAAGGTAAGTTGGTGCGACTAAGGCCGGGCGCCCTGAGTGCACAGTGTCATAGCAACCAATGATGCTGTGCACTCCGGGTGTCAGGGGGAAATGATTTCACAAGGGGGGGGGGGGGGGGGGGGGGGGGGGGGGGGTAGAGCTGAAGGCACTGGGGGAACGGGGCTGATGGCACTGGGGGGAACTAAGGATGTTGGGGACTGATGGCAGGGGGTCTGATGAGTTTTTATAAATTAGAGTACTCGATTAATCGTAAAAAAATTATTGATAGAATTACGACTGCTAAAATAATCGTTAGCTGCAGCCCTACACCTCAGTCATAACAAAGGGCGACTTCGTGGTTAGCACTGGTGCCTTACAGCACCCTGGGTTTGCATCCAACCAAGGGCAACATCTGAATGGAGTTTTTGGCAACCTGCACACAGGTGTGCGCTGTCTTACAGAAATTCTGCACAAATTCCACAAGTTACTTGCGGTTTTGCAGCAGATCTCACCCTTGCATTGAAAAAGGTGAAACCAGCACAAAGAATTGACCTGCTGTGGAGTTCAAAATTCACACGGCAGGTCAATTTCTGCATGGAAAGAAAAAGTAAAGGCTACATGAGATTTGTCTAATCTCATACACATTGCTGGTGCCGTATGACCATGAGAAGAAGTGTCTAATCCAGAATGTGTGCCGGGAGCCTTTATGTCCTCCCTGTGTTCGTGGCTTTGCCCCGGCTACTCGGGTTTCCTATCACACTCTAAAGGCATACTGATAGGGAACCGAACCCGAGGTTGGTAAAAGGGTTTTAACAGTAGAAATTCATTTCTGAAATTATTACCCGAAGTCTCGCAAGACTTCGGGAAGTAATAACTTTGGCTCATCGGAGCCAATACATTCTAATACTGTGCAGAACGCTCGCTCCGTACAGTATTCTAACAAACTTTTATGCAAATCGACTTCGGATGTTTCATCCGAAGTCCATTCGCTCATCCCTAATTGTGAGCTCCACTCGGGACAGCGAGTGATAAGCTCTTAAAAAAAAAAATTAAAAAAATGCAGTGGAATATGTCAGCGCTATATAAGAAAATAATTAAATAATAGGGAATACAGAAACTAGGAGATTTTTCCCCCTGAAAAAGGACTATTGATGGTCTGCGCGGTCAGTGATTGTGAGCCAAAACCAGGAACGAGTCAAAAAACAATCTTTCCCTTAGGGCTCATTCAGACGGCAGTATGCTGTTCGCAAAAATGCAGATCCATTTTTTTTCTGCGGACAGTTCAGATGACATTCTATATTTTTGCAGACCCATAGACTTCAATGAGGCCACGTCCTGATTTTCACTGAGAAGTATAGGACACGTTTTATTTGTTTTTCAGAGTCGTAGAAAGGAAGAAAAGGGCCCCATCGAAGTGAGTAAGTTTGCTTCTAATCCGTGAAAAAACAGATCCACATTTTTGCGAACAGCATACGGCTGTCTGAATAAGCCCTATACCTTATGTCTGTGTGGCCTCCACTCCTGGTCTTGGCTCACAGTCAGTGATGGAAATCACTGACCAAACATTGACTGTGTGAAAGTGACCTTATTGTTTAGTTCTTACAGCAAATGTTACAAAGACTGGGCGTGATTACTTGTATATCGTAGGTTCAAACTCTTGTTCCAGACAATCTGCCTGTGTAAAGGTGCCGCAGATCACCCGCTGACCAAGCAAAACGCTCCTTCATCGGGTGAAATGATCTTGCATGCGGACACCTCAATCATTTCTGGGCAGATTGTACTGTGAACGGTGATCAGGGGCACATTTACTATAGTGCCCACACCTGTTTTTAGTTTAAAAAAAAAAAAGCTGTTTTAGTGTACTTTCACACTAGAGGCAAGACGGATCCGAAAGTCGGACATGCAGTACTTTTAGTCCGGCGGCCTCTCGCAGTGCACTGCCGGAGCTTCGCCCCCCGTCCCCATTATAGTCAAAGGGGACGGAGCGGCAGTCCGGCGAAATAGCGGCAGGACATATCCGACAGGGTAAACAGCCTGTCGGATCCGTCCTGCCTCTTGTGTGAAAGTACCCTTAAACAGTCTTATTTTTTTAGTGGAATTTACTACTAAAGTTGTTTTCTATAGGGAAGACTATCAGGGGTCTCCATGAAAGAATTAGGGAACACCTAAATTCCCTGTCCACAGGGAAGGGCTGTTTGCGTTTGATTAACCATGTGAGGGAGGAGCATGCAGGCAATAGCTCCACTCTTAGCTTTGCTGGCATAGAAGTATTACAGAGCTTACCACAGGGGGGCGACAGGCAGAAGGAACTCCTCAGACGAGAGAGATTCTTCGCTCAAATGCAATGGGACCCCTGGGGTTAAACGATAAAATAGATATGGGAATTTTCCTATAGGGACCCGTTTGCTCCCACTAATATACTGCAGGTATGATCACATAATTATGGTACTGTCTTTAATGTTTGTTTTATTGCTTATCTTTCAGATGTGACGCGGCTTACTCTGACGCACAGGGGCAGGCGCCGGATCGGTGCAGTACCTGCTGGGCGCAGGAAATTCCGCGTCACAGACTGATTGTTTTAAAAGAGCAGGTGAATTGAGCACTTTGATTACGGGCCAGAGGAAGCACTTCGGTGTGAAACGGCCGTCGCCCATTCAGCTGGTTACACTGCTGTACATGTCGTCTGCTGTCCACCGCCAATAAAGAGAAGTTTATATCAGCGCATCAGGGTGAGTGCCGTCCGCTCTATCTACATTTGTTCATGCATCTCTGTTGATGTAACTTGAAGGAATGCCTGGACAGAGCACCGCCAGCTAGCGCTTGGATTGTGCAGACTTTCCTGACTCACCCCCATTGACGTACCATCGCTACAAGAAACAGGGGTCTGTTCATTGAGCCGCAGTGCCACTCCGTCCCTCTTTTCTCCTTCAGTTCATTTACTACTAAAGTTGTGCCTATTTTGGAGGCTTTTGCACCTCATTCGCCTATTTAGATTTTTTTTTGACTAATTCAGAAGTTTTCTAACTTTTGCGCCTTTTCTTCCATCCTATTTATGTAGGTGTGCTTTTTTTGTGCCTGAATTTGTCACAAAAAAAAACAGTTTAATTTCTACTCCAGGGCTGGCGTACTTTTATCCGACCGTTGTCAGTGGTGAAGTGCGACTTTTTTTTTTTGCATTAAAAGTCGCACTTTCCGGGAGACTTTTCTCCGCACAAACGCAACTATTTCATGAACAAATAAATTAGACCAGTCTAAGTGAATATGAACCTGTCCTACTGAAAAACAACCACCAGAGGTCAGACTAATAACAATACGTCTAGTGTAATAAATCAACCGCTGTGCGACTATTAATAAACAATCGGCAAAAGAAAGAGATGAAATACGCCAGTCTAATTTTACTCCTAAAAACAGAAGAGCTTGATAAATGAGCCCCAATGATTCTGTATGGGGACGAGTGATAACAGCAGTCATTGCTTGTTCCCATACAGTGGAGGAGATCTCTGCATGTGAATACAGCTCTTCACCTCCACTAACAAGCAGCCACTTATCTAGAAGGAATGCCTGTGGACGAGCAACTGCATACAACACAATGATTGCCATGTGCAAATGTACTCAACCACCACTCATTTAGGGTCCATTCACACGTCCGTAGTGTATTGCGGATCCGCAATACACCCGGCACCCCCCATAGAACTGCCTATTCTTGTCTGCCATTGCGGACAAGAATAGGACATGTTCTATTTTTTTGCTGAGCCGCGGCCTGGAAGTTTGGGGCCGCGTTCCGGAAATGCAGAGAGCACATAGTGTGCTCTCCGCATCTATTCCTGCCCCATTGAGAATTAATGGGTCCGCACCCGTTCCCGATATTGCGGAACGGATGCAGACGTGTGAATGGACCCTTACAGGCAGATTATCTTTGAGTGTAAAAAGACCTTCAGAAGCCAAACGGGACGGGACCATGTTCACAGTATCTGCGGGGATTTGTCCAGTAATGATTCGTGTTTGGATAATCTACACAATACCATTACAAACACTAAATGGCAGACGAGTATGGAATCCCGAGTGCACCCCCCTGGGGACAAGCACACGTCCCAATTTCAGGGTTTATACTGAGGAATACGCTGAGATACGCGACTCCCAGTACACAATACTGACTGCATTACGGAGTAAATCATGGCTGTGTACTTTTCACGTATTGCTGACCTACAGTGCACACAGTCCTGCGCAGGAGGAGACCTCTACGGATACACACGGCTAACAAGCTCATAAAGGTCTGAAAATCAGTCTGACAGCAGGATTAATTCCTAATAGACATCTATGGCTACTCCTCCAATGTTTGGTAATCCACATTAATGAAAGTAGGCCAACACACCAAGGTCAGAACGTAAGCTGGAGTTTTATTAGCAAACGCCACATGTGGTCAAACTGCAAGTGTCGGTATCAGGTTTTATAGGTCTGAGTTGTTATACGGGTTACACCAAGCTTCTGTGTAGACTGCCTGGTTCAGACAGGCCTTACATACTGTACTTTATCAAATCAAAACTATTAATTTGATATTGTTTTATATTTTTATATTGTCATAATTCAGCCATTTTCCGGATCCCCCAGCTCCACTGCTGTACTCTCTGTATCCTAGAATACATCAGCTCAGTTAGCACTGGACTCTGATGTTGCGCTTTGCTGAAGGAATCTGCGTTGTCACCACAGTAGGACTGTGCACCCCGACTGGTTTTTATGGGGTGCGGTATATGTGCAGGGTGCATTAATTGTACTTTTGGCGGCTCACCTTACTTATTTCATAAGCATTTGAAGGCAATATAGCAGTATGCAATCAATCTGGGTATAAATGTATATGGAGGAAGTTATTCGAAAAGGCAAAAAAAAAAAAAAAATTAAATCTTTGTCATTATTCGAAGCAAGTTCCAACAGTTGTTATGGTCTTCATAAACCACTGGTGTAATCTGGACACAAGTGATACATGTGAACCCAACATTAGGGTACTTTCACACTAGCGTTTTTCTTTGCCGGCACAGAGTTCCGTCCTAGGAGCTCTATACTGGAAAAGAACTGATCAGTTTTATCCCCATGCATTCTGAATGGAGAGTAATCCGTTCAGGATGCATCAGGATGTCTTCAGTTCAGTCTTTTTGACTGATCAAGCAAAAGAGAAAACCGCAGCATGCTACGGCTTTATCTCCAGCCAAAAAAACTGAAGACTTGACTGAATGCCGGATCCGGCAAAAAAAGGTGAAAAAAATAAATGCCAGATCCGTTTTACCGGATGAGACCAGAAAGACGGATCCGGCATTTCAAAGCATTTTTCTGACTGATCAGGGATTTTTCAGACTGATCAGGATCCTGATCAGTCTTACAAATGCCATCAGTTGGCATACGTTTTGCTGGATCCGGCAGGCAGTTCCAGCGACGGAACTACTTTCCGGATCACTCTGCCCCAAATGGGGAAGTAGCCTAAGGCCTTATTCACACGTCAGTGATTTGCATCAGTGATTCGGAGCCAAAACCAGGAGCAGACCTCTCCCTTAGGCCTCTTTCACACGATCGTTTTTGTTTGCTGTATTATTGCCGGGTAGCTTGCACCTGCGATTTGTCTCAGGAGGTGCTGTTCCGTTTTTTGGAGAATATATAACACATATACATATATATATATATATATATATTTTATCCAAAGGATGAGGCAGCACTCCAATTAAAGTGAAAAAAGTGGATCCTTTATTCCCCTCTGTGCAACGTTTCAACCGTCTCAATGCGGTCTCTCAAGCTTAAGAAAGACCGCATTGAGACGGTTGAAACGTTGCACAGAGGGGAATAAAGGATCCACTTTTTTCACTTTAATTGGAGTGCTGCCTCATCCTTTGGATACTATATTCATCTATAGCCGTCTGAGCCTGCGGCTGAGAGGACTTGCACCCGCAGTTTTGGTCTTGTGTTGCTGTGATTCTTTTTTGATATATATATCATATACGGAAATGAATCCATATGTCTTCCGTATCCGTTCCGTTTTTGCGGATCCATTTATTGAAAATGTTATGTCCAGCCCAATTTTTTTCTATGTAATTACCGTATATGCCATACGGAAAAACTGACCGAAAAAACGGAAACACAACATAAATAAAAAATTGGAACAACAGATACGTGAAAAACAGACTGCAAAACACTGAAAAACCTATATGGTCATGTGAAAGAGGCCTTACTCGTACCTCATCTCTATATATCTAAATATATAACTCAGCTGCTTTTGTTTTGCGATTCTGGGTTTGTGGCAACTTGGAGCCTTTCAGTTCAATGCAGTACTACTACACAGCAATGTTTGCTTGTGCGATGGGCATTGCTGCCCAGGATCACCACTGTGTAGGCGAGATGTTAGTTATGAGATAGTGAATCTCACTGAAGTACAGATGTAACATTTGGCCACCTCAGTTTTCCACCACTGCAACAATCACACTATATCCCAATTCACACCTTGAACATTGCTGCAATTCTTTGTCACCTCATTTGTGAATGGATTCAAATGAGGAAAGAAAAGGTTTGAGATTAGGAAAGTCTTTCAATTCTATCCAAGGCTGCACGAAAACCACACGATGACCTCGAACTTGTATAACCAGCGTCGGTTTCTACAATACTGAAGTGATTTCATCCTTATAAAGGCTTTAGTAGCAGGGCAGTGACAAGCAGACGCCGTCATCTACCAGGCTTTATCTCCCAGAGATTCTCTCAGTGATTCATCAGTCTTCCGGGAAATTATTCAAGTCACTGGCATGGTGGGTACATGTGACCAGCCAGGAATTCTGTTATCATCAGTGCGGGTTTACCGTCACAGAATCCCAGGTACAGAAAGGAAGCAGATGCCTCTGCAGCTATACCGACCAGGGATACAGGGGCCAAAACCAGCCACAAAGATTTACTGTTAGATGGACAGGTCACATTTGCAGTAAGTTTTTAGCATAATTTCCAATGTGTTACTTTTGCAGTTCAAGCTGAACACAGACATCATGAAAGCAACCTCAATGAAAGCTGACAGGGCCGCTAGCAACTGGAGAGGCCGAGTGTCAAGTCTAAAAACATATATGCTCCGCGCTGTCCAGAGGCTGAAGAGGAACATCAAACGGCATCCAGATGACAGCATGGACACAAAGTGCTGAGCCATAGCTTTATACCTCATCAGCATGGAGCTTAGAGACAGTCAGTAGTAGTGCGTCCCAGGGGCCACATGCTCCCCGCTATGCCATTCTGTGTGGCCCCAGCAAGCTGGACATAGAATTGTCTGTGTGTGGTTAACAGAGACTAATGGTCCACTATGTACAGGTGAAACTCGAAAAATTAGAATATCGTGCAAAGTTCATTTATTTCAGTAATGCAACTAAGGCCTAGTTCACACGATCGTTTTTTTTTTGCGAGTGTACGGGCCGTTTTTTTGTGTTCTGTATACGGTCCGTATACGGAGCCATTCATTTCAATAGTTCCGCATTAAAAACGGAATGTGTTCCTTAAGCATTCCGTTTCCATATTTCCGTTCTGTTGAAAGATAGAACATGTCCTATTATTGCCCGCAATTCACGTTTCGTGGCTCCATTCAAGTCAATGGGTCCGCAAAAAAAACGGAACACATACGGAAATGCATCCGTATGTCTTCCGTATCCGTTCCGTTTTTGCTGAACCATCTATTTGAAAATGTTATGGCCAGCCCAATTTTTTCTATGTAATTACTGTATACTGTATGTGGCATATGGAAAAACGGACCGTAAAAACAGAAAGGAAACTAAACACAACGGAAACAAAAAACGGAACTGATCCGTGAAAAACGGACCGCAATAAACTATAAAAGCCATACGTTCGTGTGAACTAGGCCTTAAAAGGTGAAACTAACATATAAGATAGACTCATTACATGCACAGCGAGATAGTTCAAGCCTTTATTTGTTATAATTTGGATGATTATGGCTTATAGCTTATGAAACCCCAAAGTCACAATCTCAGGTCCCCTTTGCTCAGGGGGTATGGATTAATTAGATGACTAGAGTGTGACACTTCGAGCCTAGAATATTGAACCTTTTCATAAAATTAGAATATTGTGAAACCTGTCGTCACTTACTAAGCCTATTTATCCTCTCACTTTTCTATAAATACATTAATAATGATATCAAAATGAATTCTGAACAAACTATCAGTTCAAAGAAAAACCTAAATGTTCCCACCATATAAGTAAATGCACCTTAGAGGAGTCCCGTCTCCTCCATGCTTCAGAGACGAGTCCAGCGTTCTGAGTCCAGCCACGCCCACAAACGAATAAGACACACCCTCTACGATTGCTCGTCTCCACCCCTTCTCTTCCAAGTCTCACAGCTGCACAGTATACATTATATGATCAGTGTGAGATGAAGAGCGAATATCTAGAATATAGTGCTATATCTTCGTATTCGCAAACATTCTAGACTGGTTCTGCACATGCGCAGGAGGAGGGTAGGATCTTTAGATTCTGTCACTCAACGGGAGGTGGGGTTAGGAATGGGAAGTGATGAGGTAAGCATTTAATTTACATAACTTGAAAAAAGCTAAAGTGGACTGTAAAAGAAGTACTTGGAGGTGTTTAAAATAAAAAAAACCCTGTTATGATTAGGGTGGGGGAGAACTATCTTGGTATGTGGACGATTCTTATGGTTAAAAACCGGTGACAGGTTCCCTTTAAGTTGCATTACTGAAATAAATGAATCTATAAATGGAGAGAGCCTCACGCAAGGTGTCCTTTCTGATTGGGAAAGAAGGGGACGCTCATTCTACCAAGTGGAGGGAGTGCTAGAAGAGGAACCTGCACATGTCAGACATTTATGGCGCATGTTTTTTATATGCTATACATGATTATGTCCTTTTTAGTTTTACTGTTTCAGTTTGACAGTATGGTCCCTCAGATCAGAAAAGGCTGTGCACCCCTGGTGTAGGATACATGAGAATGGAAAGACTCTAGCCGCGTCACTGAAGACTGGCCCAGTGTGAACAACCTGAAGCAGGATAGTAGAAGGGTTCCCCTTAAGTGCAGCCATCAGCTTCCTAGGAGTCAAGACCTGGAGCAGTAGACAATATAACAATATTCAGTATATCATAATGTCCACACGTACTTTCTGGATGATGCCAACTCCTTCCACGCCTGCCATTTATTCCATTTCCAGAGTCTGTAACGTTCAGCCGCTTGTTTTCCCACCTGAAATTCCTCTTGGCAGCGTGCCTAATATTTCATCTACACATCACTGAGCAAACCAGAATGACAAAGAAAGATGTGCTCACTTGTAACGTGAAAGAGAACCTACAGGACAAGATCCCAGGAGAACCTTACACAATATTACATTAACCACATTTCAGAAGCGCAGATCTGCGGCACGAGACCAAATACGTTCTAAATTCTAATTAAAAGGAGGCCTGAAATGTTCTGTCAGCGGTATAACCATAGCCAAAAGGATTAGACAAATGTGGGCCGAACCCACCAAGTTTCACAAGACCATCTGATGTGTAGTGAGGTGACCTGACTCTTTAACGGCAGATGTCAATCATTTGTTCTCAAGGGAAATACACCACCACCAAGGCCGAGGTTTATTTCCTTCCAGCGCGTGCACGGGGGAAATAGCCGTCTCATGTAACATCTATCTACAGCTAGGTGTGTCACTAGATCGTTTAATTGTGCTGGAATCCATGGCGGAGGCTCCTGCAGGGCTGCACATAGTCTATGGTGTATGGCCACATTTACCCTAGATATATAGTGAAGCAGACTTAGGAGTAGTGGCACAGCAAATTGGAATTGAGCATATGCTATGGATCTTCCCAGACCGGTCTCCTACTGCACTGCAAACCACGAAATCCACAGACATCAAATCATTGTTGCAGCGTAGATTTGATACAATGTACACAGTAAAGTCACATTATTATGACCATCAGCTAATATCCAGAGTAAGGGCTCATGCACACCACCGTATGTATTTTGGGTGCTGCAGAACACGAATCCGCAAAAAATACGGACGACATCCTTGTGCATTTTGTGGAACGGAACAGCTGGCCCCTAATAGAACGTAATGCGGACAATAATAGGACATGTTCTATTTTTTTGTGGAACGGACAAATACGAAGCAGAATGCACACAGAGCCATTTCCATTTTTTTGGCCCCATTGAAGTGAATGGTCCCACATACAGGCTGCAAAAAACGGACAGACACTGCTGTGTGCAGCATGGACAGCAGGTAGATGGGCTGGGAGAGACTCAGGAAGGTCCTGGTAGGTTGTCACAGGTATCTGGAGCCATGCTGACTGCAGTGCATCCCACAGCTGCTGGAGGGTGCGTGGGGGAGGATCCAAAGAGCGAACACCACGATCAAGGTGGTCCCACAGGTGCTCACTTAGGTTCATGTCTGAGGAATTAGGGGCCAGGGTAGTATTGTAAAGCCTTGGCCATGCTCTTCCAACCAATGAAACTTCATTAGCAGAGGTGCAGTGCCCGTCCATCTGCTTTGGAGCCTCATGCGCAGTAAGATTCACTAGCCCCTGGTTCATTATGGTGGAGAGAAGCTCCACTGTGACATGTCTGTCCTCTCTAGTACACATTCATAGACAATGTTCACCTCTCACATCAATGGCTCGTGGTGCTCTGCAGTGTCCACATCATCTGTCCACTCACGCTACACTTTCACCACAGCAGCGCATAGAACAGTTCACAAACTGCGCCATTTCAGAAATGCTGCTACCTTGGTCTGAAAGCCAATAATCATGCCATTTTAAAACTCTGATAAATCACCCCTTTTACCCCCGACAGCGGTGAGGGCTGTGTGCAGACAGCCTATCACACACCTTACGTACCTACAAGCCAGCTCACGGGACGTGACCTTCTTCATGAGCTACGCACTTCCGATGTTGAAATTAAGAAGTGGTCATAATAATCCGACTCGACCGGCAGTACAATGGCGCCTCAGCTGTCTCATGAGCATGAAGTTAACCCTTGTTCTCACAATTTGGTTAGACTAAATAAAAATTGTATCTAAGGCCTCGTGCACACAACCATATGTTTGATCCGCATTTTTTGCTGATGTAGACCCATTAATTTCAATGGGACCCGCAAAAGAAGCCGACAGCAAAACCTGTGCTGTTCGCATCTGTATGTCCGTTCCACAAAAAAAGATTTGTGGACAATGACAGGACATTTCTGCTGGAGTTGAAAATGAAATGGCGGCATGCCCTCGGCTGGTAACCGTGTTTTGCAGACCACAAAACAGACACAGTCGTGTGCACAAGCCCTAAGGGCTCATGCACACTAATGTATTTTCTTTCCGTGTCCCTTCCGTTTTTTTTGCGGACCGTAGGCAGAACCATTCACGTCAATGGGTCCGCAAAAAAAACAAACAAAAAACAAACAAAGTTGTTCTGTGTGCATTCCGTTTTTCCGTATATCTGCATTTCCATTCCGCAAAAAAAATAAAACATATCCTATCATTGTCCGCATTACGGACAGGGATAGTACTGTTCTATGAAGGGCCAGCTGTTCCGTTCCGCAAAATACGGAATGCACATAGATGTCATCCGTATTTTTTGTGTATTTGTTTTTTGCGGATCACAAAATACATACGGTCGTGTGCATGAGCCCTAAAGCAGAGAAGTCGTTACATGACAGTGACCTTCAGCTTTTACAATGGTAAGGGATTAAGGCGCAGTGCATTAGAGACTTGATTTACAACAGGAGAAGCCATCTAAACACACGTGTAGCTGGAGATATGCTCAGATCCTTGGGCAGGTTTATTCCAGAATGTAAATAGGTCTCTCCTGAGGAATGCAGCAGAAGTATGTTATGTAACTCATTTAACAGATCCCAAATCAAATATTTCCTGTCAGTAATCCATTCCCGAGCTGCCTGCGCTTGTGTCCGCTCATGTTACTGTTATTAATGTAAAGTGATGCACGCTGCACCCGTTTCTCTGACCACGCAGAGCCTTTATTCTGCGACACGGATGTGTCCCAGGTACATGATCTTCTCATCCAGATGAAACTTGTGTGTGGTATAACACACTGACCCATACATGTCTGTTACTTCCTGTGTGCCCTATGCAAGAATGAATTACTTCCTGTGTGCCCTATGCAAGGATCTCCTATTTGTGGACTTAAAACGTGCAGAACCATGAAGGAGAGTTTGGCTGTACGCAGCTAAGGCTACTTTCACACTAGCGTTTTCCCTTTCCAGTATTGAGATCAGTCATAGGATCTCAATAACGGGGGGAAAACGCTTCCGTTTTGTCCCCATTCATTGTCAGAGGGGACAAAACTGAGCTGAAGGGAACGGAGCGCAGCAGAATGCATTCCGTTCCGTTTCCTTGCCTTCCCATGACGCACACAAAAGTGCTGCAAGCAGCGTCCTGGGATGCGGAGCAAGATGTGTCATGGCCATATACATAATACAGCATTTCTTCAAGCATTTTTGGATGTCAGAACTGACAAGCTGCCTCAGTCCCTCATCTTTCCACTTGTTCTAGCAATGAAGGTCATCTCCCACATTCCTGCAGAAGATTAAAACTACAAGCCTGCAGTGACACCACACTAAAAACAGCCCCCTGTCATCCAAAAACTAACTTACTACTGAAGAGGTGGAGTGGAAACTAGGAAAGTAACGTGCCGACAAAAGAGACGCACTCGTCAGGCAGAATCCGATTACAGGTCCCAAAATGTCTGTCAGTCTAAGGCTGGGTTCACATCAGGCTTTTGCCCTACTTTTAACGTATACGTTAGGAAAAAATAAAAAAATATAAAAAGATTCAGAACCTTCGTACTCTACACTTTTCCATACACAGTAATATATACGTTCCTTTACAATGGAACCACCGTGAGACAATAGTCAGAGGCATCCGTTTAAACTTTTATACATACATTATATATTGTACATGTTAAACGCAAGATAAAAATGTGTGATGTGAACCCAGCCTAAGGGCTCATGCACACGGTCGTAGCCGTTTTTGCGGTCTGTAAATTACGGATTCGTAAAACACGGATACCAGATGTGTGCAGTGCACTGTGCATTTTGCAGAACAGCCGGCCCCTTATAGAACAGTCCTTGTCCATAATGCAGACAAGAATAGGACATGTTCTATCATTTTTCGGACGGCCTGCAATGGGCGTGCGGATAGCACACGGAGTGCTGTCCACATCTTTTGCAGCCCCATTGAAGTGAAAGGGTCCGCATCCGAGCCGCCAAAACTACGGCCGTGTGCATGAGGGCATTAAAATTGCCGCATTGACAGATCCATTCTGCGCATGCGCAGACCTTTAAAAAATAAAATACCGGATCCATTTTTTTCCGGATCACACCGGAGAGATGGATCCGGTATTGCAATGCATTTGTGAGACGGATCCACATCCGGATCGGTCTACAAATGGTTTCCGTTTGCATACAGATTGCCTGATCCAGCAACACAAGTGTGAAAGTACCCTTAGTATGGCCTCATGCACACGACCGTTCCGTTTTTTGGGGTCCGCAAACCGCGGATCTGCAAAAAAAAGGAAGCCTCCCGTGTTGCCTTCCGCAATTTGCAGAACGGAAGCCGGCAATATAAATGCCTATTCTTGTCCGCAAAGCGTGGACAAGAATAGGACAGGTTATTTTTTTTAGCGGGGCCGCGGAATGGACCCATTCACATTGAAGTGAATGGGTGCGGCTCGGATACGGACTCAAACATTGATCGTGTGCATGAGGCCTATGTCCAAGGTTTTTCACTGACCATCTGTCTGTTCAGGAAAAATCGCAGCAAGTTCTATTTTCATCCGTCTCTCACAGGACTCATTCAAGTCAATGAGGGAGATTTATCAAAAGTGGTATAAAGAAAACTGGCTTAGTTGCCCATAGAAACCAATCAGATTTCACTTTTTTTCATTTTTCAGAGCTCCTTTGATAAGTGAAATGTGGAATCTGATTGGTTGCTATGGGGACTAAGCCAGTTTTCCTTTAGACCTGCCCTTACACCTCTGCCCCAATGGGTCAGTGAAAACAAACTGAACCACGGTGAAGGACTGTCCGTTTACCACTGAGTGTTACTGGAGTAACTGGACATTCACAGAAAACTCGACTGAACTGAAGCAAAACTGAGGGAAAAATCTGCAGATTTCCAGTGAAAGAACAGAAAATGGTTCAGTAACGCATGTCTGAGGGAGGAGGGCTCTGTTCACATTCACAATAGGTATTTATGTGCTCTGATCTGTTACAGAAGTGACAGATCTGTTTTCTGATCCCCATTGACTTTAATGGGTTACATCATTCTGTCGGGAATCCCAGCATTTTCCCAGACGCAGCATGTCCAGGTCTATTTTGCCAAAGAGCAATCAGAAGCGGACCAATAAGTGAGGCAGGAATAACAAGGCACATACAGTAGACTGCAGACTAAAATTCAGAAAATGTATACAAGTTTTATTAAAAATTGTCAAAAATAGAAAGCCAACGCAGAGTTAGAAGGCTTGAACGCTGGAATAACACAAAATTGTTAATTCAGTCCCAGATCCCCAATAAGGTCAGGGGAAATGGGTATTAACAAAATAGCAACAACCATTAGGACCAAGTTATATAAGTGTATATAAGCACCCCCCCCCCCCCCCCAATAATGCTGTATAAAATAGTAACCACGAGGACAAAGTTAGATAAGTGTATACAAGCCCCGCCCTCCAATAATACAGTATCAAATAGTAACAACATGGGCACAATTCTATCAATGTATACAAAACAACTAATCGGGTTTGGATTGCTGTATCCGATTCGTTTGAAAACCTCATTACCAATAGTAATGAAATGTTTGGGCTCGAGGTCTTTCCGAACTTGCAGCAAATATGGTGAGATTTGCCTCATCGCATGTCTGACGTGACACTTTGTTTATTCACATAAATGACAGTATCAAACTCCGAACCTGAACTTGGCTTCGTTAATAGGGCAGGGAGCAGAGTCGGGTTCTGATACAGCGATCCAAACCCGATTCGCTCAGCTTTAAAGGCAACCACCCAATAATGCAATATCAAATAGTAACCACAACAAGGTCAAAGTTATAAAAGTCTATACAATACACCTCCAATAATGACAAAGTCAACGGTTGTCAATGGAAAGAAAAGAAATGCTAATCACCACCAAAAAAGGTCTTGTTCTTCTTGCAGGTACGGGTGGGAGAGGGGACCCAGCATGACCCTGCTCAATCAGGTATAGTTCAAGCTTTTATCACATTTTATAAAACTAAAGCAAGTGTCAGTAGTCCACAGCAACCAAAGCTTGGCTTTCAAATACTCCAACTTATAAGAAGTAATGATAGCGGACATCGCCTGATGTGTACAAGGTGGAGGTCGCAACCAAATGGCAAATTAGAAGTTAGACTTGATGAGTGCAGACATTTCATTGACTATATATCATCAGCAGCACATCACATTTCACTTGATGGGGCTGAGCTGAGCCTAGCCTATGTGACTGGCCTAGGAAGAGGCCTAAGGCAGGGGTCCTGGGAGTCTGATCCCCCCGATCAGATATTGACCACTTATCCTGAGGATAGCCCATTTCTGCTTTATTTGCAGGCACAATATATGACTATAAAGACACCAGTGATAGGAGGTCGCTTTCTGAGAATAGAAAAACCATCTTTCTCTAGGTGATAATGCTATAGCTAAGGCTACTTTCACACTGGCGTTTTGGCTTTCCGTTTGTGAGATCCGTTCAGGGTTCTCACAAGCGGTCCAAAACGGATCAGTTTTGCCCTAATGCATTCTGAATGGAAAAGGATCCGCTCAGAAAGCATCAGTTCAGTCTCCATTCCGCTCTGGAGGCGGACACCAAAATGCTGCTTGCAGCGTTTTGGGGTCCGCCTGACGAAACTGAGCCAAACTGATCCGTCCCCCATTGACTTGCAATGGTGTTCAAGACGGATCCGTCATGGCTATAGAAGACATAATACAACCGGATCCGGGATGCATGCGGTTGTATTATTTTAACGGAAGCATTTTTGCAGATCCGCAAAAAAAGCTAATGTGAAAGTAGCCTTAGTGAGAAGTGCTCAGCATGTTGAGATCCTATATAAATCCCAGAAAACCCCTTTAAGGGTACTTTCACACTAGCCTTATTCTTTTCCGGCACAGAGTTCCGTCCTAGGGGCTCAATACCGGAAAATAACTGATCAGTTTTATCCCCATGCATTCTGAATGGAGAGCAATCCGTTCAGGAAGTCTTCAGTTCAGTCTTTTTGACTTTTCAGGACGGAGATGATACCGCAGCGTGCTACGGTTTTATCTCCGTCCAAAATTCCGGTACACTTGCATTGACATGCATTAATGCCGGATCCGGCCACGAGTGTTCCGGCAAAAAGGACCCGGCATTGCGGTCTGCGCATGCTCAGACCGCAAAAAATGAGAAACAAATAAATGCTGGATCCGTTTTTCCGGATGACACCGGAGAGACGGATCCAGCATTTCAATGCATTTGTCATACGGATCCTGATTTAATGCCATCAGTTTGCATGCGTTTTGACAGATCCGGCAATGGAACTGCCTGCCGGAATCCTCTGCCGCAAGTGTGAAAGTAGCGTAAACATAGTAAATGTAAGCCAGCATTACTGAAATATAGGTGCAGTTACTCACAGATAGTTTTTATTTCTTAGCTTTTATTTGGGGAAAAAATACAAAAACATTATCCAGCGTTGTAAAATGTAATTGACGGGGGTCTGACTCTTGGAACTCCTGCTGATCAGCTGTTCGAGGGGAACATTACTTGTGCAAGCGCTGCAGTCTCTTCAATGATTACATCGCTTGCACGATATGTAGCATCAGTTACATGTGGTCAGACAGATGGACAGCATCTCTGCGCATACCAGACATCATTCCCATAGTAGTGCAGTTATTTCACTGGGGTGAACCAGCGTTGTTGCTCCCGTTCTGCTCAGTTACAGCAGCAAAACAACAAAAGTAACAGATCCGGCAGAAAAACTAATGGCACCAGACAGACCTCAGCAACTATAATTGGTTCTGCTGGGTTTATGTTAGGGGGTCTGGCATTTTCCCGTGTTTCTGCGACAGAGACCCCTAAAGGTCCTTTTACACATGCCGACATTTCAACCAGTTATTGCAAACAAACCAAACATTCCTGATAATTGCCTGATCTTCTTCAGTTGAAGCTTCATTTACATCTCCTCTGTATGGGGACAAGTGATAGCAATCCCCATAGAGACTCATTGTTTCTGGGCAGCAGATCCATGTTTAGGCCTCTTGCACACGAACACATACAGCGGGTCCGCAATACACGGGCATCGGCCCACGTGCACACAGCATCACGGATGTGGACCCATTCACTTGAATGGGTCTGCAATCATGGAGATGCGGAACGGAAGCACGGATCGGAACCCTACAGAAGCACTACAGAGTGCTTCCGTGGTGCTTCTGGCCCTGCCTCCGCACCGCAAAAATAATAGAACTTGTTCTAATTTTTTTTGCGGTGCGGACGGATCGCGGACCCATTCAAGTTGAATGGGTCTCGATCCGTCCCGGCCGCCGCACGGACATTGCCTGTGCATTGGGGACCGCAAATTGCGTTTTCCAATGCACGGAACGGATGCACACTGTTCGTGTGCAAGAGGCCTTATACAGGACATGTCACCGCCCAGAAATGATGATTTTTCGTGCCAAGTGAAAGACACAATCACTTGATGAATGGCTTTTTCATCAGATGATCGCTGGCACCTTATCGGGAACAAGTTTTCTACAAACACTCATCCCCAATAATTGAGCTAATTATTGGTTTGTGTAAAAGGCCCTTGGGGCTTCCGATTCAGATGTGCTATTTATTTGGGATGTATGGTTACTAGGCCTTACTATTTTTAGAATAGTGTTTTGTTTTTTGCTTAGAAACCTAAGACCTATTACTGGTTTATCCACAGGCACAATATGCGATTATGAAGAAACCAGCAATATTTATTAGCTTTTTAAGCATAAAAACATTTTCAATATAAGGATATAGACTTTTTTATGTTTTAGGGGAAATAAAAAAAAAATATATCTGAAGAAAAAAACCTTGACGTCTCTCCCAAGATTCAAACCTGGGATCTCTACATGTAAAACCAATCATTTAACCACCAAGCTATAACATTACCACATAGAGATATAAGTTTTCCCCATGCTTGTAAGCTAGCACATATGACTGGCGTCTTTATAATCATACATTGTGCCTGTGAATAAAGCAGTCATATGTATTTTAGCTTCCTGAGCAGATCTCAGTGTGGTGAAGCTACAGTACGTAGAGTATATGATATGTAGATGCTAGGACACAGCTCTGCCCTCAGCATGTCTAGCCCTGTCAATCAAGGGGAGGGTGGAGTGTACAGAGCACAGGGGGTGTTACATAGCAGTGCTCAAAAGATTCAGCCCTGCCTCCTGGTGCTTGAGCTTGCTCATTTGCATATGAATTTAAAAGGGTTGATCCTGCTGACAGAGACGCTTTAAGACATTAAACTGCACAGATGCCACAAACATCAATAAAGTCTACAGCCAGAAAGAGCTCCTGAACTTCTCCCCAGAAGTGCCTCCTCACATCCTGCTAATTCTGACAGCAATTAACAAATATAACACAATGTTGCTATTTTAAGCTTGATCTCTGCACTGGGTAATAGCACGTCACCATGGCAACGGGCAGACAAAAAAGAAAACACTTTTTCTGATTGTAACAGCATTTTGCCTTCAATATTGTATCATTGACATGAAAGGTGCAGTGACGAGAGTCTAATTGATACAAACTCGTCGCGACATCAAGTCCGTCTGTACACAACGGGATCTGCATGAGGATCACTGCCGATCGCTTGGCGGCAACCATTTATTTGCATGTACAAGTGCAGCCCGGCAATGCACATCAAAAGCCACAACATATCCCGCCAGTAACGCATGCAGAAAGGCAGCGAAAACCACACTGCAGTGTGCATGGACCCCAATGCTGGTTTCTGGAGAGCTATTCTATGTGCTCGTAGCACAGACTACTCTCTCCTGTTCAACTATCCTAGGAGGCTCTGATTTCGGGTGAATAAACCCGTAGTCAGGCGGGGACACTTGTTCATAATACAGGCACAGAAAATACTTGTCCTTAGTCAGTGACATGTCAGGAGTTGTGACCAGTGAGGGTCCAGGTGCTGAGACCCCCACTGATTGCAGACAGGTAGGTGAGCAAATCTGACAAGTGAAATGTTTTCTGAAACTGGCGACACTGTAAAGGGCTTCTCTGAGCTCTCCTCAGGATAGGCCATCGATAAGAGTGCCGGGGGTCTGTCTCCCAGTATCCCCTCATTTGAATGAGGCTGAGCTGCGCCTCGGCCATATGACTGATGAACACAACATGACATGGCCTAGGAGGAGGTCTAAGCACGCGGCCTCTTCATACAGCTCATCAGCAGGGGCGCTAGGAGTCGGACCTCCGCTGATCTTACATTGATGACATACCCTGAGGATAACCCCTTTAGGGTCCATTCACACGTCCGTTGTTACTTTCCTGATCTGTTCCGTTTTTTGCTGAACAGATCTGGACCAGATCTGGACCCATTCATTTTCAATGGGTCCTGAAAAAAAATCTGACATTGAGCTGTCCGTTTTTTTTCAGGACCCATTGAAAATGAATAGGTCCAGATCTGGTCCAGATCTGTTCAGCAAAAAACGGAACAGATCAGGAAAGAAACAACGGACGTGTGAATGGACCCTTAATGAGAGCCTAGTACCACGTAGCTAGTCATCTGTGATATGGCTTCGATTCACAGCAGATTTCATAGGTTTGCCAAGTCCATAGAATAACCGGTCTGAACAGCACCAAAGAAACTCCCACTGACCTCTAATGGGGTGCATCAGGGCTTCCATTGACTTTAATGGAGCTGAGCTGCAACACCATGGGCAGGTGGGGGCTGTTTTTGGAAAGAGGCAGCCATGTTTTTCTAATCCTGGATAAACCCATTAACCTTCACAGACATCACTTTCACAAAGGGCCTCATTGATTAACCTGTTGCCAATAGCAACCAGAGAGGAACCACGTTTTAAATGCAGCTTAGAAAGTGAACGTCTGAGGCCCATGGCTACATGGATATTCTAAAACGCATCAGCACATTGTGTCCGGCCAAGTTAAAATGTGTGGACGATACCACAAATTACATGTTCCGGAAGAAGGAGGATTGTGAAGCCACGTGTTAATAGCGTCAGAGCGAGCTGCATTTCCAGACTTTTAAGGTCTCGTTCACATTTCCGTGTCCGTTTGACGTGTTGTCATCCGTGAAGATGTCTGAAGGATCAGTGTTTGGTCCGTATGTCACCCGTATTCCACGGACGCTGCTCAGCTAAAGACTTCAAAAGCATCTCCTATCAGTGAAAAAAGGACACCATCCGTGTTGTGTCAGTGATTTTCACGGTCCCACAGACTTCAATGGGCGTGTTTGGTCCACATCACAGACCAAAGTAGTGAGCATCTTCAGTATTTTTTTACTGACCGTGGGTCAGTGAAAAAATTATGATGTGTGAACAGACACATTCAAATCAATGGGTAAGTGCGCTGACAGACAGAAAAATGGAGATGTGAACGAGGCCTGATACTTGTCCTTTCCGGAGCGCTCTGATTTATCCTGTTGTACTATCGGAGACGCAGGTCTCTTACAGGCGATGTAGGTGAAGCGATTAGCCATTAACACCGGCAATAGTATGATCTGATCGACCGCAGCGGAGAAACAATACAAACCTGAAAGTATCTGAAAAATGGATCTTTTGGAGGAGAGCAGCGCGGGTCTGATTTTTACGTGGTTGACCAAGATTGTCTAGCTGCAACAGTGGGGCAGATTTACTAATCCTACAGGCAACGTGACCATAGACCTGTTTCATGGTGTCCGTGATGACATCCGTGCCAAGATGGTCAGTGGTTCATCCATGAAAAAAACGTGTATGCTCCACGTGTCCGTTTTTTGCCCTCCATGAGACATCCGTATTTCAGGTGCACTGCTAGGCTGAAAATTCGTTTCCAGAGAATCTCCTATAGAACAACGGTCCTTGAAAATCAGTGGACGGATGCCATCTATGTAGTGCCAGCAGTATAACATGCCAACCAGATGTTGGTCGACTTTGTTTGAGACACAACTTTAGTAAAAATGGCGCTAAATGTTGCATACTAGACCACGCCGCCATGTTAGGCGAGAAGTAGATGATTCCTGGGAACCTAGATGTACCAAAATACTGACACCAGACATTCATGACATCAGCCAAGAGGCATCCCTCTGCCACATGCCTCAGTGACACGTGACAAGATACATGACCAGTGCCATGTGCTGCCAGCCTGCACAGCGCTTAGTCACACTGTGGCTCTGCTGCATCTGTGTAGTGTCACACTACATACACAGTTCAGATCATGACTAGCGGAATACCGATCATTTTATACCACGTGACCATATGGCGGTATAAATACAGTAATAACTGCATTAATCACAATCAGATCCAAAACACAAGGACAAATAAACAGGGGGCGTGACAAGAGCTGTCAGCTGCACCCAGGGGGGATATTTAAAGGGTATCAGTCACCAAAAAGCTCCTCCAATTGGGGGTCAAAGGAACTAGATCCACTTCCAGCCCTAGCAGATGGAGCCATGTCACCCCCTCTTTCCAGCAGAGGAGGGCTCATTTTGTGGGTGCTACCTTCAGCTTGTATCATGGAGTAGAAAGTTTGAGGATGCTCCACAGGCTACAAAAGTGATCAGAGAGCAAAGATGGCTATCCTCCCTGTGAGGAACACAGCCTGAAATGGAGGACAGTACAGGAGGTAGAGTCCGGCCATGGCTGCAGCACCTCAGTACGGGGAGGAGGACATGGCTGTCACCGGGACAGGTCGCACATATTACCACACAATGTCCTCCTGTCACTCCTCCGCGTCTCCCATCCATAACACACGGTTCAGGCGTCCAATACAAAGTCCATGGGAACTTTCTGGGTGGCTGACAGCCCCCGCTTACCTCAGCCGGGGAGCAGGGTTTCCTCCGTGTCGCGTTACCACAGCGCTGTGTCTAGACACTGGGACCGGGCTATGTGCTGCATTCCTCCCGGCAGCCGGCTCCCGTCCCCGCCTATAAGAACCCACACCGTGCGGCCGCTGCTCCGTCTATTACACCCGGAGAATCCTGTGAGCTGCCGAGAGCTTGAGTACAACTGCGCCCGTTTCCTCAGTGACCTGCAGCAGCCCGCGGACCTCCCCTCCCTCTCCACCAGCCCTCCCCTCCTGCACGTGGGACGGAGCAGGGCGGGAAACAGCGGCGGAGCCCCGCACACATCCCCTCCCCGCAGTGTGTGAGGCAGGAGATGGCGGTGCAGCAGGGGCCGGGATCTGTGGAGTCCTACAAGCCTTCAAAGGGAGCTCACCAGTGGAAAAGCGCAATTCACCACAACATAAAGACATTTTTGCTTCAACTTTTTAGTATATGGTGTGGTCTAAATTTGTGTCACAGTTAGGCCTCCTGTGACTGCCATTGTGAATCCTGACCTATTCAATGCTCAATTGTTTTTCACACATATTTGCGTTCAGGGGGGGAAAAAACGCAGCATGTTCTAAATCGTGCGTTTTTCATGCACCATAGAAGTAGAAGGGCGCTTGTGTGAAAAACGGGAGGCACCTGGATGTAATGTGTTTTTCACTGATAAGAGGTGTATATTGTTATTCTTCATCTGAAACAGAGAATGCAATCCCAGACAAAACTGACCAAACGTCTGTGCAAAACCATCAGACAAAATCCGTATCGCTCCTGTGAAAGTGGACTTCTAATGTCTGGAGCATTTTCTATGCAAGAAGTGTACATGGAGGAATCAGCTTTCTAAAGACTAAAAAAAGTGTTATTTCAACGGAACCGGTCCAAATTCCCACACATTTCAGTGACAATTTTCTGCCCTACTTTATGTTTTTGTCCTAAAGGTAGACACTAAGTCTATCACAGTAAGGGCCCGTTCACACAAATATAAGGCTCTGTGCTGCAGACCACAATACATGGGCACTGGCCGCGTGCGCGCTGTGCTGCGGATGTGGACCCACTGACTTGAATAGGTCCGCGATCTGCAAGATATGGTAAAAGATAGGATGCAATGCCTACACTCTGCAAAAGATCCCATTACTGGCATGGGGCTTTTATGTTCGTGAGAATGAGCCCTAAGGCTTTATTCACACATCAGTGATTGAGCGCCTACACAGGGATCACTTATAAGGAAAGATTGGCTCCTGTTCTGTGTGTAGAGTCACAACTGGTTTGGGCTCAGAAATCACTGACTGTGTGAATGAGGCATAAGAGCACCTTCCCAGCATGTCGTAGTGCGACACCATAGACAATCATTACAAAAGATGTCGTCTGACAAATGTCGCAATGTGGAATTGTACCCTTTATGTCACACAGCACAGGAGTCCTAGCCTAAAATCCTAACTTTGGAGAATGGCATGCAAGCAATCTTTTTGATGTCATTTGTGGCAAAGTCTGGCCCGTTTTGCATAGTAAATCTCTCCCACCGTCTATGCATGTTCAAATGTTTTTCTTCAGATTAAGGGCTCATGCACACAACTGTAGTTTCTGTCCGCATCTATTACAGATCAGACGCAGAACCATTCATTTCAATGGCACAGCAAACGTCCATTCCGCAGCCTCGCAAAAAAATCACTAAATACAGCATGTCCTATTCTTGTCCATTGTACGACATGTACGCATTTCACCAGTATGTATGTAATGCTTTCTTTATTTCACTATAGACTTTAAAGGAAAACATCTGGCTGCAGCCTTTTTGGCCTACAATATTAGATTGCTGTTGGTCCGACTCTTTGCACCCTTGCCAATCAGCTGTGTGAAGGAGCTCCACATCCCCTTCACTGTTTGCCATGCACAGCTCTGTACTTTTTGTAGCGGCCATGCCTGGTATTACTGTTCACTATAGCTTTTCCCCAGAGTACATAGCTGTTCTGTACTATCCTAAGAATGGCCCATGAACTTTAGGCAACTGGAAAACCCCTTATTGGGGGTCTTTTACTGAAGGCTGAGAGATTCACACTCCACTCTTAGTAAAAAAAAGGCCACTGATGAAAAATGTGACCAATTTATTAAGAGCTGCGGGCATCTTAATATATACTGCCTGTCCAAAAAAAAAGTTACCACCTGGATTTAACTAAGCAAATAGTTATGAGCCTCCTATTGGATAATTACTGCATGGGCCATTTTATTTCAGCTGGCAACAAGTTATTTAACCCCAACTGGTGCAATGAGTTGCTTCTCATTTCTTAAACAACCATGTCGAAAGACACATCTTGTGGTCGTGGAAAAGATGTTAGTCTGTTTGAGAAGGGTCAAATCATTGGCATGCATCAAGCAGAGAAAACATCTAAGGAGATTGCAGAAACTACTAAAATTGGGTTAAAAACTGTCCAAAGCATTATTAAAAACTGGAAGGATAGTGGGGACCCATCGTATTCAAGGAAGAAATGTGTCGGGAAACAAATCCTGAATGATCGGCGATCACTTAAACGTTTGGTGAAATCAAATCGAAGAAAAACAACAGTAGAACTCAGGGCTATGTTTAATAGTGAAAGTAAGAGCATTTCTACATGCACAATGCGAAGGGAACTCAAGGGATGGGGACTAAACAGCTGTGTAGCCATAAGAAAACCACTAATCAATTAGGCAAACTAGAAAAAAAGATTTCATTTTGCTGGGGAGCATAAAGATTTGACTGTGGTCTGATGAGTCCAGATTTACCCTGTTCCATATTGATGGGCACATCAGGGTAAGAAGAGAGGCAGATGAAGTGATGGACCCATCATGCCTAGTGCCTACTGTATAAGCCTGTGGGGGCAGTGCTATGATCTGGGGTTGCTGCAGTTGGTCAGGTCTTGTGCTCCAAGAATGAGGTCAGCTGACTACCTGAACATACTGAATGACCAGGTTATTCCATCAATGGATTTTTTCTTCCCTGATGGCACGGGCATATTCTAAGATGACAATGCCAGGATTCATCTGGCTCACATTGTGAAAGAGTGGTTCAGGGAACATGAGACATCATTTTCACACATGGATTGACCACCACAGAGTCCAGACCTTAACCACATTGAGAATCTATGGGATGTGCTGGAGAAGACTTTGCACAGCAGTCAGACTCTACCATCATCAATGCAAGATCTTGGTGAAAAATGAATGCAACACTGGATGGAATAAATCTTGTGACATTGCAGAAGCTTATCGAAACAATGCCACAGCGAATGCGTGCTGTAATCAAAGCTAAAGGCTTTATTTTGGTGGCGACTTTTGTTTTGGACAGGCAGTGTATTTTTCGCATCACCAGACCACACAGGAGCTGGCGTAGGTTTCAGTGGTGATTTTTGCCTTTTTTCTCAGGTTTTGTCAGGCTGTGATGGCCCCTCCCTCTTCTGATTTGACTCTACCCACTTTTTAAAATCCAGCAAGAGTGTCGCAAAGCATAAAAGTCACAACATTTTTGCACAGGAGGCCATTTGCGTCAGATTGCCTGACTTTTTTATGCTATAAAGAACCCCCTAAATGTCTATGCAAATAGAGAAAGAAGTGTTCCTTTAAGAACTTTCAGCTGGACAGCAGGGCACACACTGGTATTGTGGAGGAAGGGAAGCTGTTAGGGTATATCCACACAGGAGTTAAAGTAGAGCGGAAAAATCCACTTCAGATTTTATAGCAAAATCTGTGGAATAAATGGCAGAATTACATGCCTTTCTTGCCACAGGAATGCCTATGGTTTCATCCTCTCCATTGCAAAGGGTGGAATCCACGGCATGAATGGACATACTGCAGAGTCCGAATGTGATTTGTATGCAGCGTGTGGATACCATTTCTTAAAGGGTTTCTACCACCAGAGTTTGACATTTTTCGCTGACTGACACTAGTGATCTGCTAGTGTCTGCACTACCTAACAGTGCTCCTGTATCACCTTTGTCTGCTGCCGTTAAGCTTAAAAACATACTTGTATTGCTATGTAAATGAGCCTCTAGGTGCTATGGGGGCGTCTTTTCAGCACCTAGAGGCTACGTCTACTCACTCTTTCTGCCGCCCACCGCGTCCCTCCAGCCCGCCCCGCTCCTTTTGATTAACAGCCAACCTCGCTCCAGCTCGAATTCCCGCGCCTGCGCCATGTGCTTCTGTATTCGGCGCAGGAGTGGTCCGACAGTAACTGCGCCTGCGCCGAATACAGAAGCGCAGGCGCGGGAATTCGAGCTGGAGCGAGGTTAGCTGTCAATCAAGAGAAGTGGGGCGGGCTGGAGGGACGACAAAGGTGATACAGGAGCACTGTTAGGTAGTGCAGACACTAGCAGATCACTAGTGTCAGTCAGCGAAAAATGGCAAACTCTGGTGGTAGAAACCCTTTAAAAACTCATCCAGCGTTCTGGTATCTGCCGTGCAAAAATCTGCAGCATATCCACCATGTGTGAAACCGTCCTGCACACGACCGTATCTGTTTTACAGTCAGCAAATTGTGAATCCGCAAAACACAGATGCGGTCCATGTCCATAGGACATGTTCTATAATTTACGGGACAGCACACGGATGACAGCCATTTGCTGATGTATTTATTGATAAGAGCGATATTACCTGCAAATAATGATGTCAATGTCATTATAATAAGTGAGAGGAGACGAGTAATTCCACCTGTAGCAGATGCTTTCCAGGCTTTATTATGATCCTTAGAAATATGAATGCTCTGCCTAAGGTAGTCTGTTACAAGATGAAAATGATGGCGGTACAAAATGTTCAGCTCTGTAAACAGCTCAGTAGTGTTTAATCTCCGCTGATTAAAAGCAGCACATAAAGCGTTCTGACTTTTATGATCTGACAGCTCCCTATATTTCAGCTGTGAAGCACTCAGGGGAAGAAGCTTTAATAACGTAGAAATCCTATGGAGAAGCTTTTTACTCAAGAGCTTTCACTATTCTACAACAGTTTCCAGCTCTCTTATGGCTCCCTGCCTGTGTGCCGGGGTCCTGGATGTGCGGTGCCAGCATCCTCAGTCACAGGACAGAACTAAAACCTTCTAAGGGCTCAGGTACACGACCGTTGCCGTTTTTGCAGTCCTCAATTTGTGGATCCACAACAGACGGATACTGGCATGTGTGTTCGGCATTTTGCGGAACGGAACGTCCTGCCCTCTAAAGAACTGTCCTATTCTTGTCCGTAAAACGGACATGTTCTATTTTTCTGTGGGGATGCGGACAACACACTGTGTGCTGTCCGCATCTTCTGTGGTCCTATTCAAGTGTATGGGTCTGCATCTGATTCGCATTTTTTGCACACATTCGCGTGTAGGAGCCCTAAGGGTAGGTTTACATGGGTGCAATTTCTTACCAGCAGATGTGTTGCAGAGTTTCTGTGGACTTCACCTTATCCATTGCAAAGGGCAAAATCTGCAGTAAAAATCTGACATGAATTGACATGAATCTGCACCACAGGTCAATTTCCATGCAGATTTCACGTGTATGTTTTCCCCTGCATTTTTGTGTCCATTTGACATCTGCAGAAAATCCATCCATGTTTTATCCATGAAGATGCCCGTTAAGAATGTGTGCTTGGTCAGTGTGCCCATTTTTTGCCCTCCATGTGTATTCCACAGACACTGCTCAGCTAAAAAAATAATTCCAGAGCATTTCCTAGCAATGGTCTCTGAAAAACCACTGAATCACTTGGGACTGAGCTGCGCCAAGGCCACGTGACCAATGTACAGTGACGTCACTGGTATAGAAAGAGGCCTAAGCACGTACTAAATAAAGAAGCGATTCTAGTCACAATACTGTACACAGCTAATCACTTCCATCTAATGCTATGTATGTTAGGAAGACCTGCATGTGTTGGATGACACCTGGGGATGGCTCCTCCCACAAGGGGCGTCACCCAGGTGCATCTTTTGGCGTTTTTTTTTGAAAGAATTTACCTATAAATATTATCTGGCAACAATACCTGTTATATGTTTGTGAAACCTGATGAAGGGGAGTCTTTGATCCCCGAAACGCGTTGTTTCTGATTAAAAGAAGATTAAATCTATAAGACCGCTTCCACTAGTGATTTCGCGCCGACGCAGAACCTCTTTTCTTCACTAAGCACTCACGGGGCACTGCTTATCGGCAGGGGTCCCAGGAGTCGGATAGGATAGGCCATCAATATCAAAATCCTGGGATAACCCCTTTAATGATTTTAGTGCATTGGTTAGCAATTTGTTGGTGGATAAAACAATAAAAAAGAGACCTGTACTCTGCCTTTGTTGGTGCCAGAGGAGGACCTATTAGGGTATGGCCACATGGATTGGCACTAATGCAGCTGAGATGCAGCCAAAAACTGCGGCTGCTGCAGTTTTCTGATGAATTGTTCAATAGTCGCATGATTTTACTGGGAAATTATCCAGGTTATCATGCAGCATTTCACTGAGCTACCGGTATACCTTTGAGGGCTTCTTAACATCTGCATCACAGCCTCCGTTCAGGCCCTCCATTGCAAATTCCATCAAAAAGACTAGACAATAAAGTCTGGTTAAAAAAAAAAGCATCCCGAACAGAAGCTGAATAGACCACATTGTAGTCAATGGAGTCTGTTCAGCACCATTCGTTTCGGTTATGTGCCAAACTGGGTGCCGTTATTTTCATATTTCGGAACCTATTAAGGGTACTTTAACACTAGCGGCACAGGACTCCATCCTGCCGCTAGTGAACGCGTGCCCCCGGACTACTGCTCCGGCCCCATTGACTATAATAGGGGCGGGGCAGAATTCCGGCGGCGGCACAGTAGCGCATGCAGAGAGGCCGCCGGAATAAAAGTACAACATGTTCACCCGCCGGAACAGCCAGCCGGAGTCCCGTGCCGCTAGTGTGAAAGTAGTCTTAAGGAGCAGAGCAATGGAAAATGATAACGCTGCTCTGAACCCAGCATGAGGGAGGTCCAGAGACACCGTGAAGTCTGGTGTTTGGAAAGTAGATATACAGCCACCACTGTTCTTACTGGCTACTTGCCTGGACTCTTTCAGGAGGAACTTTGCATACATAAAATTTTAAGCGAAATCACATATTTCGATTTGAATTGTATGAAGGCTGGACAAAACTTTCTCACAGTGGTCCGACAACAGGAAGTGCCATGGGACCCATTACCCTCTAATAAACACCACTTGCAAAAAAAATAAAAAATCCAGAAATAACTATATAAATATATATATATATATATATATATATATATATATATTAGATTAAAAAGGTAGCGAATTCCTTACACGGATGGAGATCCCCCACCAATACAAAGGTCCTTACTGGTATATAGTCATTAACTAAACATAATGTGCCAAAAGATATCAATAAAAGAAAAGTAGATAAAAGATGGACAGAATGCTCTAAATTACTATTTCGTCACATAATAATGCTAAAACAGCACAAATAATTATAATCTGTACACGCTAACAACTTAAAAGGGTTTAAAGGTAAAAATCGTTTTTTAACAAGTTCCTTCAGCAATTCTGAGCACACTTACTCCATGCTGCTTCGGTGGTCCGTGCTGCTTCCACTCTTTCCATCTTCCCGGTCCCTGTGGCCACAAGCAGCATGTTACCGCTGAAGCCAGTCATTGGCTGGAGTGGCGCATGTGACCATGCCCCTGGCCAGCCGGATGAAAACAGCAGAGGTACCTAAAGATGGAGAGAGTAGAGGCAGCACGGACCACTGGAGAGGCGTGGAACAGGCAAGTGTGAATCTTATGTTTAATAGAAACATAGAATGTGTCGGCAGATAAGAACCATTTGGCCCATCTAGTCTGCCCAATATACTGAGTACTATGGATAGCCCCCGGCCCTATCTTATATGAAGGATGGCCTTATGCCTATCCCATGCATGCTTAAACTCCTTCACTGTATTTGCAGCTACCACTTCTGCAGGAAGGCTATTCCACGCATCCACTACTCTCTCAGTAAAGTAATACTTCCTGATATTACTTTTAAACCTTTGTTCCTCTATTTTAAAACTATGTCCTCTTGTAGCAGTTTTTCAACTTTTAAATATTCTCTTGTAGCAGTTTCAGGGGCCATGCTGCAGGAACTTGTTAAAATATCTTTTTTTTTTTTACCAGAAAATCTCTTTAAGGTATATCCCGACAAATACAAAAATGGAAAATACCGACCAGGGAGGGAGTCATGACCCACCGCACGTTTCGCCGTTGCTTCTTCTGGGGGTACAAACAAAGATATAGAGGATCAGTATTTAAAGGGAGCCTGCCAAGTGCTTTTGGAGCCCTATTGGAGAGTAGGATATGATAGGGGGGAGAGAAGCTGAACTCTGTGATATATAGGGTTATATGATGTGGCAGGATTTTGGAGTAAATCCTGACAGGACTCCTAGGAGAGAGAATGGGAGTCCTGATTATGCGCAGTGATTGACAGTCTACTGTATTTATCAGGACTCACACTGTCTCTCCTAGGAGTGCTGTCAGGATTTACTGATACAACTACATATCACAAAGCTCCGCTTCTCTCTATCATATCCTGCTGTCAGATAGGGTAGCAGAAGTCACCTGACAGGTTTGCTTTAAGGAGACCAGAGCCAACAGAATGTAGCCTGCAATGGTTCTTTTATCATTATACTGATAGCATGGAAATCCTCTGATTACTCTGCCCTGGCATGTTCGGGGGAAGCGATCAGAAGAAACACCCACTAATATACACACATACAGTATATCTAAAAATCAGCCCACTAACCAATCATCTATCCACCCAGCCTGCCTTGTGATAGACATTCAGAGCTTCCAATCCTTGGTGCCACATTGCTCCGGTCTATTATTCGAGGTGTAGAAAGTGGTGAGGTCAATATATGGGAAGTGCCTTTTTGAGGCTAGGTTCACACTAGCGTTAAAGAGATCCGGCAGGCTTTTCCAGCAGAGAGTTTTCACTCCTCTTTTACGCCTGTTTCCAGGCATAAACATTAGGGTGGGTTCGCACTAACGTTATGGCATTCCTTTATAGGTTCAGTTTATGATGGAATTCCCGTTATAAACGGAACCTACAACGCAATGCCATAACGTTAGTGCAAACCCACCCTTAGTAAATTGTCAGGACTGAGCTTCCGGTGAGGATGGCATAAAGATTTGGTGACATAATACCCAACCTGACACAAGTAGTCACGTGTGAAACCTCCTTGCAGTTGGGCAATGTCCTGTGTAGTCCTTTGCTGCAGATCTAACATGACTGCAGCAATTGAATGCATTTTCAGTTAAAGCAATATTGCAGCCTCCGCGTAATATAACAAAAGCACTGATTATAGTAACAAATGTGTACAAATATCTATAGTATCATCGTAAAGGATGACACTATAGAAATACACCCCATTATATTTTATCTAACCCTAAAACATCCTCAGTAACTCCATAAATTGATTTAATTCAATAGAAGATGAGTAGAGGGACAGTCCTGGAGCATGCTGTATAATTAGGACTTCAGATTTGGGCATTGAGCCTTCAGTTGCTATGTAATATGGAAGCGATTCAAAGTATGACAGTATTCACTAGCCAAACATTGTGCAGCAAAACAAACATAATAGTGCTTTATGTGTGGTGTAAAAATGCCCCATAAAATCTGCAACAGTGATTCTACCGCAAACACCCGAGCTGGAGTTACTATTGCAGATTTAGTGGCGTATTTGCTTTGGATCTTTGTTGCGGATTTCACATAGCATTATAGTCTATTCCACATCCATAAAACTCAAAAACATACAGAGAACGTATGGTTATGCTGGAAAAGTCAGTGCCGAAATTACTGTATTTTGCAGATTACCACCAGAGGAATACATGGTGTAAGTTTCCGAAGAAGAGTTTTCCCACTACGGAAATGATGCCATGCATGAAGGCACCCTAAGGTTTCTTTAATGGGGAAAATTGGCTTCTACATCACAGTTTTTATTTTTGCCTTCCTCTGGATCAACTTGCAGGATAACAGGCCCAACTGGATGGACTTATATACTATGTTACTATGTTATTCTGTAGGAAAGAGAAACTCCACAATTATTGGTTAACACAAGCCTGGGAATTTCATACACAAATATTATTCTAAACCTTACATTATGAGTTTGGTTAGGCTGGGTTCACATCTGCGCTGTTCGGGCGGAGGAACAGACTTTCTGTCTGAAAACCAGCATGTAGGCCAGATACAGTGACCGGATTATAGTGCTGGCCTTAGTAATATCCAGGTTATTCACTCATAACTCACACTGGCCAGGCTGTGCCACTGAGGGATGCCATTCGGCTGTCTTACTCCCATTACTGTACTTGTGAGCAGCAATTAGAGTAAGGACAAACAGTCCAGTTGCAGTAGTGCAGGCCATACCCATCTGAGGGCCAGCGGTCAAACAAATAATCAGTGGGGGTGGCCTGTCATGTGCGGATGGTCGCACCAAGATCTAATTAATTGTCCCTACCATTACCACAGGATAGGGGATAACTATTAGATCGATGGGTGTCCTACCTCTGGGACCCCCACCAATCACGACAACAGAGTGGCAGGTCAGACATGCACACTGCCGCTCCATTCATCTCTATGGAAGTTGTGGAAATAGCAGAGCGCTGTATTCAGCTGTCTCCCAAATTCCTATAGAGATGAATGGAGAGGCAGTGTGCATTCTTGAACTGCTTGTTCATTTTGAAGGGGCTCCAAGGAGTATGAAGTACATGCTCTTGTGATTGGTGAGTGTCCCAGCGGTAAGATCTTACCAATCTAATAGTTATTCCCTTAGGCTTCGTTCACATCACCGTTCAGCCTTTCCATTCTCCTGCTCCGTTTAGGAGCCAAACGGAGCCTAAGGACCCCATAGACTATAATGGGGTCCGTTATCTTTCCGCTCAGAAGATAATTTGGGAGCGGAGACAAAATTTGTGCATGCAGGACTTTTGTCTCCGCTTCAAAATCATCTTCTGAGCGGAAACATAACGGACCCCATTATAGTCTATGGGGTCCGTAGGCTCCGTTCGGCTCAGTTATGTGCCTTCTCTGTCCTTTCCGTTCTCCTGCTCCTATAACGGAGCAGGAGAACGGAAAGGCTGAACGGTGATGGGAACGAAGCCTAAACCAGCAGCCAGATTTACGTCCAGAAAATCTGCAGCATACCTTCACGGGTACCATACTTAGTTCTAGCAGAACAATCCGATAAGATAAGGACAATCTGTAGGAGCAGAAATCATTCATATAACTCATAATAGAAGTCATAATCACAAGTCCTATGGTAACAAGAGTCAGAGTGAATGAAACCAAAGCCTGTGCTGGAATAACAAGAATATTATGTAATGTACACTTGTGATGACAAGTCTTCATGACTACAGATTTGGCTCCTGTGCTACACCTATGCTGAGTGACACTTGACAGGAAATGACTACAGGGGCTCAGTGTCCGTCTTAAATAAAAAAATAGAGACTACTCATATAATGGAATATAATTATGTAATACTAACTATAATAAAGCAATCATCAGCCTTAAACCATAAAATTGCACTACTAATCGATCCTAGTCAACTACAAAGCTTTCATTATATACTATAATTTCTCATGATAGTCAGTGCAGTCATAACACCCACAGTGACTGTGCTGAGAACTTCTTCAGAAACACCTACCACCTTCCTGAAAAACCCCTAGGTATTCTATAAAACTGACAACGCTGACTCTTATGTTATTCATTTCAGGATAGCAAAAATCACCCTGCTGAAGTCACGGTAAAGTGACATTCGTCTAGCCGGCAGTCCAAAAATACTCAACCTCCAATTGTAGGGAAACCAGCCCAATATAATTCAGGCACCAGTGATCACAATTAGTGAACAGCCTAATTAGATTCGTTTGACCCTCTTCTCTAATGAAACAGGCGTTCTTGTTTCTTTTGGATTTCTAAGACATAAGCAATAGTATATTGTACAATGCAGAAACATACAAAGCAAGTGTCAATGCTAGATGAGCACACAAACTGCAGAAGGTGCTACATCTCTATATTGAAGCAACAACTGGTGAAAATTAAAGGTAAGTAAGCAAAATATATTACATGTGTGGCTGGGCCACGGCTACCAAACCGCAGTTACCAACAATAATAGCTGGCTGCAGCAGTACCTGCCACTTGAAGCTACGGCAAGTACAGGTGCAGCCAGGCTATTAGCGGTGGAGGTGTAACAGCACCCTAACAACCTTCCTATGTCTCTTTTTAATGCCTGGTAATAATGGGGGTCATTTACAAAGACTGGCTTCTTACAGATTTATTTCCCCGCTGCACTGCTGGAGGATTCGCCTAATTTATGAGGCAGACGCCTTGTCATAAATTAGGCACTCGTCCGGCAGTCTGTCTTGTTGGATAGTTACAATTTGTCTATCCAACTTTTTTTTTTGAGTGTTGGACACTAAGTAAACAAACAGCAACAGGTAAACAGACTAGGCCCCAAAGTTAGGGAGGGGGGGAATGGTAACCTCATAACAACCCCTGAGCCACTCCCTGACTGCTGACACTATGCGCAAGTCCTGATGGTGAACAAACTCATACGCTGGAACCTAAGCCCTGCTGACACTGTTGCATACCCTAACTTAGGGAGCGGGGAATGAGACAGCCGGTACCTTCCACTGTGAAGGGACCAGCATCTCCCTAAAACCTAGAAGCAACACATTCACAAAGGAGAAAACAGGAGGACTTAACTTGAGACGAGCGGGAAGTAGAGGATCCACAAACAACCAGTATAGAACTCCAGAAGGAAAATATCAACCGCAAAGTCAGCAGTAAGAGGCGAACTTAAATAGAGCCTCTTAAACAGCTAACGAGCAGAACCTGTGGAGAGGTGGAATCCATCCCACAACAACAAACAGAAAGGAAACACAGAAAGACCTGTCAGATAGACTCACGTGCTGTAAGTCTATCTGATCTTCTCAGATCTCTCACAGGGCAGGCAGTGACACATATAGCATACACCAACATATACCTCTAAACAGCTTTGGTCAAATCAAACTGTATTAATCAGAGTAGCTAAATTTTTTTATAATTCAGTCCTTGTGAAGCTCTATTACCAGCAACATTCAAGCATGTCAAAAGAAGAACGTGGATGGGAAATAGTATATAATGGGACCAAGTACTACTGAACACATCCAAGTTTTATAGTCGAAGACTAAGAGAAATATGTATTTTAGGCTTTCACCATACACTTCTTTGTAGAATGGTGGAACGGAAGGAATTAAACATTGCCAATTTTTATCAACACATTTCCATCAGTATTTGAAAATCACTGTTTCAGCGCTGGCATTTCATCCTGTAAAATGATTTCCTTTTTATGTATTATAAAAAAATAATAGTTTTCAGTCAAAATTTTTACCAACCACAGGAATTTGAACAAGGCAGAAGCCTACAACATCTGAGCAAAAGATGAATGTGGTTTTTCAGTGGAATTTGTCAGGCGCCAAAGCCCTTATCACCAGTCTATATTTGAATCTCTGGATGCCAGTGACATTAACCATTGCCTAGGCACACATTTTTAACATTCTTGCCCAAGATCTGTCTCCTAAGGGTATCTTGATTTTGTAAAAGTGACTCTTCGGCAATGCATAAAGCACAGCTATTTTATTTTATATTAAACTAAATGACAGCATTGTATCTTCTCTACAATTATGGCCAAAATACTCTGATGTGGATACAGATGGGCAGACGTTTTATCCACTTTATATTAATACACACGGACAGTACTGACTGTGTGATCAGATCTACACAAGTTGTGTAACAGCAGGGCAGAAAGCAAGGAGTGTTCACTCTTATCGCTCAAAGTTTACTAGCTGTACATACCAGTACGTGGCCTCACATCGAAACTGCATAGTTTCACCCTGTACAGGAAAGCCAAGCTATCCAGTAATAGTGTAGACTCCACACACCAGCTTACACTGCAATGCAGGAATCCTTCTAGGAGGAAACTGGCAGCCAAGATTTACAAGTAATGTCAGCAAATGAACACATACTAACCTGTCAGATTCTACTCCTCCCCTACCTTCAGGTAATCAGAGTTACTCCCAGCTCAGGAGAAGCAGGTCATAGTCCGCCCACATACACACACCTGTATTTCAGGAAACTCAAGTAGTATGTGCTTCCACCCAGCTATCAACATAGTAATAGAAATGAGTGTACATACTACAGTCAGGTCCATAAATATTGGGACATCGACACAATTGTAATATTTTTGGCTCTATACACCACCACAATGGATTTGAAATGAAACGAACAAGATGTGCTTTAACTGCAGACTGTCAGCTTTAATTTGAGGGTATTTACATCCAAATCAGGTGAACGGTGTAGGAATTACAACAGTTTGCATATGTGCCTCCCACTTGTTAAGGAACCAAAAGTAATGGGACAATTGGCTTCTCAGCTGTTCCATGGCCAGGTGTGTGTTATTACCTCATTATCCCAATTACAATGAGGAGATAAAAGGTCCAGAGTTCATTTCAAATGTGCTATTTGCATTTGGAATCTGTTGCTGTCAACCCTCAAGATGAGATCCAAAGAGCTGTCACTATCAGTGAAGCAAGCCATTATTAGGCTGAAAAAAAAAAAAAAAATCCATCAGAGAGATAGCAAAAACATTAGGCGTGGCCAAAACAACTGCTTGGAACATTCTTAAAAAGAAGGAACGCACTGGTGAGCTCTGCAACCCAAAAGACCCGGAAGACCACGGAAAACAACTGTGGTGGATGACCTAAGAATTCATTCCCTGGTGAAGAAAACACCCTTCACAACAATTGGCCAGATCAAGGACACTCTCCAGGAGGTAGGTGTATGTGTGTCAAAGTCAACAATCAAGAGAAGACTTCACCAGAGTGAATACAGAGGGTTCACCACAAAATGTAAACCATTGGTGAGCCTCAAAAACAGGAAGGCCAGATTAGAATTTGCCAAACGACAAATGAGACCAAGATCAACATGTACTAGAGTGATGGGAAGAGAAGAGTATGGAGAAGGAAAGGAACTGCTCATGATCCTAAGCATACCACCTCATCAGTGAAGCATGGTGGTGGTAGTGTCATGGCGTGGGCATTTATGGCTGCCAATGGAACTGGTTCTCTTGTATTTATTGATGTGACTGCTGACAAAAGCAGCAAGATGAATTCTGAAGTGCTTCGGGCAATATTATCTACTCATATTCAGCCAAATGCTTCAGAAGTCATTGGACGGCGCTTCACAGTGCAGATGGACAATGACCCAAAGCATACTGCAAAAGCAACCAAAGAGTTTTTCAAGGGAAAGAAGTGGAATGTTATGCAGTGGCCAAGTCAATCACCTGACCTGAATCCGATTGAGCATGCATTTCATTTGCTGAAGACAAAACTGAAGGGATAATGCCCCAAGAACAAGCAGGAACTGAAGACAGTTGCAGTAGAGGCCTGGCAGAGCATCACCAGGGATGAAACCCAGCGTCTGGTGATGTCTATGTGTTCCAGACTTCAGGCTGTAATTGACTGCAAAGGATTTGCAACCAAGTATTAAAAAGTGAAAGTTTGATTAATGGTTATTATTCTGTCCCATTACTTTTGGTTCCTTAACAAGTGGGAGGCACATATGCAAACTGTTGTAATTCCTACACCAGATTTGGATGTAAATACCCTCAAATTAAAGCTGACAGTCTGCAGTTAAAGCACATCTTGTTCGTTTCATTTCAAGTCCATTGTCGTGGTGTATAGAGCCAAAAATGTTAGAATTGTGTCGATGTCCCAATATTTATGGACCTGACTGTATACTCCAGATATTTACACCAATACGTCAGATACGAAATATTTCAATTCAAAGTAGTCCAGGCCACCAGAGATTCCAAAGTTTACTCAAGTGCAAGAATAGACAAGTGCAAACATAATATTTTATTGAAACTTCCAATGTTTTTGGCTTCTTTGAATATTGATGTATTGATGGCTTAGTGGAAAAAGAGAGGCAGGAAAAATGTTTATATTTTCAAGATTTTACCTATTAGTACTGTATATGCAGCACAGTGGTGGGCAATGCTGTCTTGAAATGCTGGGATCTGCCAAGAATCTAATGTGTTAGGACATTGACAGATCCCACTAACCATACGTTCTGGATCAACTACAGTATGATCGATGTAAGGTGGATTTAGACTGCACGATTAAGCAGGCAATTATCAGGAAGGAACCATTCCTTCCCAGTAGCTGGCTGCTCATCGGTAGAGGAAAGACCTGCATGTACATGCTGCAATCACCTCAACTGTAAGGTTACTGCAATCTCTCTTCCTCATACAGATTCATTGTTTATGGGCAGAAGATTGCAGATCGATGTCCGAATGAAAGGTCATCATGGTGAACGATGAACCCAGTGAACAAGTGCTGTGTTTGTTTATTAGTTGATCTGGGGCACTTTTCACTTTCATACTAATGTTTATTCCCGATATTCTGCCCAACAATTGTGTGGTGTAAATTTGCCTTTATTCTTCAGGCAATCCTTGCTCCTCTGTTCAAATGGTTTTATTGCACACACACAGTTCTTACTGGCTTCTGATTAAAGATAAATTGTATGTCAGTTAAAGGGGTTGTCCGGGTTTAGAGCTGAACCCGGACAAACCTCTATTTTCACCCAGGAAGCCCCCCTGACTTGAGCATCGGAGCAGTTCATGCTCCGATGCTCTCCTTTGCGCTGCGCTAAATCACGCAGGGCAAAGGCTCTTTTGTTTACAATAACACACTGGTGGACGGAGGCTTCCACCCGGCAGTGTGCTCGGTGACGTCACCGGCTCTAATGGGCCGGCTTCAGCACTGCCCTAGCCATTTTACTGGCTAGAGCAGCGCTAAAGCCAGACATTCAGTGCCAGTGATGTCACCGGGCTCCCTGAGCAGCCTGAAGAAGAGGATTCAGCACTCCTGCAAGGGACCCGGTACATCACCGAGTATAAGAAAACAGTCACTTCCGGCAAAGAATTTCCTATAACAATACGGGGCTTCAGAAACATGTGGAAAAGGTAGGACATGGATGTATGTTATATGTATGTCTGTCTTGTACTAATGAAACAAAGTCCTCAATCCCAGACAACCCCTTTAAAAGGAGTTATCCAGCCTATAAAAATAAATTAGGTGCACCGCCGGCAGTCTGTGTGCTAGTCAGGGGCTGGAATAGTTTTCACTCTGCTTTTAGGTCCCCAGTTTCCAGTGCATGAGGTGTGGATGTTTGACAATGGATCAGGTTCAGAAGAATGATGATGAAGGGGGGTGAATGAAGAAGAGTCAGATTAGGGGATGTGATAGGCCAACCTAAAAAGATGTGTTTTAGGGAGCACCTAAAACTGTGGATGTTGTGAATTAAAGGGGTTTTCCAGGATTTTGATAATGATAACCTATCCTCAGAAATTAATGGAGCCTCCATGCACATGCTCGACCAGCCACTCCATTCATTTCGGGGTGCTCCACAGGGTATGGGGGCCCTGTTCTCGTGATCAGTGGGGGGCCCGGTGGTAGGACCCACACTGATCCGATAGTTATCCCTATCCTGTGGTGGGTTTGGTAAATTCGATATTCTGAGGAGCAGACTATCAGAGCTACCATATATGGCATAGTCGGACACCGCCGGATCCCCAATAACTATAATCGGAATAGGCTGGTTTTCAACTTAAATTGCAGCTTTGTGCCAGAGGAATACAATACAATACAGAAAGCCGTCATTTATGTAGGTTTTTCGTGGCATTTTCAAGTGTCTTCACATGCCTAACATTTTGTTGTAGAAAAGTTCTGCAACTGAAAATCACTTCCATTCATTTGATTAGGGTTGTATTGGAGGCAACCTGTCACGGAAGGTATGTAAGCAGGGAATTAACCAAACTCAGGGAAAACAAACAGAACAATAGACTAGGCCCAAAAGCCAGCTGAAAAAGGGTCACCTCCTAGCGATCCCTGAAGCTTTCCCTATACTGCTGTGCACATGTGCATACCCTTATTGTGGATATGCACATGCCCTCGTGCCTACGTCTATATACCCTGGGAAAACCCTAAGCAGTAGGGAAAGGGGAAGAGGCGACCTGCTTCCTCAAACAGAAGGAAGCAAGCATCTCCCTAGAGGCCTAAACAAAAGACAACAAGGGAAGAAGCAGAGAGGACTTATCTTGAGCTGAGCTGGAGCAGACAATCCACAACACATCCAAAGCCCACAGGATCCAACTATAACCAGCACAGGCCACTGGGAGAAGGAGGAACAAATAGCCTCACTAACAATCAATCCAGTACACCTGAGGGAAGGTGGATCCAGCTCAAACCAAAACCAAAACAAAGAGAAGAGTCAAACATGTGCAGCCAGCCTGGCAGATCTCCGCACAGTCACAGGGCAAGGCGTGACACAACCTCATAGTGAACGGAGCTGATTGAAAGTAAAATATTTTCTGCAACATAATTTGCTGAATGTAAAAATATTTATTGGGTTTTTGCACCTCAGTTCTTTTGTGAGTTTTTATAGGGTGAAATTGCCAGCTCCAGATGTTAGCTGAAGGTCTATGGGAAATATGAAGAGTAGGACACATATGCCTTTTTTTTTTTTGTTTTTTTTTTGCTGCTGGTGTTTTTTGTTAATTAGTTTACAAAGTTATGCACTAAAATAAACTTCGTAAAAAACAGTAAGGAAAAAAAATGCAAGTGGTTTCTATGGTGTTTTTGAGTGAAAAAAATATATATACCAGAACAAATTTGTGTGTATGAATGGGCCCATAATGGTGCCTTCACATGTGGCAGATTTTGTTGCAGAAAATTCTGCCAATGAAAATCTGTTTCATTCATTTGAATAGGATTGTTTTGGAGGCAAGCATATGGATTGCTGCAATCACCATTCATGTGAATGGAACTGATTTGCAGAAAAATATTCTGCAACAAAATCTGCCGAGGGTGAAGGCACCCTTAAGAGATATATCCCACAGATTATGGAGGTTTTCTCATAGAATATATTTCTTTGTCAATCTAAGGAATGTCTATTCCTGGCACAGAAAGGATTGTAGCATCTGGACAATATACTACTTAATAAAATGATATTAAAATGACTTGATTTGGATAGTGTGTGCAAAATCCAGAATTCAAAATATTGTGCCAACGGTTGGCACTGGGATGAATTGCTATTCTGCTGCTGCAGAAGTTCAGGTTTGCATATTAAGCATTTAAGAGTGCAGTAGTTTTCTTCAGCTCAGCATTTATTATATACTGTGATCAACTGAATAATACATTTTTATGGTCAACTTATTTTAGCTTTTTAAAATTCTGTGCCTTTAGCTTTTTAAAAAAAGATATTCTGCATTTTAAATAAAGTAAAATTTCTCCTGTTTTTACTGTACCATGGGTAGTCATCCCTCGCTTCCATTACAACCAAATAGTTTTAGCTCAGTGGAATGACTTTTCCAAAACAGGATAAAAACTTGTCAAAAAAGGCTGCAAATAAAAGAAACAATACTAAAGTAAACTAAAACATATGTCCAGTGTAAGGAGCAGGTGCTGGTGTAATGGTGTAAATGTGTGGCCAAATCCCATGTGCTATAGTGGCCCTAGTGTGGAGGAATTTAAAAATAGCATCATTAACCCAAATTCCTCAGCCGATTCTTCTCAGCAGGATGGTCTCCTCCCTTCCCGTCCCTCTGAAACTCATGTCAGGAGGAGGTAAAGAACAGAGATCCCAGACCATTCTCACCCCACCCCCCTGAAAGCAACCACAATAAAGATAGGGCTTCCAGGGTCATACCATGGACCTCCTCACTCTGCAAAGAATAACATCACTTTGAGTTAAAAAACAAACACACACACAGGAACACTTTACACAAAAATCTAGCTTACTTTCCGGGCTCTTTTACTATGGTATATGTGGTAAACCCTTATTGTATTTGGGGTATTGTAGCTCTCAGCTCTTACTGGTTACTAACTATTAGCACCAAGAGGAGAAAAAGGCATAGCACAGCTAGCAATGTATATAAACTTTATTAATGTACCAAAAAGAAAATACAATACAATGACAAACAATACAGGGATCACAATCTGGACAAATGTATTAGAACAATTAATGAATAGGTCAAAGGAATACTAAATAATTAATCAATGCCCTAGCTGGGAATGTAATACAAAGACCTGATCAAAAGCCGTAGACAAGATATTGGAGCTAGATACAATATATATATATATAAAGTGCAAAGTGCAAAATACAATGTAAATGGACAATATAATGGACGGTATAATAAATAAGCAATCACATAAATACCAGAATAGTGATCCACAGCACCGACGCGCGTTTCGCGTAAGCTTCCTCAAGGGGTGTATATGTATTGTATCTATATGTATTGTATCTGGCTCCAATATCTTGTCTACGGCTTTTGATCAGGTCTTTGTATTACATTCCCAGCTAGGGCATTGATTAATTATTTAGTATTCCTTTGACCTATTCATTAGGCTACTTTCACACTTGCGTTAGGTGCGGATCCGTCTGGTATCTGCACAGACGGATCCGCACCTATAAATGCAAACTATGGTATCCGTTCAGTGCGGATCAGTCTGTATAACAGCTTTTTCAGATCTGAGTTTTCACAGTTCTGCCTGGCAGTACCCGATCTCTTACAGGGGGCTGTGATCCGCACAATTAACCCCTCAGGTGCCGCCAGACCCCCCTCCCTCCCCAGTATTAAAAGCATTGGTGGTCAGTGCGGCTCCCCCCTCCCTCTCTCCCCAGTATTAAAAGCATTGATGGCCAGTGCGGCCCCCCCTCCCTCCCCAGTATTAAAAGCATTGGTGGCCAGTGCGCCCCCCCCCTCCCTCTCTCCCCAGTATTAAAAGCATTGATGGCCAGTGCGGCCCCCCCTCCCTCCCTCCCTCCCCAGTATTAAAAGCATTGGTGGCCAGTGCGGCCCCCCTCCCTCCCCAGTATTAAAAGCATTGGTGGCAGTGGCCACAGGCTAACAACCCCCCTCCCCCCCATCATTGGTGGCAGCGGAGCTGCATTTCCGATCGGAGTCCCAGTTTAATCGCTGGGGCTCCGATCGGTTACCATGGCAGCCCGGATGCTACTGCAGTCCTGGCTGCCATGGTTACTTAGCTTATACTTACATGTGCTGTCTGTGGCCGGCCGGCGCTCCTCCTACTGGTAAGTGACAGGTCTGTGCGATGCCTGGCAGCACCCGATCAGGGGGCTGAGATCCGCACAATTAACCACTCAGGTGCGGCACCTGAGGGGTTAAGTGTGCGGATCACAGCCCCATGTAAGAGATCGGGTGCTGCCAGGCAGCAGGGGGCAGTTATGTACACAGTTCTTAGTATATTCTAACTTGAAGCGTCCCCATCATTATGGGAACGCCTCTGTGTTAGAATATACTGTCGGATCTGAGTTTTCACGATCTAACTCAAATCCGATGGTATATTCTAACATAGAGACGTTCCCATGGTGATGGGGACTCTTCAAGTTAAAATATACCATCGGATTGGAGAAAACTCCGATCCGATAGTATATTAATAGGGACTCCTGACTTTACATTGAAAGTCAATGGGGGACGGATCTGTTTGCAATTGCACCATATTGTGTCAACGTCAAACGGATCCGTCCCCATTGACTTGCATTGTAAGTCAGGACGGATCCGTTTGGCTCCGCACGGCTGCAAGCAGCGTTTTGGTGTCCGCCTCCAGAGCGGAATGGAGGCGGAACGGAGCCAAACTGATGCATTCTGAACGGATCCTTATCCATTCAGAATGCATTGGGGATGAACGGATCCGTTCGGGCCGCTTGTGAGAGCCCTCAAACGGAACTCACAAGCGGAACCCCAAACGCAAGTGTGAAAGTAGCCTTAATTGTTCTAATACATTTGTCCAGATTGTGATCCCTGTATCCATCCTGTGTGTCTTTCATCCACCATTGTATTGTTTGTCATTGCATTTTCTTTTTTCTTTTTGGTACATTAATAAAGTTTATATACATTGCTAGCTGTGCTATGCCTTTTTCTCCTCTTGGTGCTAATATTTGGTATGTAGGCCTAGCACTTACACTCGCTTTGTGAGCTGTTCACTATTGGTGTTTAATTATTGGTTACTAACTAGTAAACTCAGAAAGGTTTGTCCGGACGGGGCCGTGACGCAGGGATATTGTATTAACTTGTTGGAAACAGATCATTGTTAATGTGTGCAGGTTACTTCATAGCCATTAGCAATGAACACTAATAAACAATCTGGAAGTCATTTAACACTGTCAAGTTTTGATAGTCTTTTTCATTCCATTTATGGCACTGCCTCATGTAAGATCTGCCTAATTTATGAAGCGACGTGCACATCGGCATCAACTAGGCTTGCAGCATTTTGGTGTCCGTCTGACAAAACTGAGCCAAGCGGATCCGTCCTGACACACAATGTAAGTCAATAGGGACGGATCACTGACACAATATGGCACAATAGAAAACGGATCCATCCCCCATTGACTTTCAATGGTGTTCAAGACGGATCCGTTTTGGCTATGTTAAAGATAATACAAACGGATCCGTTCTGAACGGATGCATGCGGTTGTATTATCTGAACGGATGCGTTTGTGAAGATCCATGACAGATCCCAACCAAACGTGAAAGTAGCCTTATGTGTGTGAATGAGCCCTGATTAGTTAATACAAGGCACTTACTAATGTATTGTTATTATCCATATTGCCTCCTTTGCTGGCTTGATTCATTTTTCCATCACATTAATCAAGGGTTATGACCATCCCGCAATCCACGGCGGAGGTCGTGGTTGCACAATATATGAAAAGGCGCCAGCATCTCTGGTGTCCGGGACAGGAGTGCAGATAGGCTGGCGCTTTTTCCAATAGTGTACGAGTACGACCACTGCTGCTGGATTTTAGTGTGTCATAACCCCTGGATACGAGCAGTTTATAACGTGATGGAACAATGAATCCAGCCAGCAAAGGAGGCAATATGGATAATAACAATACATTAGTAAATGCCTTGTATTAACTTTCTCTACATGATGGGCCTTTTTCACACGGCCGTTTTTATTTTCCGTTTACGGGCAGTTTTTTATGCTCCGTATACTGTCCGTATACAAAACCATTCATTTCAATGGTTCCGCCAAAAAAAAAATGAATGTGTTCCGTATGCATTCCGTTTCCGTATTTCCATTTTTCCGTTCCGTTAAAAGATAGAACATGTCCTATTATTGCCCTCAAATCACGTTCCGTGGCTCCATTCAAGTCAATGGGTGTGCAAAACAAAATGGAACACATACGGAAATGTATCCCTATGTCTTCTGTATCCGTTCCGTTTTTGCGGAACCATCTATTGAAAATATTATGCCCAGCCCAATTTTTTCTATGTAATTACTGTATACTGTATATGCCACACAGAAAAACGGAACGGAAAAACGGAACCGAAATGGAAACACAACGGAAAAAATGGATAAACGGATCCGGAAAAAACGGCCCACAAAACACTGAAAAAGCCATACGGTCGTGTGAAAGAGGCCATAAATGCCATTTGCCGAAGTGACACAACCTCTTTACCTAAAAGATATAAAAGACAGAGATTTATGGTTGAATTATACACCATGCAACTCTATATCACTTGGATTAAATTCACAGTGAATCTGGGTTTACATTCTGTTTGACTGTGGGAATCAGGATGAATAAAAGACCAACAGTATGCACCCCTATAGTAACACAGCTGTAGAAGTCTGCCAATGACTTCTTTTATGGTGCACACACTACACCTTTTTTGTTTACTGGCCAAATATATGTCATCAAAATGTATAGGCATGACCAGAGAATTTCCAAGCACCACAGATGGTGAATTTTTCCTTAGCCTGCTATATGTCCAGTTTCGCAATCTATTGGACATCCAAGAGAGCAGTGAGTTATTGTGAGAACCAGGAAAGGATTGATGTGTTTATTGTGGTATGAAGCTATGTCCAAATTGGGAAAAAAGGCAATTCACAACAATCAGTTCACAATGGCCCATTTCTTCATGAATATGCAGTACGTCTTGTCTGTATAAATGGTCCCCAACGTAGGTAGCCAGGGGCGTGTACAATTTAAATGTGCCAATCTACTTTCTGAAAATGAAGACTTCATGCTGAAGATGATCTCTGACCTGCAGGCAGCATGTTATAGAGCAGGAGGAGCTGAGCAGATTGATATATAGTTTTGTGGGAAAAGATTCAGTAAAGATTTGATAGAAGGAAAGCGGGCCCTTTATGGGTCGCAGCGGACTGCTTCACAGCCAGGAAGAAGACGAGATGTTCTCACGAGTAAAAAAAAAACCATGAAAGGTCCTCTTTAAAGGGTTTCTGTCACCAGAATTAACCCTATTAAACTGGCTGACATTAGCGATGTGCTTACGTCAGCAGACCCTAACTGTACTATTTTTATGCTTATGGATGCCCCGATTACTGCACAATTTTAGCTTTGATGATATGCAAATTAGCCTCTAGGAGCAGGGGAAGGGGGGGGGGGGCGTTGCTCCTGCTCCTAGAGGTTCGGTTCTCCCACCTCAAGTCATGACCTGCCATCCTTGATAGACAGGGCCAGGCAGTGCTTGTCTCCTCCTGTTGGCCCTGTGTGCTGGGACTGCGCAGGCGCGAGATTTATCCAGCAAACAGGGCTGGCAGGAGAAGTTGAACGCTGGCCCTGTCAATCAAGTACGGCAGGGCGTGACTTGAGGTGGGAAAACCGAGCCCCTAGGAGCAGGAGCAACGCGCCCCCCCCCCCCCCCCCCTGCTCCTAGAGGCTAATTTGCATATTATCAAAGCTAAAATTGTTCAGTAACTGGGACATCCATAAGCATAAAAATAGTACAGTTAGGGTCTGCTGACATTATCACACTGCTAATGTCAGCCAGTTTAGTAGGGTTAATTCTGGTAACAGAAACCCTTTAAATCACTGTAAGGAACATTCACACGTCCGTGTGTGTTTTGCGGATCCACGGAAAATCGCAGCATGCTCTATATTCTACGTTTTTCACGCAACGCAGGCCCCATAGAAGTAAATTGGGCTGCGTGAAAATCGCAAGCATCCGCAAGCAAGTGCGGATGCGGTGCGATTTTCACGCATGGTTGCTAGGATGAAAGTCTATTCACTGTATTATTTTCCCTTATAACATGGTTATAAGGGAAAATAATAGCATTCTTTAATACAGAATGCTTAGTAGAAGGTCAATTTAGAGTTAAAAAAAATAAATTTAAATTAACTCACCTCCTCCAATTGATCGCGTAGCTGCCGGTCTCCTGTTCTTTCTTCAGGACCTGTCAAAGGACCTGTGGTGACATCACTGTGCTCATCACATGATCCATCACCATGGTCATGGACCATGTGATGAGCTCAGTGACGTCACCACAGGTCCTTTGACAGGTCCTGAAGAAAGAACAGGAGACCGGCAGCTACGCGATCAATTGCAGGAGGTGAGTAAAAGAAAATTATTATTTTTTTTAACCCTCAATTGACCTTTTACTAAGCATTCTGTAATAAAGAATGCTATTATTTTCCCTTATAACCATGTTATAAGGAAAAATAATAAAATTTACAGAATACTGAACCCAAACCTGAACTTCTGTAAAGAAGTCTGGGTTCGGGTCTGGGTACCAAACATGCCGATTTTTCTCATGCGCGTGCAAAACGCATTAAAACGCTTTGCACTCGCGGGGAAAAATCACGCATTTTCCCGCAACGCACCCGCATCTTTTCCCGCAACGCACGTGTGAAACCAGCCTTAATGTTCCTACACCAGAACAGAGCCACACATGTTAACCTAGCCTAAGGGAAGCATAGTAAATGGACAGATCTATTGTACTATTTAAAAATGCACAAAAATGGATTGTCGAGCCTATCAAAGACCTCCAGGGTTTGCTTGAAACAGGAGTTTATTTTAGATGGATTGCAGCAATTAATAAAGATTGATTTTCAAGGTGTTCATCATTTTCATGCTTGCTGTTGGTTAATGAAAATATTCTTGTTTGCATTCAGAGGCTGAAAACCTTTAGGGTATGTTAAAACATAGCAGGTTTTTCCTCTGTGGATTTTGGCACAAGCTGACAACAAGCAGCTATTCCGTAGCTAACTTAATAAAAAAACTATGTGTGAAAACACCCTAAGACCTGCCTTATAAATACTAGAGAGGAGAAATATCTAATGTGTGGTGGTTTGAGATGAGAATAAATACCTGACGGCATAACATACAATAACTTGGTATGAACTCAAAGTTTGCTCATTCATTCAATTCCATTTTATTATATGACATTGTAACATATTTTGTAGCAACCACTCACATCAGCCCCTGTTCACTCCACAATGATAGCATGTACAGTTGCAAGAAAAAGTATGTGAACCCTTTGGAATGATATGGATTTCTGCACAAATTGGTCATAAAATGTGATCTGATCTTCATCTAAGTCACAACAATAGACAATCACAGTCTGCTTAAACTAATAACACACAAAGAATTAAATGTTACCATGTTTTTATTGAACACACCATGTAAACATTCACAGTGCAGGTGGAAAAAGTATGTGAACCCTTGGATTTAATAACTGGTTGAACCTCCTTTGGCAGCAATAACTTCAACCAAACGTTTCCTGTAGTTGCAGATCAGACGTGCACAACGGTCAGGAGTAATTCTTGACCATTCCTCTTTACAGAACTGTTTCAGTTCAGCAATATTCTTGGGATGTCTGGTGTGAATCGCTTCCTTGAGGTCATGCCACAGCATCTCAATCGGGTTGAGGTCAGGACTCTGACTGGGCCACTCCAGAAGGCGTATTTTCTTCTGTTTAAGCCATTCTGTTGTTGATTTACTTCTATGCTTTGGGTCGTTGTCCTGTTGCAACACCCATCTTCTGTTGAGCTTCAGCTGGTGGACAGATGGCGTTAAGTTCTCCTGCAAAGTGTCTTGATAAACTTGGGAATTCATTTTTCCTTCAATGATAGCAATCCGTCCAGGCCCTGACACAGCAAAGCAGCCCAAACCATGATGCCCCCACCACCATACTTCACAGTTGGGATGAGGTTTTGATGTTGGTGTGATGTGCCTCTTTTTCTCCACACATAGTGTTGTGTGTTTCTTCCAAACAACTCAACTTTGGTTTCATCTGTCCACAGAATATTTTGCCAGTACTGCTGTGGAACATCCAGGTGCTCTTGTGCAAACTGTAAACGTGCAGCAATGTTTTTTTTGGACAGCAGTGGCTTCCTCTTTGGTATACTCCCATGAAATACATTCTTGTTTAGTGTTTTACGTATCGTAGATTTGCTAACAGGGATGCTAACATATGCCAGAGACTTTTGTAAGTCTTTAGCTGACACTCTAGGATTCTTCTTCACCTCATTGAGCAGTCTGCGCTGTGCTTTTGCAGTCATCTTTACAGGACGGCCACTCCTAGGGAGAGTAGCAGCAGTGCTGAACTTTCTCCATTTATAGACAATTTGTCTTACCGTGGACTGATGAACAACAAGGCTTTTGGAGATACTTTTATAACCCTTTCCAGCTTTATGCAAGTCAACAATTCTTAATCGTAGGTCTGTCACGGAACCATGAACCAGACGTACAACAAGAGATAAGTGAAAATAAGAAGGCTTTATTGAAAATAAAGCTGTAAAGCAAAAGTCCAAACGGATGGTGAAACCGAGCAGAGTCTTTGCGAAGCCAGAGGTCAGGAACCAGAAGGGTAGTCAGACGAAGCCAGGATCAGGAACCAGCAGGGTAGTCAGACGAAGCCAGGATCAGGAACCAGCAGGGTAGTCAGACGAAGCCAGGATCAGGAACCAGCAGGGTAGTCAGACGAAGCCAGGATCAGGAACCAGAAGCAGCAGCAGTCTAGAAGCATGTGAACACAGGAGGACCAAGCAAGGAACTGAAGCTACAGACCTCCTATATATATGAGCTAGGCATCCAGCTCCTCCCAGGGGAAGGAGGAGCCGCAGGGTGGAAGGCTACAAGAAACCCAGAACCCAAGATGGCCGCCAGCACATGTCAAACGAAGGAGAGCAGCAAGCAGGTAAGACCATGACAGTACCTCCCCCTCAAGGGCCCCTCCTCCGCGGAGCACAAAACGGTTTCTGAGGGAAGCGTGCGTGGAAGGCTCGGAGCAAGGCAGGAGCATGGACATCTGCGGAGGGAACCCAGGAACGCTCCTCTGGACCATAACCACGCCAATGGACCAAAAACTGCAACCGACCGCGGACCAGGCGTGAGTCCAGGATATTGCTCACCTCATATTCCTCACGATTGCCCACTTGGACCGGACGAGGCCGAGGAACCGAGGAAGTGAAACGATTACACACCAGTGGCTTCAACAGGCAGACATGAAACACGTTGGAGATCCGCATGCCAGGAGGAAGCGCAAGGGCATAGGCTACCGGGTTTACCCTGCGAAGCACTCGGAAGGGACCAACAAAGCGAGGCGCCAGCTTGGGAGTGGGCACTCGAAGGTTGAGGTTGCGGGTGGACAACCATACACGGTCTCCGACCTGGTAGGAAGGAGCAGGCGCTCGTCTGCGATCAGCCTGGAGTCTCTGGCGCTGCGCAGAGACCTCAAGGGACTTCTGGATCTGTACCCAAGAAGCACGTAGGACGGAAAGGTGATCCTCCACAGCCGGAATATCCTGGGGAGAGAATACCTCCGGTAACACGGCAGGTTGGAACCCATAATTGGCCATGAAGGGAGACGTCCCAGAGGAAGAGTTCACCGCCGTGTTCCTGGCAAACTCAGCCCAAGGCAGGAGGTCAACCCAATTGTCTTGGTGATCGGAGACATAGCAACGAAGGAATTGCTCCAAGGCCTGATTGGATCGTTCTGCGGCCCCATTGGACTGAGGGTGGTAGGCCGAGAAGAAGGAGAGATGAATCCCCAACTGGGAGCAAAAGGCGCGCCAGAACCTGGACACAAACTGACTCCCCCGATCCGACACAATCTCCTTAGGCAAACCGTGCAACCGGAAGACCTCCCTGGCAAAAATCGTGGCCAACTCTTGTGCAGAGGGTAACTTCTTGAGAGGAACACAGTGGCACATTTTGGAAAACCGATCCACAATCATGAGAATGACCGTATGGCCTCGGGATGCAGGGAGGTCCACAATGAAATCCATCCCCAGGTGTGACCATGGGCGCTCCCCGGTGGCTATGGGTTGCAGAAGGCCCAACGGAAGGTGCCGAGGGGACTTACTCTGGGCACAAACGGAGCATGCCGCTACATATGCGGCGATGTCGGAACGTAGGGAAGGCCACCAGAACAGACGTGAAACAGCCCAGGACAGCTGATTCTTTCCAGGATGCCCCGCGGTCTTGGAGTTATGGTAGGTTCGCAACAACCGAGTGCGCAACTCTTCAGGCACAAAACATCTGCCGTTGGGTCTCCCAGAGGGAGCACCAGATTGAGCCGCCAAAATCTGCTCACCCAGGGGAGAGGTCAGGCTGGTGCGAATGGCGGCCAGGATCTGATTCGGAGGTATGACCGAAGTCGGAATCGACTCCTCCCTGGACAGCTCGGAGTACTGCCGTGATAAGGCATCCGCCCTGATGTTCTTGGAACCGGGTAGGTAGGAGACCACGTAATTAAAACGTGACAAGAACAGAGCCCATCTGGCCTGACGTGGTGTCAATCTCTTGGCCTCAGAAAGGTAGGTCAGATTCTTGTGGTCCGTCAGGATGAGAACCGGAACCACCGAACCCTCGAGCAAGTGCCTCCATTCTTTAAGGGCCTGCACGATGGCCAATAACTCCCTGTCACCAATCTGATAGTTGCACTCCGCGGAAGACAGTTTCCGAGAGTAAAACCCACAAGGAAGCAGAGGACCCTCTGGTGTTCTACGCTGAGACAGAAGGGCGCCTACTCCCGTCTCAGACGCGTCCACCTCGAGGACAAAGGGCAACCCAGGGTTGGGATGCGACAGAATCGGAGCCGACACAAAGGCGGACTTTAGGGCCTCAAAAGCTCGGATGGCCTCGAGCGGCCAGACCTGGGAATTACTGCCCTTCCTGGTCAGATCCGTGAGAGGCTTGGCCAGCATGGAAAAGTCCCTGATGAACTTCCGATAATAATTGGCGAAGCCCAAAAAGCGCTGCAGGGAACGAAGACCACTGGGCTGGGGCCACTGTAAGACAGCCGAAACCTTCTCAGGATCCATGGAGAACCCCTCAGCGGAAATGATGTAACCTAAGAAGGTTACCTGGGATCGGTGAAATTCGCATTTCTCAAGCTTACCGAACAGCTTGTTCTCTCGTAACCGTTGCAACACTCGTCTGACATCCAGAATGTGGGCCTCCATGGATTCAGAATATACCAAGATGTCATCCAAATAGACTACCACACACTGCTGCAACAGGTCACGGAAAACATCGTTGATGAATTCCTGAAAGACTGCGGGCGCATTGCACAACCCAAAGGGCATAACCAAGGATTCGTAATGACCGGTCCTGGTGTTAAACGCGGTCTTCCACTCATCGCCCGCCTTGATCCTTACCAGGTTATATGCCGCCCTCAGGTCGAGTTTGGTAAAGACCGTGGCCCCTTTAAGGCGATCGAACAGCTCGGAAATCAAGGGTATCGGGTAAGCGTTCTTGATCGTGATGCGATTGAGACCCCTGTAATCGATGCAAGGCCTCAACTCACCGCCCTTCTTTTTCACAAAGAAAAATCCAGCCCCTGCCGGGGACGAAGACTTGCGAATGTGTCCGCGTGAAAGCGCCTCCCTCACGTACTCCTCCATGGCCTCATTCTCCGCTACCGACAGTGGATAGACTTTGCCACGAGGAGGAACGGCACCAGATTGTAACTCTATGGCACAATCGTATGGGCGGTGCGGAGGTAGGGCAACCGCGCGCACCTTATCGAATACATCCCGGTACTCCTCGTATTCAGGAGGCAACAGAGAGTCCGAGGAAGTACACAGCAACTTGACAGACCCATGGATGCAACTAGCCCCACACTGCGGTGACCACGAGAGGATCTCGACCGATCTCCAATCGAAAGTCGGATTATGCTTCTGGAGCCAGGGGTACCCCAAGACCACCGAGTAGTGTGGAGACGAAATAACCTGGAGGCAGACCGACTCTCTGTGAACGGCACCAATGGCTATCCCCACTGGAAGGGTCTCATGAGTCACGTGTGGCGGCAGAAGGGGTCTGCCGTCTATCGCCTCAAGAGCCAGTGGGGAACCTCGAGCCTGCAGAGGAATGGAATTGGCGGCAGCGAACACACTATCAATGAACAAACCACCAGCACCAGAGTCCACCAACGCCTGGGTCGTCACCGAGCCCCCGACCCAGGAGAGGACAACATTGATCAGTGGTTTGTCAACACGGGAAACCGGGGACGAGGAGACTCCACCCAAGATCTGCCCCCGACAGGATCTCAGGGTACGAGCGTTCCCCGGACGGTTCGGACATGCCAACCGAAAATGCCCACCGAGACCACAGTACATGCATCGGCCCTCGCGTCTCCGGAGTGCCCTCTCCCCCTCGGACAGGCGAGCAAACCCCAGCTGCATGGGTTCACCCCCAGACAAGTCATCCCCAGGAGGCGTGGGAGGAGAGGGAGGCACGGGTGGGACAGCAAACGTAGGCACCAATCTGTTAGAAGACCTCCGCAGGTTCTCCTTAAAGGAAGGTCTCTCCCTGAGTCTGGTGTCAATCAAAATCAGGAAAGAAATAAGAGACTCGAGCTCAACTGGTAGGTCCTTAGCTGCAACCTCATCCTTCAAGGCATCCGAGAGACCATGAGAGAAAGCAGCGACCAGAGCCTCATTATTCCAGCCCACCTCTGCTGCCAGGGTACGAAACTCAATGGCGTATTCAGCTACGGATCGTGAACCCTGTCTGATGGACATAAGGAGCTTCGCAGCAGAGGCAGCACGAGCCGGCACATCGAATACCTTCCGAAGAGAAGCAACAAAACCGGAAAACTCGGCAACCACCGGATTGTTGTTCTCCCATAAAGGGCTGGCCCAGGCCAAGGCCTTGTCCGAGAGCAGCGAGATCAAGAAGCCCACCTTTGATCTCTCAGTAGGAAAGGCATGTGGCATCAACTCGAAATAAATGCCCACCTGGTTAAGGAAACCTCGGCACTGAGTTGGCTCTCCCCCAAAGCGCTGTGGAAGAGGGGCAGAACCGGTCATACCCCGAAACACCGCAGGCGCAACAACAGGTGTCGGGGTAGACTCTGGCGCAACAACCGGAGCGGCAGTAGGAGCGAGCCCAGGAGCGACAACCGACCCATCGGCAACGGGAGCGAAATGAGCCGTGCGTTCAAGCAGGGTTTGCAACGCCACAGCGAACCGACCCAACAGGTGATCCTGCTGATCAAGTCTGGCAACCAGCGTGGGTAGCGAGGATGGCCCTGTACCGTCAGAATTCATGGCTTGGTCCTAATGTCACGGAACCATGAACCAGACGTACAACAAGAGATAAGTGAAAATAAGAAGGCTTTATTGAAAATAAAGCTGTAAAGCAAAAGTCCAAACGGATGGTGAAACCGAGCAGAGTCTTTGCGAAGCCAGAGGTCAGGAACCAGAAGGGTAGTCAGACGAAGCCAGGATCAGGAACCAGCAGGGTAGTCAGACGAAGCCAGGATCAGGAACCAGCAGGGTAGTCAGACGAAGCCAGGATCAGGAACCAGCAGGGTAGTCAGACGAAGCCAGGATCAGGAACCAGAAGCAGCAGCAGTCTAGAAGCATGTGAACACAGGAGGACCAAGCAAGGAACTGAAGCTACAGACCTCCTATATATATGAGCTAGGCATCCAGCTCCTCCCAGGGGAAGGAGGAGCCGCAGGGTGGAAGGCTACAAGAAACCCAGAACCCAAGATGGCCGCCAGCACATGTCAAACGAAGGAGAGCAGCAAGCAGGTAAGACCATGACAAGGTCTTCTGAGAGCTCTTTTGTGCGAGGCATCATTCACATCAAGCAATGATTCTTGTGAAAAGCAAACCAAGAACTGGTGTGTGTTTTTTATAGGGCAGGGCAGCTGTAACCAACACCTCCAATCTCATCTCATTGATTGGACTCCAGTTGGCTGACACCTCACTCCAATTAGCTCTTGGAGATGTCATTAGTCTAGGGGTTCACATACTTTTTCCACCTGCACTGTGAATGTTTACATGGTGTGTTCAATAAAAACATGGTAACATTAAATTCTTTGTGTGTTATTAGTTTAAGCAGATTGTGATTGTCTATTGTTGTGACTTAGATTCAGATCAGATCACATTTTATGACCAATTTGTACAGAAATCGATATCATTCCAAAGAGTTCACATACTTTTGCTTGCAACTGTATATATGTGGGAGGAAAGCAGCATACCTCAAGTTGAAGGATGGGGAGTGTATAACATTTCCATGCAAATATCTATCAACACACACTAGCACCTAAAGCTGAGGCCAACTCTTCAATATACATACAGTAAGAAATAGTGGAGACACTACTGTTAGGCATCTCCCTCCTTTAGAGCTCTTATGGGTTGTTCAACCTTTCTGTCTCACCCAGGCCTGCTTTTGCCATGAAGTGAGATGAGAATCTCGCCTCAGGCGGCATCTTGTGCTGGCTTTAAAGGTGCGCCATCTTGCCGATGCCCACCTTGCCAGTGGCGCTGTACTTTTCCTTTTATAAGATGCAATGCATCTTATAAAGGGAATACTAGTGAGCTCTTCCATGATGGAAGCGTTCACTAGTATGCAGGAGGCGGGGGAAGTGAACCGCTGTGAGGGAGTGAAGCGCTGCTTGTTCTTCTCAGGTCCCGCACTGCTGTGTCCTGGCTGCCTGTAGCATCAGAGCGCACTGTGACCTGACGCTGCAGGCAGTCAGGTGACTGTGCAGCGTGGTCCCTGAGAAGAGATGAGAGCCGGCAAGACCGCCAGAAATGGAGAGGAGCAGCGGAGCAGGAGAGGTAAGTTAATTTATTTATTTTACAATCTGATGGTCTGATATGGGGGTCTGTAAGTCTAATGGGGGCCTGAAAGTCTAATGGAGGTCTGATATAGGGGTCTGATATGGGGGTCTGGATGTCTGGTCTGAGGTATGATATAGGGGTCTGGATGTCTAATGGGGTTTGGGAGGTCTGATGGGGATCTGGTCTGAGGTCTGATACATGGGGGGTTTGGTCTGAGATGGGGGGTTTCTGACATGAAGGTCTAATGGGGGTCTGATCTGAGGTCTGACATAGAGGTCTAAAGAAGGTCTGGTTTGAGATGGGGGTCTCATCTGAGGCTTGATATGGGGGTCTGATCTTAAAGATAAGGGGGTATTTTTTGTACAGGCGCACTATGTGGTATCAGTATTTTTAGGGGAACAATTTTTGCAGTATAGTATTGGGAAGCATAGTGAGCACAGTATAAGAGGTGGCAGGATCGGGTGTTCAGAAAGTGAGGAGGATGATGGAAAAGTAGGAAAATAAGATGTCTGTTTGTCAAACTCTGCAGAGAGAAGAGATGGCTGGAAGAAATCATCATGACGGTCTGGTTCGAAAGGAGAAGATAAGGAAAAAGTATATCTACATCAGAGAGGAGACATCACTGTGGCGCTGTATTACCCTGTATGTTCTGTAGCGCTGTATGTAATGTTTTCCAAGTAGGTCTTTAAAGGGGTTGTCCACTTTATTTTTCGTACGAGCGCTGCCTTCTCTGCTCGGTTTACCTGCTCACCACTGCAAATGCTGCGGTGAGCAGGTGAACAGAACAGAGAAAACAGCTCTCATATCAGCACTGCCTTCTCTTCAAACAGCTGATCGGCGGGGGTGTCGGACCCCCGTCGATCTGGAGGTAATGGGTTGGGTTGAGAATTTGGCATGTGGGTGACATTTCAATTTTTACCTCAGGCAGCAGAAAAGCTAGGTGCTCGCCTGCCACTGTCTACAAAGCACTGAGGGAGGAGGAGGGGGGGGGGCGCCATTTCATTTTTCTCCTCAGGCAGCAGAAAAGCTAAAATCGGCCCAGGTCTCACCACCTGGTATCTAAACGAAGATCTAAAGGGCACTCTAAGAGGACTTAGGGTGCAAGCCTAAATTTAGTCCTGATGCTTGCGTCACGGATTGATCTGTAAGGCTAGGGCTACATGGTGACATTTTTTATAATGATAGTCAATGGTGTCGCACTGCGACATGCTGCAACTGCGACACGGCAATCATAATAAATATATCACTTTAATGAACGTCGCGTGACACATGTCGCAATGTAGTTGTACCCTTTTAGTCGCTATTTAGCCCTAGCCTAAAGGAAGTGATGAGGCTGCTAATAGGGTAGAGGGGGGATTGTTTCATGTTTGTTTTGGGGTGTATTACTTTGTTCTCTGCTTTTTTTTTTTTTATTTCATCGAGCTAACCTGAAATTTCAAGACTCTTCTATAAGATCTGGGACTTACAGTATATGCTCCCTTACTAATAATGCTTATTTGTGCATATTATCTGTGAGGCCTCATGCACACGAACGTATTTTCATTCCGTGTCCGTTCCGTTTTTTTGCGGACCGTATACGGAACCATTTATTTCAATGGGTCCACAAAAAAAACGGAAGGTAGTCCATGTGCATTCCGTTTCCGTATTTCCGTTCTGCAAAAATGTCCTATTATTGTCCGCATTACGGATAAGGATAGTACTGTTCTATTAGGGGCCAGCTGTTCCGTTCCGCAAAATACGGAATGCACACGTTCGTGTGCATGAGGCCTAAAGATGACGTTTCAGTTTTATGATATACACTTGGGGGGAGATTTATCAAAAGTTGAGTAAAGGAAACCACCTTTCATTTTCCAAAGGAGCTGTGAAAAATATAAGGTGAAATCTGATTGGTTGCTATGAGCAACTAAGCCAGTTTTCCTTTAAACCCGTTTTAAAAAAATCTCCCCCTTGGTGTGTGCATATAATGTTATACTTCTGTTTATTTTGATATCTGTAAAATCAATAAAGACATGTTAAAAAAATAAAATAAAAACCTGCCAACTGGACTTACTATTATGTCCTGCTCTTCCTTGATTCTATACTCTTTTAAATTGAAATCCAAAGGGTAAAACATATTCCCCTATATTATACCGGGGAGGGAGAGGTATTTATTTTATCTTCCCTCCTGAGACCTTATTCACATGTATCAGTGATTTTCATTAGGGATTCTGAGCCAAAACCAGGAGAGGGTATAAAACACAGAACAGGAGCAGATCTTCCCCTATTACCTTATGTCTGTGGAGGCTCCACTCCTGGTTTTGGATCACAATCACTGATGGAAATCACTGACCAAACACTGACGTGTAGGCCTAAGTATATAAAATGAGCTCAACAATTTTTTATGAAAAGGGTGGAGTCAGGGCCGTCTTTAACGCGGGGCAAAAGGAGCAGCTGCCCTGGGCCCAGTTGCTCCCGGGGGGCCCAAGGCAGCTGCCTCTTGAGCCCCGCTGGCCACTGCCCACAAATTCAATGTGTCTCCACACATTCTATAATAGCGCTCTACTCTCTCTTAGCGCTATACCATCCCCCTACACCAACACTACACTGTCCAGCGCTAGTGCGCTCCATCACACATAGCCCCGCTCGGAGGCTTGACACGCTCCCTCGTGCGCATGTGCACCGAGGGAAGCACGCTCTTTAAATGCACGCCGCTCCTCCTCACTAGCGGCTCAGTACAGCAGCAGTGCGGACGCACGCTTTTCTTTTTCTCCTTCCTGCCTCATTATGTTGTCACATGTACGCTGAACTTGGCATCCAATTGAATCAATAGACACTTAGTATGCTTTTTATAATGTCACCTCACTACTACCAACAGGTCATCATATATACACTGCTCAAAAAAATAAAGGGAACACAAAAATAACACATCCTAGATCTGAATTAATTAAATATTCTTCTGAAATACTTTGTTCTTTACATAGTTGAATGTGCTGACAACAAAATCACACAAAAATTAAAAAATGGAAATCAAATTTTTCAACCCATGGAGGTCTGGATTTGGAGTCACACTCAAAATTAAAGTGGAAAAACACACTACAGGCTGATCCAACTTTGATGTAATGTCCTTAAAACAAGTCAAAATGAGGCTCAGTAGTGTGTGTGGCCTCCACGTGCCTGTATGACCTCCCTACAACGCCTGTGCATGCTCCTGATGAGGTGGCAGATGGTCTCCTGAGGGATCTCCTCCCAGACCTGGACTAAAGCATCTGCCAACTCCTGGACAGTCTGTGGTGCAACGTGACGTTGGTGGATAGAGCGAGACATGATGTCCCAGATGTGCTCAATTGGATTCAGGTCTGGGGAACGGGCGGGCTAGTCCATAGCATCAATGCCTTTGTCTTGCAGGAACTGCTGACACACTCCAGCCACATGAGGTCTAGCATTGTCTTGCATTAGGAGGAACCCAGGGCCAACCGCACCAGCATATGGTCTCACAAGTGGTCTGAAGATCTCATCTCGGTACCTAATGGCAGTCAGGCTACCTCTGGCGAGCACATGGAGGGCTGTGCGGCCCTCCAAAAAAATGCCACCCCACACCATTACTGACCCAATGCCAAACCGGTCATGCTGGAGGATGTTGCAGGCAGCAGAATGTTCTCCACGGCGTCTCAAGACTCTGTCACGTCTGTCACATGTGCTCAGTGTGAACCTGCTTTCATCTGTGAAGAGCACAGGGCGCCAGTGGCGAATTTGCCAATCTTGGTGTTCTCTGGCAAATGCCAAACGTCCTGCACGGTGTTGGGCTGTAAGCACAACCCCCACCTGTGGACGTTGTGCCCTCATATCACCCTCATGGAGTCTGTTTCTGACTGTTTGAGCAGACACATGCACATTTGTGGCCTGCTGGAGGTCATTTTGCAGGGCTCTGGCAGTGCTCCTCCTGTTCCTCCTTGCACAAAGGCGGAGGTAGCGGTCCTGCTGCTGGGTTGTTGCCCTCCTACGGCCTCCTCCACGTCTCCTGATGTACTGGCCTGTCTCCTGGTAGCGCCTCCATGCTCTGGACACTACGCTGACAGCAAACCTTCTTGCCACAGCTCGCATTGATGTGCCATCCTGGATAAGCTGCACTACCTGAGCCACTTGTGTGGGTTGTAGACTCCGTCTTATGCTACCACTAGAGTGAAAGCACCGCCAGCATTCAAAAGTGACCAAAACATCAGCCAGGAAGCATAGGAACTGAGAAGTGGTCTGTGGTTACCACCTGCAGAACCACTCCTTTATTTGGGGTGTCTTGCTAATTGCCTATAATTTCCACCTGTTGTCTATCCCATTTGCACAACAGCATGTGAAATTGATTGTCACTCAGTGTTGCTTCTTAAGTGGACAGTTTGATTTCACAGAAGTGTGATTGACTTGGAGTTACATTGTGTTGTTTAAGTGTTCCCTTTATTTTTTTGAGCAGTGTTTTTTTATATATATATATATATATATATATATATATATATTGTTTGTATAATGTCACCTGCCTACCACTTACGGTTCATTTCACACATACCAGGTATTCCCCTATACTATACCTAGTCATCTAACTACTATTACCCTTCTTCCCTACTTTGCCTGGAGTCTTCAGAACTGTAAGGCCCCTTTCTCACGGGTGAGTATTCTGCGCGGGTGCAATGCATGACGTGAACGCATTGCACCCGCACTGAATCCGGACCCATTCATTTCAATGGGGCTGTGTACATGAGCAATGTTTTTCACGCATCACTTGAGCGTTGTGTGAAAATTGCAGCATGTTCTGCGTTTTTCACGCAACGCAGGCCCTGTAGAAGTGAATAGGGCTGCGTGAAAATCGCATCTTGCTTGCGGATGCGATGTGATGATGTTAATAAATAGGGATGAGCCATTTACTTTATTATTTTTTATTATAACATGGTTATAATGGAAAATAATAGCATTCTATAATACAGAATGCTAAGTAAAAGTCCATTGAGGGTTAAAAAATAATTTCAAAAATTACTCACCTCATCCACTTGATCGCGCAGCCGGCATCCTCTTCTTTCTTCTTCTTGCAGGACCTGCAAAAGGACCTTTGCTGACATCATCGCGCTCACCACTGAACAACTCAATTGCAGACAAAACTGACTGAAATTTTGTGCGCACTCGCGCAGGTTTCCCACAATGCACCCGCATCATATCCGGCCCTCACCGCGACGCCCGTGTGAAAGAGAACTAAGTATTTACAGTAATTCACACTGGAGGGTGTGATTGCATGCTAGGGTGTGGGAAGGCGGGATCCAGGGGGCCCAAGTAAATTCTTGCCCAGGGTCCAATCATTATTAAAGACGGCCCTGGGTGGAGTTTATGTGCAATGTCTCTTGCTAGAATAATGTAATTTTGTCTCTGGCTAGGATAGAGTAACTTTGCAGTACTGTTCAGACTGCAATTGACACTAACGCTTGCCATACACATTCAATAGCTGTTTTCCAAACAACTCTCTCAACAATCCCATGCACATAACAGTACACATTCAGCTTGGCAAAATGTATATGTGTCAATGGGGAGAGAGGAGAAGGTTGCTGCTGGACACCTCTGGCGGAGGCTTATCTCCTTGGGAGAACAATTGGATCAGAAGAAAAGTGTTTGTCCAATCCTGCTCTCAAACAGCATCCTCTCTCAGGCTAGAGTTAGAAAAAAACTAAGTGTAGCAGCACAACGGAAAACAGGGGTAAATACCGTTCCTTATTGTGGCGGTGCCTGCCGTGTCGGAAGTCAGTCTCGAACTCCCCCAACTTTAGATGCACTTGTAAAAAACCGCAGCACTCTCCAGTCTTGATTCTCTCAAAGGTTTATTCACCAACACTATGCGACGTTTCGACCTGTGTGGTCTTTACCAAGCTTGATAAAGACCACACAGGTCAAAACGTCGCATAGTGTTGGTAAATAAACCTTTGAGAGAATCAAGACTGGAGAGTGCTGCGGTTTTTTACAAGTGCATCAGTCTAGAGTTAGGAATCCCCCATATATTGTCACTTGTCTTGTTCATGCTTATTGTACTTGTTTTGTTGTATGTATTATAATAATAATAATAAAAAATAATAATAAGTAATAAAAATAATAAATTGTATGCTTTTAGAATGCTGCCTTTTACAGTGGACTTTATTCTGTCAATGGACTGCAAACCGAGACTGCCACAAACCTGTGTTTGTAGGAGATTTTCCAAGGCAAGAATGGGAATTCTGAAATGCCATTCCTCCTTTCAGGTTGTTATTGGATGATTCTTGGTATTTTCTGTTGGAGAAATTCTATGGAATTCCACAATCTCATGTGCAGAATGTTTCCAAAGGTATCAAAATTACTATTGTCTGTATTCTGCTGTATGTGGAATCCATGCAGAGGGCCTGATATGTCATATCAACAGTTATATATCAATAAGGAAAAATAAAGCCACTAATGTAAAAAGCTCAAACCATCCCCTAAAGATACAGCATGTAATAGTCAAGGGACCCATGTACAGAGCAGCAGCACGCCAGCTTCTCAGAGTCACTGACCCATAGCCTAAAATCAGGGACCCATAACTTATTTCCTGACTCCTACTCTGTCCTATCTTTAATCTCGACATCAATGAGATGAGGGTTTATTGATTTTAGTTAAAAGTGATTTGAACAGATATTATAGGATTTTTCTGGACACAGAGTGGTCTACTACATCTGAGATCCTGAGAGAACTATTGAATCAAGTATCTCCTCATCTAAACTTCACAAAAAAAACTATTTGCTGAAGAGAATAAAATTCATATTTTGGAAATAAAGAAAACTGTTCTACAGTGTGCTTAGTGGTGAATAGAGATCAACAATTTTAGTTTCGGCTTTTAGTCTTTTGTTTAATACATTAGGACCAAAATATGCAACAAAAACTAGAATTACCTGAAAATGGGAAATTGGCGCACTGTGATAAAGTATGTGCTTCACCAACTTAATTCACTAATTCTCACCTAGTATTTTATATGATCAGGTCAGCAAAGGAGAGTGTAATAAACTTACCTGTCCAGGCTCCAGCGGCGCGACCCTCAGCCTTGGCACGGCCACGCCGGGAGAGTTGCGCTGCTGAGCCATGCCCCCCTGGTGAAACGAACGTATCCATACTAACAGGATGCAATGCTCCATTTCTCCCAGCAGCTGGCGTGTGCTGGAGGAGAGCTGAGTTGCTCTATTCCTGTGTGCTGGTGTTCCTGACTAATGGAGTGCCATGAGCTATCAGGTTCTGATCCAAGGACTTAGTGCTCTATTTAAATCCCTTCCTGGCCATACACCATTGCCAGTGTTAGTCTTGTTTGGATCACTAGCTAGATTCCTTGTTCCCTGTTCCTGCATTTGTGTACCAACTCCTCTGTGTTTGACCTCGGCTTGTCTTCTGACCCCCTTCTCTCTACCATTTGGTACTGCGTAGCCAGTCTGGTTCTGACCCTTTTTCCGTACGACTCTGCTTCGGTGTTTGCTTTTCTGTTGGTGTTTTTCCATCCCTGCACTTATTTAGAGTAGGGACCATCATCCAGTTGCAGTTCTGCCAAGTAGGGATTATACTACAAGTAGGTAGGGAAAGCGGGCTGGGTTCTAGGTTAGGGTTCACTGTCCTTGCCTGTCCCTACCTATAGTCATTACAGAGAGACTCTAATATAAAAATTTCAGAAATCTCTTGACTACAACTCCATTTTTCCATAAAGACACAAATTTTATGGGGCACATATATTAATTCTGTATGAAGTGTACTGCCCCAGTAGAATGGGCTGTTTTGGCAGTGCAGTAAGCATTTGCGAATAAATGTATGACATGTATGGGCCGTGATTTATGTAGTTTGCACCATGCCCATCAGATTACATGGGGCATGGTGCAAACCACATGGGGCAGACAGATGTTTTGTGGGTAGGGGCTACATGTTAGTCAGATTTATCATTGTCCCCTGGTGCATACAAACTGACAGAGCCTTTATTAGAAATTAGACTGAAGAATCCATAAGTAGTTTGCAACAAATTTGACAATTGTGTGAAACATTTTGGAAATTTGGCACAAAATACAACTCCAAAAACACAAGTGCAAAAAGTTGCATTTTAATACATTGCCTTCCTTAGACTAGACAGACCAAAAATGTGCCAGATGCTGGAAGATAAATCTGGTGCACCTTTAGGCCGCCTATTAGTTGGCTTACTTTACAACAGAATTCTACAAAATGCAAAGTTTTGGCACAAGTTTTGTGCACATTGTTGCATATTAAACCACTTCCCCTTCCCGCTAAGCCATGCCTATTTTCATCTCTTGTCTGACAGAAAAAGTGTCTCAGACGGTTAATATTTGTGACGTAGGCACGTATGCCAAAATTCTGATGCATTCACAGTAGTCAATCTGCCCCAATGAATATAAAAAATGCACACCATCTTCAATTCATGATAAGAAACAGAATATACCACTGTAGTTAAAAAGGAAATATTGACAAAGGCATGCTAATGTAGATCCATGCCAAGGGCATTCTTCAAGGTGCGTTGATGTACTAAGAAAACATTTGCATGAACAATTACATTTTTTGCTATTACTCTTTAAGGCTGGTATCACACAATTTTTTTATTGCCATTTTTGAGGGGTTTTGCAGGTTTTTTGGTGCATGTCTTTGGCTGGTGTTTAGGCAATGAAAAATCGACAGCTCCAGATGTTGAATGGAAATCTATGAGAAATCGGCAGGACACTTTTGTAGTGGCATTGCTTTACCCTTGTGGTGTGTTTTTCAAGTCAATGGCTTTTTTTTTTTTTTAAACATGCCCCCAATCTTGTGTTTTTTCCCCCATTATTGCATGGCATTTTGTCCCATAGACATCCGTTGTTTTTTTTGCCCTGCTTGAAATATAATGCAAGCGTCAGTGTGTGATGCACTTTTTAATTCACTGAAGTTACAGGTGATACATACTTTCCTATAAAAAGCCATGAACATTGCCTCAAAAAGTCTCCAAAAAAATCATAGCAAATCAAGCATTTTTTAGGCCTTTTTTTGTTTAGGGCAGGGGTGTTCAACCTGCAGCCCTCCAGCTGTTGCAAAACTACAACTCCCAGCATGACTGGACAGCCTACAGCTATCAAACTACAGCAGAGCATGGTGGGAGTTGTAGTCTTACAACATCTGGAGGGCCGCACGTTGAGCATCCCTGGACCTTCCATATGAAAGCGAAAGCCTCAAACAAATCAGTTTTTTTAAATGATTCTCTGATTCTGATATATACAATAAGGAGAAATTGACAAGCAATGTCACTAATTATCATTGATGCGTCACTCCGATAATAAAGCATAAGGGCTGTATTACACCAACAGATTATCTGACCAATGTGTGTCCTATCGGACCAATAGTTGGTGTGTATAACAAAAGATCTGTGTGCGTAAACAGCCATATGACTAATGACTGGTCGGAAAATCTGTCAGATGATCTGTTGGTGTAATACAGCTCTAAGGGCTTTCCATACATAACAGCATGCACCTGTCGAACACTTGTCCTGAATTTGTCCAAGATTGGGGCCTACTGTTTCCACAAATACCACCACACTTGTCCATGCACTGGGTCTGTTATTGAAGCTCGGTATAATAAAAGGGGCTGGGCACTTAATTGCTAATGTAAAACAATGAATGTTAATGTTGGTTATACAATATGCACTGGCATGCTCACCCTCTGCATCCCTGGTGTGGTGTGGTGAGTATGGGGTGATTGTTCCCCTTTTTATGAAAGATCATTTAAATTGTTCATAACTCTGCTTTAAAGCGAGTTTAACGCTAGCGCTAGGGATATGGCAGGTTATTCCGGAGAACAGCCTGTTGGCTAGTGTGAAACTAGCCTAAACTATAAGTATTGTAGTACTTCTGTTACTTTTGTATGTACTGTAGTACATTTGATCATCATCAGTGCTCATTAGGCTTGGTTTCCATGTTCAGGTTTTCTGATGCAGTTTTTGAAGCCAAAACCATCAATGGATAAATATAAAGCACAGATCCCTCCTAGACTCTTTTTTTAAATTCAGTCCTGTTTTCTTTTTTTGTTTTTTTTTGGGCTCCAAAACCCATACCAGAAAACCTAAACATGTAAACCTAGCCTCTGGAACTGCCTACATGGTGATATAAATGATAAATCATTGGATAAGGCAAATACAATAACCCAGTATCCTCCAGGTAACTAAAGGCTGCATCTAAAGAACATACAGAATAATTTTAACCTGGTAATAGAACCGCTTGTGATAGGCACAAGAACAATATACAGTCAGGTCCATAAATATTGGGACATCAACACAATTCTAACATTTTTGGCTCTGTACACCACCACAATGGATTTGAAATTAAACAAACAAGATGTGCTTTAACTGCAGACTGTCAGCTTTAATTTGAGGGTATTTACATCCAAATCAGGTGAACGGTGCAGGAATTACAACAGTTTGCATTTGTGCCTCCCACTTGTTAAGGAACCAAAAGTAATGGGACATAATAATAATCCTAAATCAAACTTTACTTTTTAATACTTGGTTGCAAATCCTTTGCAGTCAATTACAGCCTGAAGTCTGGAACGCATAGACATCACCAGACGCTGGGTTTCATCCCTGGTGATGCTCTGCCAGGCCTCTACTGCAATTGTCTTCAGTTCCTGCTTGTTCTTGGGGCATTTTCCCTTCAGTTTTGTGTTCAGCAAGTGAAATGCATGCTCAATCGGATTCAGGTCAGGTGATTGACTTGGCCATTGCATAACATTCCACTTCTTTCCCTTTAAAAACTCTTTGGTTGCTTTTGCAGTATGCTTTGGGTCATTGTCCATCTGCACTGTGAAGCGCCGTCCAATGACTTCTGAAGCATTTGGCTAAATATGAGCAGATAATATTGCCCAAAACACTTCAGAATTCATCCTGCTGCTTTTGTCAGCAGTCACATCATCAATAAATACAAGAGAACTAGTTCCATTGGGAGCCATACATGCCCACGCCATGACACTACCACCACCATGCTTCACTGATGAGGTGGTATACTTATGATCATGAGCAGTTCCTTTCCTTCTCCATACTCTTCTCTTCTCATCACTCTGGTACAAGTTGATCTTGGTCTCATCTGTCCATAGGATGTTGTTCCAGAATTGTGAAGGCTTTTTTAGATGTCGTTTGGCAAACTCTAATCTGGCCTTCCTGTTTTTGAGGCTCACCAATGGTTTACATCTTGTGGTGAACCCTCTGTATTCACTCTGGTGAAGTCTTCTCTTGATTGTTGAATTTGACACACATACACCTACCTCCTGGAGAGTGTCCTTGATCTGGCCAACTGTTGTGAAGGGTGTTTTCTTCACCAGGGAATGAATTCTTAGGTCATCCACCACAGTTGTTTTCCGTGGTCTTCCGGGTCTTTTGGTGTTGCTGAGCTCACCGGTGCGTTGCTTCTTTTAAAGAATGTTCCAAACAGTTGTTTTGGCCACGCATAATGTTTTTGCTATCTCTCTGATGTGTTTGTTTTGTTTTTTCAGCCTAATGATGGCTTGCTTCACTGATAGTAACAGCTCTTTGGATCTCATCTTGAGAGTTGACAGCAACAGATTCCAAATGCAAATAGCCCATTTGAAATGAACTCTGGGCCTTTTATCTGCTCATTGTAATTGGGATAATGAGGGAATAACACACACCTGGCCATGGAACAGCTGAGAAGCCAATTGTCCCATTACTTTTGGTCCCTTAACAAGTGGAAGGCACAAATGGAAACAGTTGTAATTCCTACACCGTTCACCTGATATGGATGTAAATACCCTCAAATTAAAGCTGACAGTCTGCAGTTAAAGCACATCTTGTTCGCTTCATTTCGAATCCATTGTGGTGGTGTATAGAGCCAAAAATGTTAGAATTGTGTTGATGTCCCAATATTTATGGACCTGACTGTATTAATATAGTAAACCGACAGTAAAATGGTGGCTCACTCAAGGCGGAAATGTGGAACAGGTGCTGCTAGCCCAAATGTGAGGGACACCCACCCTCAAAGGGTAATGTGGATAAACTAAAATAATGGGCGAGCACACTGCATTTGTATCATCCAGTGCATAAAATTTAATTAAATCCAATAAATGAACACGTGGTAGAGTTAAAATCAGTCACACAATAAAATAAAATACAATAAAATACTAAAAACAATAAGCTTGGATAAATACACTTGAATAAATACCGCAGATAGATGGGATGGTTTACACAATAGGTAAAGTCCAATTAATGGTATATGGAGCAAAGTGACATCAGAAAGTCCATTAGAATCGATATCTCTAATTCTCCTAGCCAGGAGATCTTAGTCACAAGTCTATTGTATAATCAGTACACCAGGGATGTGTGCTGGTGTTGTAGCTCCAATATGGAGAGAGTGTCCTCTTACAATCTCTGGCCGACTGCTTAGAATAAACTCCTATATAGAACCTTCGGTGTTGATATTTGTGCACCAATTGGCTGTATAATGTTACAAAGTCCCGTAGTCACTGTGGGTATAGCAACTAGTAAATACAGTGCTTCTTACCTCCCTCGTGGTGGACAGATTGTTTCCAGCGTGAGTCGGGCGACGCGGGATATTGCCGGCGTCTGGCTTCGTTCAGCTGCAGCTGACTTACCCGAAGTCTCACGAGATTTCTAAACGGGATTTCGTCCAGCACGACAGGGAGGACACAGTGAGTCTCCAATATGTTCTTAGTTATTGGAATCCTTCAATTTCATTTACAGCATGGCCATGCTAGTGGAGGTGCTTTGGTTACAGGTATGCGATCCGGCCCATACGCGTTTCGGGAACTCCCCTTCCCTTCATCAGTGGTGTCACATCACCTGTGAGCCTCCACCTTTTATATCTTAGATAGCACCAAAATATGGATCACTGGATTGTTTCTTCTCAAATGCAAGACATGTGATTTTTTATATACATGCAGTTGATAGACATCTCTTTGGATACTTATGCGTTTTTCACATCATTTTATATATATTTTTGTTTACACATAATAAATAGTATTAGTGGCATATGAAGATTGTTCAATTTAAAACGCCAACTGTTAGTCACTAGATCTCTTCTTCTAAAGGTCTGCCAGCGTCTTATATATATATATGCGTTTTTTGTGCATGCGGTTTTGATGCGTTTTTTTGCAACACATGCGTTTTATGGCTCTATTTGTTCCTTCAATCAATATGAACAGAAGTGTGTGGACAAAATTTATACTGAAGACTGCATATCAAGTTTATGCGATATTAAAGTGAAAGTGCATTTTTGTTCAAAAATTAAGATATTCTATTAATAAATACTCTATTTATACATAGGCCTTTGTATTACATTCCAATTGTCTACACATAATAAATAGTATAAGTTGCATATAAAAATTGCATATAAAAATTATTCAATTTAAAATGCCAACTGTGGGTCACTGGATATCTTCTTCCAAAGAGGTCTGCATTCGTTTTATATGTATATATGCGTTTTTTATGCATGCGGTTTTGATGCGTTTTTTTGCAACACATGCGTTTTTTAACTCTATTTGTTCCTTCAATCAATATGAACAGAAGTATCTGAACAAAATTTATCCTAAAGACTGCATATCAAAATTGTGCGATATTAAAGTAAAACTGCATTTATATTTCAAAAATTAGAATGTTCTATTAATAAATACCCTATTTGTACATAGGCCTTTGTGTTAAAATGTTAAGATGGGACTTCATAATTATAAAAGTATATAAATATATAGAATGATATTGGCGAATAGACTAGTTCATATAAATTCATAAGGATCCGTGGTCGGATCCGACCACGGATCCTTATGAATTTATATGAACTAGTCTATTCGCCAATATCATTCTATATATTTATATACTTTTATAATTATGAAGTCCCATCTTAACATTTTAACACAAAGGCCTATGTACAAATAGGGTATTTATTAATAGAACATTCTAATTTTTGAAATATAAATGCAGTTTTACTTTAATATCGCACAATTTTGATATGCAGTCTTTAGGATAAATTTTGTTCAGATACTTCTGTTCATATTGATTGAAGGAACAAATAGAGTTAAAAAACGCATGTGTTGCAAAAAAACGCATCAAAACCGCATGCATAAAAAACGCATATATACATATAAAACGAATGCAGACCTCTTTGGAAGAAGATATCCAGTGACCCACAGTTGGCATTTTAAATTGAATAATTTTTATATGCAATTTTTATATGCAACTTATACTATTTATTATGTGTAGACAATTGGAATGTAATACAAAGGCCTATGTATAAATAGAGTATTTATTAATAGAATATCTTAATTTTTGAACAAAAATGCACTTTCACTTTAATATCGCATAAACTTGATATGCAGTCTTCAGTATAAATTTTGTCCACACACTTCTGTTCATATTGATTGAAGGAACAAATAGAGCCATAAAACGCATGTGTTGCAAAAAAACGCATCAAAACCGCATGCACAAAAAACGCATATATATATATATAAGACGCTGGCAGACCTTTAGAAGAAGAGATCTAGTGACTAACAGTTGGCGTTTTAAATTGAACAATCTTCATATGCCACTAATACTATTTATTATGTGTAAACAAAAATATATATAAAATGATGTGAAAAACGCATAAGTATCCAAAGAGATGTCTATCAACTGCATGTATATAAAAAATCACATGTCTTGCATTTGAGAAGAAACAATCCAGTGATCCATATTTTGGTGCTATCTAAGATATAAAAGGTGGAGGCTCACAGGTGATGTGACACCACTGATGAAGGGAAGGGGAGTTCCCGAAACGCGTATGGGCCGGATCGCATACCTGTAACCAAAGCACCTCCACTAGCATGGCCATGCTGTAAATGAAATTGAAGGATTCCAATAACTAAGAACATATTGGAGACTCACTGTGTCCTCCCTGTCGTGCTGGACGAAATCCCGTTTAGAAATCTCGTGAGACTTCGGGTAAGTCAGCTGCAGCTGAACGAAGCCAGACGCCGGCAATATCCCGCGTCGCCCGACTCACGCTGGAAACAATCTGTCCACCACGAGGGAGGTAAGAAGCACTGTATTTACTAGTTGCTATACCCACAGTGACTACGGGACTTTGTAACATTATACAGCCAATTGGTGCACAAATATCAACACCGAAGGTTCTATATAGGAGTTTATTCTAAGCAGTCGGCCAGAGATTGTAAGAGGACACTCTCTCCATATTGGAGCTACAACACCAGCACACATCCCTGGTGTACTGATTATACAATAGACTTGTGACTAAGATCTCCTGGCTAGGAGAATTAGAGATATCGATTCTAATGGACTTTCTGATGTCACTTTGCTCCATATACCATTAATTGGACTTTACCTATTGTGTAAACCATCCTATTGTGTAAACCATCCCATCTATCTGCGGTATTTATTCAAGTGTATTTATCCAAGCTTATTGTTTTTAGTATTTTATTGTATTTTATTTTATTGTGTGACTGATTTTAACTCTACCACGTGTTCATTTATTGGATTTAATTAAATTTTATGCACTGGATGATACAAATGCAGTGTGCTCGCCCATTATTTTAGTTTATCCACATTACCCTTTGAGGGTGGGTGTCCCTCACATTTGGGCTAGCAGCACCTGTTCCACATTTCCGCCTTGAGTGAGCCACCATTTTACTGTCGGTTTACTATATTGCTATCACCCATTTGTGTGAGCTCCTCTTGACGGCAATATGGACATTTGGCATCATCTAGAAACCCAAAAAATTTGAGCGGAAACTTATGATTTTAATGATATTAAGAATGTAGAACCTGCGAATAGAGACATGACTGAAATCTTTCGTGAATTAGAAAATCTTTTACAAAAACAGTTAAAACAATATTGGGAGATTAGGTCCCTACAACAATATGTGGACAGTAATAGAATACCGAAGGGTCTTCTATTACAAAAAACTCCAGCATATGATTTACTCAGTGACAAGTTTGAGGAAGAGTGGAATGCGTTACTATTTGCGCATTCAGTGTCACTGACTAAATTAATTATTAAAAGACGTCTAGAAATGTTGGAAGTTCTAAATAGTAGGATATTAAAATTGAAAGAATTAGTAGACAAATTCCCTAAGAATGAAGAATTTGAAAACTGGCAGGAGAGACTTTGTAAGGGTTTAGATCGAATTGAAAATGATATAATAAATAGGAAAGGGAGAAAATACACAAATTCCCAAAAAAATGCTCAGATAGAAGAGGTTCAAGGAAATTCGAATAAACCCAGAGAAAATCCCCCCCCAATTAGAGAAATGGGAGAGGAGGTCTTACAAAGTCACTATACTGTTCCAGTTAATAACCGATATGACCAATTATCTAATCAGCATTTTTTAGATCACACCCCAGCACATCACAGGACCAAAATCAGACACAAAGAACGCACGCCCCCTATTTACAATCGAGAGTCACCAACACACCAATACAATTTGAGGCACAAACACCATTATCCGACACAAAGATTAGAAAATTATCCTCACCACACTGTCCAAGAAAGGGAACAGGACACTTATCCCCCAAGGAAACACAGGCCCCGTCAACACTACCAACACGAGCACATAGAAGGTCCAAAAAGACACGAAGAAGTCACAGGAAGAACAAGACAGCAAAGGAGACACCACCAATAACACAAAATGACACAATGATAATAAATTTGAGTTCAATCAATCTCACTCATTCACAAATTTGTCTATTAGAGAAAGGTCTGAAATTCGCACCTACTGAGAAATTGGACAAATTCTCTGTTTATATAGGGATTCAAAAGTATATAAGAAACTTATGCCTAAAAAAACATTTTATTAAAAATCCACTAGCAAGGATGGATAACAAAGACCAATCAGATAAACCTTTATTGAAAAAGAAGTCTACTCTATTTCCGAGGAACGAAATCAGTGTAGAGATGTCTACTTTTTACAAAAATGTTGAGGCTGATATACGTAAGATTAAAATAGGATCTGTAAGTCGGAACAACCTGACCAGACAGGAAAGCCAGGCCATAAAACAGCTTCAAAAAAATGAAGCTATTACTATACGCCCCGCCGATAAAGGGGGGGCGGTAGTTATACTGAATACGGCTGACTATAATGAAGAATGCATCCGACAGCTGAATGATGTGGAAACATACATGAGGCTAAAAAAAGACCCGCTGGAAGAATTTGATCAAGAACTTAAAATGCTATGTAAGAAAGGTTTGGAGTTATCTATCATCTCCAATCAGGAACACGATTTCATTTTGGGGACACAGGGAAGACTACCCATCTTTTACTGTCTCCCCAAAATTCACAAGACCCTGGTGAAACCACCAGGGAGACCAATAGTCTCGGGTATAGACTCAATATCCTCCAACTTATCAAAATATATAGATATTCAAATACAACCAATTGTTAAAAAAACTAGCTCTTACATTAAAGACACTACCCATATTATACAAATATTAGAAGAGTTAGAAGCTGAACCCGAATGGATTATGGGTACACTTGATGTACAATCACTATATACAGTGATTGACCATCAACAATGGATTTCAGCAATAAAAGAACAACTGAAGAGAGAAGGGACATTAGACGATGCACATATAGGTTTCATTACAGAGGGGATTAATTATATCCTAACCCATAATTACTTTTATTTCGAGGGTAATTATTACCTCCAGAAATGTGGGACCGCCATGGGAACCAGATTCGCCCCAAGTTATGCTAATTTATTTTTGGCAGAATGGGAAACCCAATTCATCATACCCAAACTTGGGGCGGATCTGGTCCTATGGCGAAGGTTCATAGATGATATTATTTTTGTTTGGAAAGGTAGTAAGGAGGAATTAGAAGTATTTCTGTTGGATCTTAATCAGAACCAACTAAACTTGAAATTTACCTCGAATATTAAAGATGAAACAGAATTTTTAGATATAAAAATCAAACAGGTGGATAGGAAATACATATGTAAAACATTCTCCAAGTCTACATCAAAAAATAGCTTTATACAGTTTTCCAGTTGTCACCTGCCTAGCTGGCTAACTAATGTCCCGTTCGGCCAGTTTCGCAGAATTAGAAGAAATTGCACATATGACGAAGATTTTGAGATAGAGGCCGAAAAAATGAAGAGTCAATTTTTGGACAAACAGTACCCTGAGAAAATTTTAGATATAGCATTGGAGAGGACAAGGAATCTTAATAGACGAACATTCTTTATTGACAAAGAGTCTAAGACTGGGATAGAACCGGAAAATACAGTAATAAATACTAGAATTGTTCTCCCTTTCAATAATAATCATAAAAAAATGCAGAAAATAATTAAAACACATTGGCATCATATCCTGGGAGATAGGGTGATAGGCCACCTTTTACCAACCACACCATCTCTGACATTTACTAGAGCACCGAATTTAGGCCTAAAGGTAGCTCCTTCTATTAAACCAGTTAAACTGATAAATAAAGAGAATACAATTATGGGGACCTGGATGAAACTTACCGGTTTCTTCAAATGTGGCAAATGTATGGCCTGTAAGTTAAACCCAACCCCCAGGAAAACAACCACTATTTCTTCCACCCAAAACACGTACAAATGGGAAATAAAAGAATGCCTCACATGCAATACCGCCGGTGTCATCTACCTGATCCAGTGTCCATGTAAAAGACAGTACATAGGAAGAACTAAACGTCCAATGAAAACTAGATTGGCAGAACACGTAGCCAATATAAGGAAGGGCTACGATAAACATTGTCTGTCTAAACATTATAGGGACGTCCATAACAAAGACCCTTCACAACTGATCTTCATGGCACTGGAGAAGGTGGATAGACACTGGCGAGGAGGAAATTATATTAAACAGATGTCTAAACTAGAATCAAGACGGATATACGAGTTTGGATCAATGATACCAGCGGGTCTAAATGCAGAACTGGAACTATTTGGGTTCTTGTAGGCTGGATGCCCCCAGTCTGACTCACACGCCGCAGTTTGGCCGATTCCCGGCACTGCGTCGTGGACTCGGATGGGGGCCTCCAGCCATATACCATCTACACAGATCCCTGCCTACAAATAAGTATATTGGAAGGCTACCTCATGGTTGGATGTTCCGACCACGGATCCTTATGAATTTATATGAACTAGTCTATTCGCCAATATCATTCTATATATTTATATACTTTTATAATTATGAAGTCCCATCTTAACATTTTAACACAAAGGCCTATGTACAAATAGGGTATTTATTAATAGAACATTCTAATTTTTGAAATATAAATGCAGTTTTACTTTAATATCGCACAATTTTGATATGCAGTCTTTAGGATAAATTTTGTTCAGATACTTCTGTTCATATTGATTGAAGGAACAAATAGAGTTAAAAAACGCATGTGTTGCAAAAAAACGCATCAAAACCGCATGCATAAAAAACGCATATATACATATAAAACGAATGCAGACCTCTTTGGAAGAAGATATCCAGTGACCCACAGTTGGCATTTTAAATTGAATAATTTTTATATGCAATTTTTATATGCAACTTATACTATTTATTATGTGTAGACAATTGGAATGTAATACAAAGGCCTATGTATAAATAGAGTATTTATTAATAGAATATCTTAATTTTTGAACAAAAATGCACTTTCACTTTAATATCGCATAAACTTGATATGCAGTCTTCAGTATAAATTTTGTCCACACACTTCTGTTCATATTGATTGAAGGAACAAATAGAGCCATAAAACGCATGTGTTGCAAAAAAACGCATCAAAACCGCATGCACAAAAAACGCATATATATATATAAGACGCTGGCAGACCTTTAGAAGAAGAGATCTAGTGACTAACAGTTGGCGTTTTAAATTGAACAATCTTCATATGCCACTAATACTATTTATTATGTGTAAACAAAAATATATATAAAATGATGTGAAAAACGCATAAGTATCCAAAGAGATGTCTATCAACTGCATGTATATAAAAAATCACATGTCTTGCATTTGAGAAGAAACAATCCAGTGATCCATATTTTGGTGCTATCTAAGATATAAAAGGTGGAGGCTCACAGGTGATGTGACACCACTGATGAAGGGAAGGGGAGTTCCCGAAACGCGTATGGGCCGGATCGCATACCTGTAACCAAAGCACCTCCACTAGCATGGCCATGCTGTAAATGAAATTGAAGGATTCCAATAACTAAGAACATATTGGAGACTCACTGTGTCCTCCCTGTCGTGCTGGACGAAATCCCGTTTAGAAATCTCGTGAGACTTCGGGTAAGTCAGCTGCAGCTGAACGAAGCCAGACGCCGGCAATATCCCGCGTCGCCCGACTCACGCTGGAAACAATCTGTCCACCACGAGGGAGGTAAGAAGCACTGTATTTACTAGTTGCTATACCCACAGTGACTACGGGACTTTGTAACATTATACAGCCAATTGGTGCACAAATATCAACACCGAAGGTTCTATATAGGAGTTTATTCTAAGCAGTCGGCCAGAGATTGTAAGAGGACACTCTCTCCATATTGGAGCTACAACACCAGCACACATCCCTGGTGTACTGATTATACAATAGACTTGTGACTAAGATCTCCTGGCTAGGAGAATTAGAGATATCGATTCTAATGGACTTTCTGATGTCACTTTGCTCCATATACCATTAATTGGACTTTACCTATTGTGTAAACCATCCCATCTATCTGCGGTATTTATTCAAGTGTATTTATCCAAGCTTATTGTTTTTAGTATTTTATTGTATTTTATTTTATTGTGTGACTGATTTTAACTCTACCACGTGTTCATTTATTGGATTTAATTAAATTTTATGCACTGGATGATACAAATGCCCTGACTGTATTAATGTTTGGCGATCACACGAGGCACATAGCATAGGTATTAGATCATAAAACTTCCTTTTCCATCTTGATCCCATGTTGCTAGTACCTTACCTCCTCACGTAACAGAGCTACACAAAGAAGACAAACGGCTCTGTAGTGATGAAGTATGTAGAGATCACCAAGGTCACGGAATCCGGTGCCCACACAATCTATCATTTGCCCAACAATTGGGAACACAGGTTATCTCATTTCTTTGATCTTATTACAGAGAGTGAATCCTGGAAGTGAACTGGCTCTGAGCAGAGTCCCCCTCTATGTCAGTTATTTCATTGAAGTCTAAGGCTTTTATGGCTCATGGAATGGATATGTCCTCATATTTCACTGCTGACACTTAGCACTCTTATCATCCACACAGCAATAATGCAATTCTGTTAGGGTCTATTTTAAGCACAAGGAAATTAATATAGGCTGTCCAGTGCTCCTTTCATGAATTGCTGCAATTTTTAGACCACATGAGCCTGTGTTATGAAGAGTACCTATACCTGACAGATCCAGAGGTAAGAATGCAATTTTCCTTATTATTTGTCTATAGTACACAGTATGCACTGTCATGTAAACTGAATTGCAGGAATTTACAGCTGTATAGACCTCATCATTCTTGACCTCCTCTGCTGTAATTTATTCAATTTAATCCAATAATGGCCATCAGTAATGATCAATCCAGCAATAATTAGCTATCTATACAAGTATTAAATAACCCATAGGGTCCACGGCTAAAGATATGTTGCAGCCAGGGATGTACATATAAATCATTAGGCCTCATAGCAAGAATTCATTCCTCATCCATACCCCCTTCCATTACCATTCCTGGCCCCTTCCCTTGCTCCATTAAATGTGCGTGCTGCTGCGTATTATACAGTGTGCCATCAGGGCTGGACTGGGATTACAAAACAACCCTGGCATACAAACCCCACCAGCCCATATACGATATATTGCATAAAAATAATAGTGCATAATGCACACTGTGGAGGTGAATTTTACTTCACTTGGTCATGACCCTATGTAAACCATAAATAGTTTTTGTGGAACACAAAAATGCCTAATCATGTGGTCAGGAGCATACATTACCCTTCGGCCTCATGCACACGACCGTTCCGTTTTTTGCAGCCCGCAAAACACGTAAGCCGCCGATGTGCCTTCCGCAATTTGCAGAACGGAACAGGCGGCCCATTGTAGAAATGCCTATTCTTGTCCGCAAAACGGACAAGAATAGGACATGTTATATTTTTTTTGCGGGGCTACATAACAGAGCAACGGATCCGGACAGCACACGGAGTGCTGTCCGCATCTTTTGCGGCCCCATTGAAGTGAATGGGTCCGCACCCGAGTCGCAAAAACTGCGGCTCGGATGCGGACCAGAACAACGGTCGTGTGCATGAGGCCTACCCATGATAAAGCTCAAAATACCTCCACAGCAACGCCTGATACCAGCGTGCATTGCCAAATTACCAACTTCCCGGGCTACTTGAGAAACCTTGTCGCGGTGTCCGGGCTTAGACATGTTCTACACCGTAGGACATGTTGACTAATCTCTCAATTTTAAAATCAGTTTGAGGATTTAGTATTACTGCAGAGTGCACCTGTGTTTGTTATTGTTTTGTTATATTGTTATATTAATTATTACATCCGCACTTGTTACCTTGTGTAGGATGTCTATTGTGGTACTTGTGGTTCGCCGCGGGCATCCTCCATTGTATGCATTTTGCTGGGGATTGCCATTAGCAACGGGCCACAAGTGCAGGATTTGCTCCCCTATATATATGCACAACTGCATGTGGGTTTGAAGCACCTCCTGCTAATGCCAACCTGTCTTCTTAGTTTGTATATACAAATTACCAACTTCACCATATAAATACACCATTGCATAGCTCCCCAACAGCGCCAAATAAATACCACTATGAAGTACAAAATACCCAGCATTATTGTCCCCGATAACCTCAACCCACTGGCGGCAGCAATGCCCCCATTTAAATGTCTAAACTGTGTTTGGGACTTGCAGGACAGGAGCAGTAAAGCATCATGCACACGTCCATGAAACACGGTCCGTGTGATACCGGCCTGGATCCGTGTGATACCGGCCTGGATCCGTGTGATACCAGTACCTTTAGTCCGGCTGCCTCTAGGCGTGCGCTACCGTGCTGCCACCAGAACTCCGCCCCCGCTCCCATTATCGTCAATGGGGACGGAGCGGCAGTCCGGGGCACACGTGAACTAGCAGCAGGACGGATCTGAAAGGCTGTTCACCCGCCGGACCAGCCTGCCGGAGTCCCCTGCCACTAGTGTGAAAGTACCCTAAGGGGAGGGGGGGTGTTTAGAGCATGGGAGGAGTGTGCAGTCAGCACTAGGGGTGTTGATGGAGTGGTGCTCAAACCACAGAAGCCCGCCTCTTCTTATGGCTTTAACAATCTACCTAAGGCTACTTTCACACTAGCTGTCACGGCTTAGAGTGGGGAAAACCCTCAACCGTGTGATGTCATAGGAATAAAGAAGCTGCTAGGCCAGGACAACATAATCAGGGAGCGTGTCACCTCCTAAAGCATCCCTAACTCTGACCCTGACTCCTAACCGTATGAGCCAACCCAGATGGTAGGAGGGCTCATACTCAGGAACCTTGGGTCCCTACTAGCACTCAGGAAATCCCTGGACTAGGAGCAGGGTAAGACTACCTGTTCCTCCTAGACACGGATGAACAGGAGTCTAAACTGGCCAAGCTGCAAGGATGAGAAACAAATACAACATATGGATATGGCAGGTGAGTGAAAACACTTCCACACCTACCTGCCACAGACACACAGACTGGAACCCGTGCTCAAATGCTGAAGTCCACAACAAACACAAAGGGAGACAGCACACACCACAAATCACACAGGAACCAGATCCATAGCTGCAATAAGGTAAAACACCACACAAACATAAGTTTAACATCAGTACATGTTTTATGACCACAAGGGTGGCCCTCACTGGACAGATGGTATAAGACCAGGAGGATGACTCCAGCATAAGGCATGGTTGGAGTAACCCTCAGCTACAGGGATGCAGCAGAGGCTAAATAGCCCAAGTAGCCACACACACACACACACACACACAAACTAGGAAAGGAGTTAACCCTTCCAACACCAGACAAGGTAATTGTCACTTAAAGGGGAAATGCACACATAACATAAATCCCGTGCACACCAAACAGGCAAAGTGAACACATACATACATATGTTGCCAGATGCAACCGCATGCCTTGACAGCGAGCCGCCTAGCAACCAGCTCAGGCTGCTACACTGCCAAACCTCATTATGTTGCCAGCAGCAACCACACGTGAGACAAACATACAAACTGTCATCACCTGCGGTAGACAACAAGCAGACCGCTGGCAACTGCATGCGACACAAAGAGTCACGACCATAGGCCGTGACACTCCCACCCCTCAAAGCCCCCCCACCAAAAAAAAAAACGGGGAAACTAGTGAGGGACCCAAAAACAGGGATAGGAGAAAGGGAAAAGAAGCAGAAACAGTGTTAGTGCCAGCAAGTCTCCCCAGGACTGCTGCCAGCCCCTGGAGCAACACATAGGAACCAGGGCGCCGACTGCCAGCCCCTGGAGCAACACACAGGAACCAGGGCGCCAACAAACAAACAGCCCGGAGAGACCGCACTGAACACTGCGTCCACTCTCAGCCACGGTTCCCACCAAGTCGCTGCCAGCATGCATCCTCCACCAGCATACACCTAAGCCAGTCTAACAAGGACTGCAGCTAGCCACACCGACACAATTGAGAGAACCACTGAGCCGTGGACGAGGGGAAACCCAAGCACAAGTGCCAGTTCAACACACACTGCAACCACTGCTACAGAGAACTGCACTGTAACAGGGCTCCCCTTTCACCCTCCCTCTGGAGGATAAGCATGCGTGCCAGAAACCGGCAGGCACCACATGCTGCACCCTCTTCCGAAGGCTGTGACACTCCCACCCCTCAAAGCCCCCCCAACAACAAAAGGGGAAAGTTGGTGGGGCACAACAAACAATGAGATGGGGGGAGGGAAATGACAAAGTAAGGGGGCACCAATACAGACAACGGTGAGAATCGAATGGCGGGGAAAAGCCACTCACCGCGCCGTTAACGGTGAAACCCCCATAACACTCTCCCTGCGGAGAACCCGCATGCACCCCATCAACAGATGGCGATACATGCTGCACCCTCTTTCGAAGGTATCCCCGCAAGGAGCCTTTGTGGTCATACTGTCACGGCTGAGAGTGGGGAAAACCCTCCACCGTGCGATGTCATAGGAATAAAGAAGCTGCTAGGCCAGGACAACAGAATCAGGGAGCGTGTCACCTCCTAAAGCGTCCCTAACTCTGACCCTGACTCCTAACCGTATGAACCAACCCAGATGGTAGGAGGGCTCATACTCAGGAACCTCGGGTCCCTACTAGCCCTCAGGAAATCACTGGACTAGGAGCAGGGTAAGACGACCTGTTCCTCCTAGACACAGACGAACAGGAGTCTAAACTGGCCAAGCTGCAAGGAAAGGGAAACATATACAACATATGGATATGGCAGGTGAGTGAAAACACTTCCACACCTACCTGCCACAGACACACTGACTGGAACCCATGCTCAAATGCTGATGTCCACACCAAACATAGAGGGAGACAGCACACACACATTAAACACACAGGAACCAGATCCATAGCTGCAATAAGGTAAAACACCACACAAACATAAGTTTAACATCAGTACATGTTTTATGACCACAAGGGTGGCCCTCACTGGACAGATGGTATAAGACCAGGAGGATGACTCCAGCATAAGGCATGGTTGGAGTAACCCTCAGCTACAGGGATGCAGCAGAGGCTAAATAGCCCAAGTAGCCACACACACACCCACAAACTAGGAAAGGAGTTAACCCTTCCAACACCAGACAAGGTAATTGTCACTTAAAGGGGAAATGCACACATAACATAAATCCCGTGCACACCAAACAGGGAAAGTGAACACATACATACATATGTTGCCAGATGCCCCCGCATGCCTTGACAGCGAGCCGCCTAGCAACCAGCTCAGGCTGCTACACTGCCAAACCTCATTATGTTGCCAGCAGCAACCACACGTGAGACAAACATACAAACTGTCCTCACCTGCGGTAGACAACAAGCAGACCGCTGGCAACTGCATGCGACACAAAGAGTCACGACCATAGGCCGTGACACTAGCGTTAAAGTTTTCCTGTATTGAGTTCCATCATAGGAGCTCAATACAGGAAAAAAAACGCATCAGTTTTATCCTAATGCATTCTGAATGGGAAGCAATCTGTTCAGTATGCCTCAGGATGTCTTCAGTTCAGTCCCTTTTACGGTATTTGGCCGGAGAAAATACCGAAGCATGCTACAGTATTTTCTCCGGCCAAAATTTCGGAACACTTGCCGGATGGCCGGATTTCCATTAAAATGTTTTAATGCCGGAACTGGTACCAAGTGTCATGAAATTGCCGCATTGACGGATCCGGTTTTCCGGTCTGCGCAAGAGCAGACCTTTAAAAATGTGAAAAAAATAAATACCAGATCTGTTTTTCCGGATGACACCAAAGAGACGGATCCGGTATTTCAATGCATTTGTCAGACGGATCCGGAAACAAATGATATCCTTTTGCATACAAATTTCCGGATCCGGCAGGCAGTTCCGGCAATGGAACTGCCTGCCGGATTCTTCTAATGCTAGTGTGAAAGTACCCTAAGTCACTTTGATTCTGTTGGAAATGCTGAATGTAAAGCACAATAACGACCTAAGATCCTAAAACAGCAGATAGAGCCAATGGGTACTGGAATTTAGCTACCAATTCTACATGATTACACCCTAACATACACTGTTAGGCCTCTTTAACACAACCGTTTTTTTTTTCTGTTTGCGGACCGTTTTTGCGTTCCGTATACGGAACCATTCATTTCAATGGTTCCGGGGAAAAAAAACTAAATGTACTCTGTATGCATTCCGTTTCCGTATTTTTGTTCCGTTGAAAGATAGAACATGTCCTATTATTGCCCGCAAATCACGTTCCGTGGCTCTATTCAAGTCAATGGGTTCCCCAAAAAAATGGAACAAATACGGAATGTACTCCGTATGTCTTCCGTATCCATTCCGTTTTTGCGGAACCATCTATTGAAAATGTTATGCCCAGCCCAATTTTTTCTATTTAATTACTGTATATTGTATATGCCATACGGAAAAACGGAACGGAAACACAACAGAAACAAAAAATGGAACAACGGATCCGTTTAAAACGGACCGCGAAACACTGAAAAAGCCATATGGTCGTGTGAAAGAGGCATTATCCACATTTAATCAAACCTACTTGCTAAATCACTAGCCAGTGAGTGTCCTATGTCACAGCAGGTCCAAAGCTAAAATGGGATTTGAGGTCTTGGGACTTGGGTCCAGGATGACAGCAATATGTAGCATCTACTAGCAATAGCACACGTCTGTACTAAATAATGATAGGAAAACAAAACCATCCCGAATTAATCCACTGTCGTCATTGGGGCTAAGGGGAAGAGAATCAGCGTGGCCATTAGATGGATCAGAGAGAACTAATAGCAAATCCAGTAAATGTATTATCATTGCATCTAATGATGGCTGTGGGTATATAGAAGCCCGCATGGGTATGCTTTGCCAGAAAGGGTAATACATAACCACAGCAGTGACAGGGGAAGGAATTAAATGCTCTCCTAATTTATACTGGATTTCTAGCCTTAATTATAGAAAAGCTTTCTACTAAACACACATGAAAAATTCCTCAAAGGAACTGACACAGATTTCCTGGAGCAATTCATTTTGCCTATTGTAGCAGAACATCAAGATGTTTTAACTGTACTCTCATTACACACATCAGTGTCATCCAACGATGGCATAGATTACAGCTAACAATCCTAAATATCCATGGAATCAATGAAAATGGCTGTATGGAAAGGCAAGTAATGGCCAGGCGCTTGTTCTGCTGATAGCTATATCTCCTGACTCCCCCCCTCCCCCCCAACCCCAATACTCATTCACACCTGGTTTGGATGAGTGTGTATGTGTCCTGCAAGACAACAAAATGATGTTTTATGTCCCCCCGAACAAAACGATCCAACATGCTGAGATCCCACTGCCCAATCCTTCTGTACCCTGACTCAATCTGCAGAAAGGCCCAAGATTAGATGGTCGACCCCACTGAAATTGTCAGGTCCTGCTGACATTAAAGGGCATCTGTCAGCAGATCTGTACCTATGAAACTGTCTGACCTGTTACATGTGCAGCTGAAGACATCTATGTTGGTCCCATGTACATATGTGTCCGCATTACTGAGAAAAATTATGTTTTAATATATGCAAATGAGCCTCTAGGAGCAACAGGGGCGTTGCCATTACACCTAGTGGTTCTGCTCTCTCTGTAACTGCCATCATTTCTGCACTTTGATTGACAGGGCCAGGTGTGATCACATTTAGGCTACTTTCACACTAGCGTTCGGGTGTCCGCTCGTCCGCTCCGTTTGAAGGGGCTCACAAGCGGCCTCGAACGCATCCGTCTGGCCCCAATGCATTCTCAGTGGAGGCGGATCCACTGAGAATGCATCCGCCTGCCAGCGCTCAGCCTCCGCTCCGCTCAGTGAGCGGACACCTGAACGCTGCTTGCAGCATTCGGGTGTCCGCCTGGCCGTGCGGAGGCGAGCGGATCCGTCCACACTGACAATGTAAGTCAATGGGGACGGATCCGCTTGAAGATGACACAATATGGCTCAATCTTCAAGCGGATCCGTTCCCCATTGACTTTCAATGTAAAGTCTGAACGGATCCGCTCAGACAACTTTCACACTTAGAAAATTTTCTAAGTTTTAATGCAGACGGACTCGTTCTGAACGGATGCAAACGTCTGCATTATCGGAGCGGATCCGTCTGATGAAACATCAGACGGATCCGCTCCGAACGCTAGTGTGAAAGTAGCCTTACACTGCCTGGTCAACACCTGCTGACAGATACCCTTTAACCTAATGTGTATGAGCAGCTTCTATGTATGCTCTACTAATTACTTGCATTCCCCATGTAATAATAATTCTGGAGCAGCTATTCTTATGGCTCTGTGTTGTGCCATTCCTTTATTATTTCTGCTAGAATTGAATTAATTGCTAACAGTTTGCAATTAAGGTCCAGCTGGGTGCTACTAGTTGGGGGGGGGGGGGGTCGCTGCACAGTCCACGGATTGCATAAGTTCACACTCTGCAGGGACACCCTCCCAACTGGTAACACCCATCTCGACCTTCATTGCAAATTGTCAGAAATTCATTCATAACTTCTAGCAGGAATAAAAAAGGAATGGCACATCATAGAGTATAAGAGTAGATGCTCCAGAATTGTTATTACATGGTGTATGCAAGTAGTTGCTAAAACAGACATGCCATGAGAGGTTCCAGGTCTTCAACCCCTTCAGGACCCTGCCATTTTTCACCTTAAGGACCAGGCCATTTTTTGCAAATCTGACCAGTGTCACTTTATGTGGTGATAACTTTAAAACACTTTTACTTATCCAGGCCATTCTGAGATTATTTTCTCGTCACACATTGTACTTTATGACAGTGGTAAATATGAATCAAAATATTTCATTTTTATTTATGAAAAAATACCAAATTTACCCAAAATTTGGAAACAGGTAGGGACTAATTTTTTGCGGGATGGATTGGGACTATTTTGGGGGGCATACGCCTTTTTGATCGCTTGGTGTTGCTCTTTTAGTGATGTAAGATGACCCAAATTTTTAGCACAGTTTATATCTTTTTCGTTTTTTTTTACGGTGTTCACCTGAGGGGTTAGGTCATGTGATATTTTTATAGAGTCGGTCGTTATTTTTTTACAATTTTGTGTGTTTTATTTTGGGAGAGGGGTGTTTTTTTTTTTTACTTCTAACTTTATAAAAAAAAAATGTATTATGGAAAACAATGGGTTTTTTTCTTTTTTTTTTCTTTTTCTTTTTGTCCCACTCTGGGACTTCAACTTCTGGGGGTCTGATCCCCTTTACAATGCATGACAATACTTCTGTATTGTAATGCATTGGCTGTAAGTGTATTACACACTGTGTAATACACTTCAGCCTGCTTGCCTGTGAGATCCAGGGGGCTGGATATCACAGGCTCTCATGGAAGGCAGCCATGATGCCTAAGGAAGGCATCGGGCTGCCTTCCCTGCCATCGGGTCCCCGTCACAGCAGTGCGGGGACCCGATGGCCACCCTGGACCCGGCACATGCTGCGGTCAGTGCTGACAGTGGCAGTGCAAGGGTTAATGCACTGGCATCTGTGATTTCACCGATGCCAGTGCATACAGCAGGGGTCTGGCTATCAGTGACTCCTGGACCCCTGCCGCTGATCGATCGGGCGCAGCTCCTGCACCCGCCCGATCAGCCCACCGTACATGTATGGCGCTGGTCTTTAAGTCACGTCCATCAGCGCCGTACATGGCGGGTCTTTAAAGGGGTATTTTCATCATGAGTTTTCATACTTACCTGCGTCCAGCACGACGTTCACTTCCTGGATTCGGCTGGGCTTGATTGACGTCTTCTCCCGGCTGGGCCACGCTTGCGCAGAAGACTGAAGTTTTTCTCCTGGCCAGGCCACGCAATGTCCTGAGCGAACGCCACTGCGTTCGCGGCTCTGTACTATACTGGCCAGGAAGAAGTCATCATGGCGCATGCGCGGAGGCGTGCGCGTTCAGAACATTGTCCGGCAGAGAGAAAATCTTCAGTCTTGTGCGCAAGCGCAGCCCGGCCGGATTTGACAGGCGAGAGGTGGCCGTAACCAGGGGAGACGAAAGACATCAACCAGGTAAGAGGGGACTTATTTTCTCAAAAAGGGTGGGAATTGGGTAATAAAATGTATTTACAAAAATGATCAATTCATTAACAGATTTAACAGTGATCATTGTGATGGGAATACCCCTTTAAGGGGTTAAGAAATATAATGAGCAATTTACCTTATCTTGTTGGTCTATAAATGATAACAGGACCCAAAGGAACAATAAGACGAATCCTAACTGTAATGGTAATAATACTTGGAAGGACCAAGCTTTGCTCTGTACCAGGCGGTGGCACAAGCAGTCAGGACACTTGCTCGGCCATAGAATGGCGTGATCTGCAGTGTTTTTCTGGCAGTAGCTTCTCTCTCCTCTCTACGTGTACAATTCCATGAAGACTCTCAGCTGAATTGTATTCATAGCAACATGAATGCAGATTACCACTGGGATGGTGGCGCACATTTATTTACTTTACTATTTATCTCCAGCTGAGGGAAGCTCTGGCTATCTTAATGCTGCTTGGTTGTTTCCTGCAGGCAAAAGAAGATGTGCGCAATTGTTCTATATGACATTATATATGCCCTTTGGACAAATGTCACTTCAGCTCAGCAATATATTTCAGCTATAAATGGATGTTTCTGGAAGTCTATAAAGTGACACAATTTTGTGTAAGCAAGCAGCAGAACCTCGTTGGTTTGGAAATCCTGTGGGCCTTCTAATGGGAGAACAGATAGATAAAAAAAAAAATCCACCCTGTCCAATCCCTGTATATGGCAAGGGGACGGTTTGGCAGCCACCACAGACTTAGGGCTTGTTCACACGACCATGTGAAGCCCGTGCCCGTGCCGTGGACCGCAAATTGCGGTCCGCAATGCACGGGCACCTTCCATGGGGCAGGCGCATGGGGATCGCAGATCCATTCACTTGAATGGGTTTTGCGATGCCTCCGTTCTGCAAAAAGAAAGAGCACGTTCTATCTTTTTGCGGTGCGGAGGCACGGAACGGAAACCCAGAAAGCACTCGGTAGTGCTTCCGTTCCGCATCTCCGGATTTGCGGACCCATTGAAATGAATGGGTCTGCATCAGTGATGCGGAATGACAACGGAACGGTGCCCGTGTATTGCGGATCTGCAAATGCGGTCCGCAATACGGGAACAGGACACCAACGTTCGTGTGAACGAGCCCTTAAAGAGTAACTAAACTTTTACACTAACTTTTAAGATGTTGTGCCTAACCCCCTAAAAAAAATTTTTTTTCTAATATACTTTATTAGTTTTCTAATTTTACAATACTTTTTCACCCCTAAAGCGCACCATTCACCACATGTCAGCTCTCTTAGCTGAGCGCAGGGGTGTAGCTATAGGGGAAGCAGGGGAAGCGGCTGCTTTGGGCCCCTCACCCAGAAGAGGCCCATCCAGGAGGAGGATGACTAAAAGATTTTGGCAGGGCTCCCTCAACAGTATCACACAATTAAATTATATACAGTGACAGTATAGACAGTGTAGAAAACGGATGGAACAGCTGCCAGGCCTGGTCTGAGAGAGCGATCTTTACTAGAAACAGGAATGGGGCGGCATGAAAGGATGGGGTTGCGAAAAAATTACTGGGGGAGGGGGGCCCCATAGAAAATTTTCTGTGGGGCCCAGTCATTTCTAGCTACGCCACTGGCTGAGCGGAGCAGGCAGAAGCAGGAGCCCGCTCCGCTCAGCTAATCCTGGCATAGTAGATGGGCACAGGGTACCCATGTGCTATGCCAAGAGTTAGTAATTGTCCAGGGAGCATGCGCAGGAGCAGCAATATGTGCTCCTGCTCATACTCCCTGTGCAGCTGCGGCTCCATTCATAAAATGAGTACTCCATATTCCGTACACCGCTGCCGGCTCAGCGGTGTAGGGAGAACTCCATTTTAGCGCACCAGTGAATGGTGCGCTTTGGGGATAAAAAAGTACTGTAAAAATATAAAATTTATAAGGTATATTAGAATTTTTTTTTTAGGGGGTTAGGGATAACATATTAAAAGTTAGTGTAAAAGTTTAGTTACTCTTTAAGTTAATTGGTAGATCTCATCAAAATACACCAATCTTATCAGATACTGGGAAATCAAGGATTACTCAACTGTACTACATTATGATTTTTGAGCATTTATATAAAATTTTGCTTTCATATAAAGTAGTCTACTGCAAGTTCCGTGATTCAGCCAAACGCGTAATGTATTCCATTTCATTATTACTTTTTTCAGCACATGAATATGTCTTCCATCTAGATAATTGATTTGATAAAGCACATGTATTACAGCTTTTTTGCTGCTATGTTTGTTTCACATCTGCCTAGATCCTTTTTCTATTTTTGTGCATAAGTGAAGACTGAATCTGTTGTTTGACAAAGCATGAAATGAAATTCAGGATCTGTCTTCGGGCTGCACACTTACATGCTCATTCTGAGGAGTTGCTCAGGCTGGTAGCAATGAAGAATCCAATACAGAACTACTGCAAGTATTTGTTCTCCATGTCATGGGTCAGTAAACTGATGTGCAGTTGGGAGCGCTGCTTTGTCAAGTTCAAGCATTGCTTTCTTTCTTGTAAGAATAAAATGACCAAAAACATTTATTTCTTACATATACATTATATGCACAAAAGAGGTAAAACAGCTTCCACTCTTCCGGGAAGACTTTCTACAAGATTTTGGACTGTGTCTGTGAGAATGTTTGTCTATGCATCTAGAAGAACATTTGTGAGATCAGAGACTGATTTTGGACAAGAACTCCATTCCAGTTCATCCCAAGATGTTCGATGGGGTTCAGGCCAGGACTTTGTGGGCCAGTCAACACCAAACTCTCACCCAACCATACTTTTATAGACCATGCTTTGTGCACAAGGGCAAAGTCATACTGGAAAAAAAAGGGTCTTCACCAAACTGTACCCACAAAGTTGGAAGCATACAATTGTCCAAAATGTCTTGATATGCTGGAGCATTAAGACTTCACTTCACTGGAACTAGGGTGCCTAGGCAAACCCCTGAAAAACAACCCCATAAAAATATTCCTCCTCCAGAACTTACAGGTGGCACAATGCCATCAGGCAGATAACATTCTCCTGGCATACACCAAAACCAGACTAATCCATCAAATTGCCAGATCGGTAAAGGTGATTCATCACTCCACAGAGTACTGCTCCAGTCCAGTGGCAATTTTACAACACTCCATCGTAGGCTTGTTATTATGCTTGTGATGTAAGGTTTTCATGCCGCTGCTCAGTCATGGAAACCCATGCTATGAAGATCCCCCCACAGGGCAGTTTTTATGCTGATTTTAATGTCAGAGGAGCTTTGGACACTGCAGTTATTAAAGGGAACCTGTCGCAGGGATTTTGTGTATAGAGCTGAGGACATGGGTTGCTAGATCGCCGCTAGCACATCCGCAATACCCAGTCCCCATAGATCTCTGTGCTTTTATTGTGTAAAAAAAAACAATTTGATACAAATTACCTGAGAGGAGTCCTGTACGTGAGATGAGTCAGGGACAGGACTCATCTCAGGTTAATTTGCATATGGATCAAATCAGGTTTTTTTACACAATAAAAGCACACAGAGCTATGGGGACTGGGTAATGTGGATGTGCTAGCGGCCATCTAGCAACCCATGTCCTCAGCTCTATACACAAAATCCCGGTGACAGGTTCCCTTTAAGGCTACTTTCACACTAGCGTTCGGAGCGGGTCGGTCTGATGTTTCATCAGACGGATCCGCTCCTATAATGCAGACGTTTGCATCCGTTCAGAACGGATCCGTCTGCATTATAACTTAGAAAAATTTCTAAGTGTGAAAGTAGCCTGAGCGGATCCGGCCAGACTTTACATTGAAAGTCAATGGGGGACGGATCCGTTTAAAGATTGAGCCATATAGTGTCATCTTCAAACGGATCCGTCCCCATTGACTTACATTGTTCAGGTGTCCGCCTGCTGAGCGGAGCGGAGGCTGAACGCTGCCAGACTGATGCATTCTGAGCGGATCCGGGTCCACTCAGAATGCATTAGGGCTGGACGGATGCGTTCGGGGCCGCTTGTGAGACCCTTCAAACGGAGCTCACAAGCGGAGCCCCGAACGCTAGTGTGAAAGTAGCCTAAGTCACCAGAGCGTTGATGACTTTTATGCACTCAAGCAACTCAGCCACGAAGTGGCAGACCACGTAAAGTTACTGAGCAGTGCCGAGGACTCAGTAACATTACTTTGTAACTTAACATGGTCTGCCACTTTCTGCATGAGCTGCTGTGGTTCCTACAGGCTCCACAGTAATACCACTTACATTTGATCATGGATTATCTAGGGGTAAGAAGTTTAACAAACTGACTTGTTGCAATGGTGGCATCCTATTACAGTACCACGCTCAAATTTAGTGAGATTTCTAGAACGACCAGTTCTTTCACAAATGTTTGTAAGGGCAAACTGCATGGCTAGGGGCTGGAGTTTATACACCAATTCAATGATTAAGAGGTGCGTCCTAATATTGTTGTCCATATATATATATATATACAGAAATCCCATTTAATGCAACCATATTTTGGCATATCTCTAGAATATTCTGATGGGTGGGGTCTGACTATAGCTGTGTTGAGGTTCCCCAGCATGTGGTTTGGATGTCTGCTATACAGTAAAACATTATAAAGAAGCCCCTGCACGGACCCCCATGATCAGTTAGAGATTGGCACCTTCTAGCACGGGGAAAACTCATTTAATAAGATATTGTGTGCAGTGAGGCCCTAAAGCAATATATGTTCTGCCATATAGCTATTACTATGCAATAAATAGGCCAAGCCATTCAACCAGACTTCCAATATTTCAGACAGTCATCACTGACTACAGTGCATCCTATTTTTGTACCCCATCCATTCTAATAGGACTAAGAATCCCAGACCTATTCTTGTAATGGTTTTACAGCACCGGATTAGAATATACAATCGAGCCTGGGACTATGAACAACAACAATGTCCACCCTTCAAATAGCATCTGTTCATTCATTATTGATATGCGGCCTATACCACTGGCTAACAAGTCTTTCAGGGCACATTTGTGAGCCACAAAACAAGCATCACTGTGTCAAAAGAACTGAGCTATCAGGGGGAAAATACACAAAGAAAATGTAGATGGCAAAAGACGTATATTAAGAAGGGCAGCTTTTCCACAATAACTAGTTCCCCATCCCTTCTGAATTATCATACTTAATCAGTATTAAGCCGCAAGCCATTTAATAACCTTATTGGTGACTAATATGAATGATGATTATAATAACCTCTGGACAAAATGTCCAATACTAAAAAACAACTAAACATTTATTGACAATGAAAATGAAGGAGTTAGGGTACTTTCACACTAGCGTTAAAGTTTTCCGGTATTGAGTTCCGTCACAGGGGCTCAATACCAGAAAAAACTGATCAGTTTTATCCTAATGCATTCTGAATGGAGAGCAATCCGTTCAGTATGCATCAGGATATCTTCAGTTCAGACACTCTTACGGTATTTGTCTGGAGAAAATACCGCAGCATGCTGCGGTATTTTCTCCGTCCAAAGTTCTGGAATACTTGACAGCATTATTTTCCATTGAAATGCATTAATGCCAGATCCGGCACCAAGTGTTCTGGCAAAAACGGATCCGTTTTTCCGGTCTGCGCATGCGCAGGCCTTTAAAATTTCCAAAAAAAAAATACCGGATCAGAGACGGATCCGGTGTTTCAATGCATTTGTTAGACGGATCCGCATCTGGATCCGTCTACAAATGCTATCCGTTTGCACGCGGATTTCCGGATCCGACAGGCAGTTCCGGTGACGGAACTGCCTGCCGGATCTTCACAACGCAAGTGTGAAAGTACCCTTAGCCTTTATGCTCAAACCATTCTAACTTACAATCTAAAGAACTAATTATTTTAGGAATGATTGCCCAGGTCAGCATATGATTCTACAAAAGCATTTACAAGATGCAAGAATCGTTAAATGGACATTCATTGTGAACATTGGACCCTGCATGTTCATTCAACATGATGAACCATACATACATAATATGCATGATACAACATCTGCACCAGGAAATGCTGGAATGTTTAAAGGCTTTATGTCGGGGTCTGACCTTTAGGATCCCAATCCTTGCCGAGAACAAGGGACTCTAAATCCCTGGAAAGTTGAAAACAACTAAACTTGCTTTCAGCTTTATCCAATCGATGAGGACATTGTATCTCTATCTATCTATCTTTCCAGCACAGAACAGGGATTTGGGGTGGCTCATTCTCAGTGGAGGACCAACAGGTTAGATTTCCATCATCACCATTAAAGGGGTTGTTTCAATTCAGCAAATGGCATTTATTATGTAGACAAAGTTAATACAAGGCACTTACTCATGTATTGTGATTGTCCATATTGTTTCCTTTGCTGAAATCATTTATTTTTCCATCACATTATACACTGCTTCTATCCAAGGTTTATGACAACCCTGCAATCCAGCAGTGGTGGTCGTGCTTGTACACTATAGCAAAAAGCGCCAACCTATGTGCACTTCCGCTGTCCAGGCCACCAGAGAGGCCAACGTCTTTTTATATAGTGTGCAAGCACGACCACCACTGCTGGATTACAGGGTGGTTGTAACCCCTGGAAATGAGCAGTGTATAATGTGACAGAAAAATTAATCAAGCCAGCAAAGTGCCTTGTACTAACTTTCTCTGTATGAGAAATGCCATTTGCTGAAGTGAGACAACCCCTTTAAAGAAGAGGGACAGTATAGTAAAACCCCTTTAGCCACCCCCGTTTTAGTAACCAAAGCTGCACTAAACCATATTTGACTATATTCATGACTTCAATTCTGTACTATTCTGAGTAGCGTCTCAGTTATTAGATCAACTCTCGCGGTGCTGCAGTACTTCTGGTCTAGCTACCCTTATTTTACTTAATAATGGCACAAAAGTGCAAGAGTATTGATGCCAAGAAATCTAATGTGATGTTGTAAAGTGCTTCCTTCATCTTAGGTACAAACAGCATGTACAGTACATAGCACATATCCACTGTTTCAGGTATCCATGGCGGGTCCTGGAACCGATCCCCAGTGAATAAGGGGGTTCTACTGTATATATTAGATATTAAGAAATTAAAAATCTGTCTTAGAAAAAAATCTTCTAGCTCCGGCTCCTAGGGTGTTATCACTGTATACTTCCTTTCATATGTGTTTCTATAATAGAACATAGTATCTTGAAAATACTTGGCTAAATTTGCATGTGATAGCTCCTAAATACTTAGCTGCTTTATCTTATGAAAGGAGTTCACAAGGAATGACTTCAGATCACCTACAGAAACACATGCTGTGCAATGTTCATCATCAGTTCATCACTTATAAAGCTTTGAATTTTCATTAGTGAAAGAATGATCCTCCCATGTTGTAGCGTCAAGAATGAAGAATGCTCTTGACGTCACCCAATCCACTTCTGAGTTATAGCTGTAGCAGTGTGAAACTCCCCCACGCACCCACTGACAGGTGCCCTCCTCCTAAGCTACTCCAGGAATGTAAAGTGGTGGTGTGCAAAGAAAAACACTTAAAATTCCTCCGGGAAACTTAAGAAAAATGTCTGATAAAGAGAGGTGGAAAGACTCTGTGGCCTCTCTTCTTAACTTCACACAGTTTTAGGAACTATTCTTTGTGTAAAGTACGTCTTGTATTATAAAAGAACATACATTAAACATTAAAAGGTGTACAAGATAAAGGACATGTAGCAGGGCAGGGAGTCAGGAGAACAAGTAATAGTAGTTATTCTGGAATACCATTTCTACTTATTAGTACAGCTACGCGGTAAGGAAAACTTTCCATTCTGTATTCGGATACCTGTACATTATCTTCTAATACTATGCAATGCAATACTCCTTCCCTGCAATTTAGTACAATGCATTTGTGTGTACTTCTAATATTAAAAGATGCCAAGAGGTTAAGTGATAGTGGGGATTGTGTTATTAAGAAATATATTAATCATACTCAAGAATACTGACTGCGTGCTTAATTAGATGTTTCTTTTATCAGTAATTTTACCTAGACAATAAAATATGACAGTTAAAAAAATGAATAGGTGAAATATGAGGTGTTAATGGCCCACTTGAATCACTGTTACAGAAGCAAATGTGAATCCACTGTGCCACGGAACTGATTTGGGTTGGGACTACTCCTAAAAGGTGCTATCTAAGTGTCTGGTCAAATATATCCAGGTGGAGGGGTGCCCACTTATTTTTACTTATTTATTACATCTCATATTTCTGGCAGTGGGTAGCCAGATAGTGGAGCACCCCCTGTGAGTCCATAGACCTAGAGGGGTGAGCAACTGAATAACATTGTTTTATTAGGCTACTTTCACACTTGCGTTCGGGGTTCCCCTTGTGAGTTCCGTTTGCAGGCTCTCACAAGCGGCCCTGAACGGATCTGTACAGCCCCAATGCATTCTGAGTGGATGCGGATCCGCTCAGAATGCATCAGTATGGCACCGTTTGGCTTCCGTTCCGCTCAGCAGGCGGACACCAATGAATACAATACTGGGGAGGCCGCACTGGCCACCAATGAATACAATACTGGGGAGGGAGGGGGGGCCACACTGGCCACCAATGAATATAATACTGGGGAGGGAGGGAGGGGGGCCGCACTGGCCACAAATGAATATAATACTGGGGAGGGAGGCCGCACTGGCCACCAATGAATATAATACTGGGGAGGGAGGGGGGTCTGGCTCCTGCTGCCTGGCAGCACCCGATCTCTTACAGGGGGCTATGATACGCACAATTAACCCCTCAGGTGCGGCACCTGAGGGGTTAATTGTGCGGATCACAGCCCCCTGTAAGAGATCGGGTGCTGCCAGGCAGCAGGGGGCAGTCATGTACACAGTTCTTTTAGTATATTCTAACTTGAAGCGTCCCCATCACTATGGGAACGCCACTGTGTTAGAATATACCAGGGCTGGCCAACCTGCGGCTCTCCAGCTGTTGCAAAACTACAACTCCCAGCATGCCTAGACTACTTACAGCTATCAGCCTAGAGCAGGGCATGGTGGGAATTGTAGTTTTACAACAGCTGGAGAGCCGCAGGTTGGCCAGCCCTGGAATATACTGTCGGATCTGAGTTTTCACAAATTGAAAAATCAGATCTGAAAAAAACTGTTATGCAGACGGATCGGTTCTGAACGGATGCAAGCGTTTGCATTATAGGAGCGGATCCGTCTGTGCAGACACCAGACGGATCCGCTCCAAACGCAAGTGCGAAAGTAGCCTTACTCAGGAAAGAAGGCGAGATCAGGGCAGGCAGCGTAAAAGCAATCCAGTAAACAGTCTAATGGTCAGAGCAGGCAGCACAAGGTCAGAACAAGGAACAGGCAGAGGTCAGGCAGCCAAGAGTCAAATCCGGAAACAAGCAGAGTTCGGTAGAAGGGCAGGTAAACAAGAGAAAACCTGCATGCAGGAATCCAGCTAACTAGAACTTAGTGCTAGTGCTTAAATACTCATTGGTCGCATGCATGCAGCCGACAGGCAACAGGATGAATACAGGGGAACACCAGTTAGGGCGAAGCTAGGCAGTCCTACTCCAGCAATCATACTTGCTGGAAGGAGCAGGAGGATGCTGGCGGAGATAGGCTCTCGGAAAAAATTTTTTGGGGATGATCCCTTGAAGACTGCATTCAGAACACATGCATCATTTTCAGTATGTATTAGGAAATAAAATGATCATCAAATAAAAGCATACAACAAAGATGTAAAGAAAAATGAAAACATGGCTGATGCACCTACACTCCTCAGATCTCCATAGCCTTATTGTGTCCATCTGCTGCCACATTGCAGATCATTATTCATTGAAACCCGAACTGCTAAAATGAATAGACTATCAAGTAGAGAAGAATCTAATGGATTAGAAACCTATTATTGCATATCTGCTGTATGAAGGAATATAGCATAAGCATATATTAATCATATTTGTAAACCACTCAGTCAACTAGTCGTGAAGGTCTGTGGGTTAGAGGGATCTTGAATGAATTAGCACCATACGTGCAGTGTAAATTCCCCATCACAAACTGTGGTGTTTTATCAACAAGTACAAAATGTTATCAGTCCATATGGCATGGCATCCCATGTGTCTGGAAGGTTCTTCACAGCACAAGTGTCATGGATGAGGTAAAGGAGTAAACACCACACCGAAAACCAGTGGGGAAGGGAAAAGCCACTAGGCCTCAAAACTAGGGAAGGGAAAGGGTCACCACCTAAAGAACCCTACTCCTGGCTGTAACTCCTAACCGTATGGGCACCCCCTGAAGGTAGAGATGCCCATACAAAGAAACCTGGAAGCCCTGGAGACCCTGAGGAGCCCTAAAGATATTGACAGGGCTGAGACAACCCATTCCTTCCCAGATGAAGGAACAAGCGTCTCCCTGAGGCCTAGCAATAACAACCAAAGGGAAAAGACAAAATACAAACAAGCGAGACACTTAGCTTCTGTTGTAGAAAGATGAGCAGGAACACAGGGAGAACCACACTCCAGCTTTTTCCAAAATCAAATTAAGCAATCTACCGCATGGTCAGAAGGGTGGGGTCAGACTATAAAGGGTAGAAGTGATGATCACTGAGCAACAGCTGAGACAAGGGAAGTGGTCATTAACCCTATCAACACTGAATCAAGAGAAAGCAAGGAGGCTGTTAGATTCTTCCACGCTCAATCAGTCTCCTTGATTTCCTGACATTAGTCACCTGAGGGACCGTGACAACAAAATTGCTTCTGTATCCGCTAAAATATTTTAGTTCGTGTTTTCATTTTCTATAATTAAAAACTCTAATTCATAACATAAGTTTATCACTAATGGAACCAGCTTCATATGTGCTGGTAGAGATGCTAATGAAATCAGGCTACCACTACACAACACATAAGTTGTAAAGCAGAATGCTGCATTTTATTAAAATAATGTAATGGTATATTTGCTCAATGATAAGCCATAAACAAAGACTTAAAGGGGTTTTCCAGTTATAATTATATTTTAAATAATGCTGCCAGCCTGCCCCGTGAAACAGAAGACTCACACTTACCTGTCTCCATCTTCCAGTCTCCGCACTCTAATCTTCTGGTGGTGCACGGGCATGGTCATGGTCATATGCAACGCTCCCATCAATGACTGGCTATAGCGACATGGCCACAAGCAGCACATCCAGCAGTCATTGACTGGAGCAGCGCATGTGACCATGCCCATAGCCAGTCGGATGTAAACAATAACGGAACTGGAAAATGCAGAGCGCAGAGGACTGGTGTGGCATGGAGCAGGTAAGTATGAATCTTCTTTTTCAGGAAGCAGGTGAATAAATATAACAAGAAAACTCCTTTAAAAGGGTTGTTTTAGTTTAGATAAGAGGCAGAACAAAATAAGGGATGCATTATTCACCTCACATTAATCCCCTGTGGCCTTTCAGGCTACTTTCATTGGTGGTCCCCACTTCCTAGTCTAGTTTCCACAAACAGGAAATGGCATTTACTGGCAGTGGTGGGTTG